>NC_089795.1:53896984-53926984 GCF_040412425.1 Macrobrachium rosenbergii
GTGTGATTAGCTCTTTTGTGCAGTGTTAGTGGATAAGAACAGCCACTGTGATATTGTTTATTTGCGGCCATAGGAAGGATTCTGGGTTCGTCCTGTAAGGACGAATATTTTGTAAGTGGTGTTCTTTTAACATATCTATGACAGTTATTTTGGTCTAGAATAATTATGACCTGTTTATTTTATGTAATGACTAGGGTGTTAGTTACTAGTATTGGTTGGTCTAGAATCATTAATTTGACTGATTGTGAATCAGAATTTCCTCTAGTTATGATTTCCATTTTTATGGGGTGTGAGTCACTCCATTTCATGATCGTAGCTTTTGCTGAAATACTTTTGTTAAATCTGCAAATAAAGTCTAGTTTTGTATCTCGGCATTTCATTCCAGTAGGCCTTTTGTTTGAGGTTAGATATAGGGGGAGGAGTTGACTAGAGAGAAAGAATGTGCTGACCCAGTGCCTGCCATTGCTACCAGAGAATCTTAGGGATGTAAGATGATATGATGCTGTTCTTGAAACAGATGCAGTAAGAGATTATGACCCTAATTGATGTTGTGTAAGGTCATAACAAATCTACTAATCTTGGAAGAAATCTTTTTAAAAAACAAAGGGAAGAAATCATCAGGACCTTCACCCCACCTTTCAAGATCATCAAGAATTTTCTTAATATACTGTATCCCTAAAGCAAAATACAGATTTTGAAGAACAGATTTAGGATGACAAGTGCCAGGGAGGGACATCCTCAGCTAATTACTTAGCTTCAAAAGCACAATGAAACAGTTCAGCCTTTTCCTTGGGGCCAGTAACCAATCTAACCTCATCTATTAGTAGTGGTGGACTAGATGATGAGCCTGACCCAAAAACAGATGCCAATTTGGTCCACCACAGATGAGGCTGGAATTTCTCAGCCTCAAGTTCCTCTTTAAGGAAGTACTGTAATTTCTCTCAGCAATATGGTAAATTCCATTCACAGCATGGCAAGACTCAACAAATATGGTGTAATGGCCTTGGATGGACAAAGAGAACACTACTAGTCTGTTGCCTATGTAAACCCAATCCAAAGACTGGTTAATGGGAGGTGAACAAGCCACTTGACCGGGTTGCATATACCTTTCTCTGTGCAACTCCAGACAGTCACAACAAGAAAGGAGACTTGCCTTGATGCAAGCTCAAAAGCTCACAGATAAGAGACAGAGCAGCCCTCGAGTCTAAGCAGATGGTACCCAGTGCCAACCCTACCTAAGAAAAATCAATCAGCGTAGGTGACTGAACTTCCCCGCCCCACCCTGCAGGGGAGAGTGCACTCAAAGAGGCCTAATAGGCTTCCAACAAGGGGTTAGATTTCCCTACTCAAAAACCAGCACTGAAGAGAAAAAAAAGGGGTTGGGGTGAAGGAAGACGATGAAGAGGAAGGTGAAGGAGTTCTGGCTCCTCTACCCTTTCTCCACAACCAATACTCCCCTCATTTGCAGGGCTGGTCAGGTCTGGAATTAAAAGACTAAGTCACACTTATCAGAGGAATAAAGCTATATTAGCTTAATTCCTCAAACCAGATAAAAAGAAGGCCACAACAGATGAGCTACCTTATCTAAAACAGGCCAAACTCTTGCAGTCCTTCCAAGGTGATTAAGTCTCACATTCCTGAAAATTAATCTTATTAGTACATAAACTGGGGAATAATACAGTTGCTAATGAACATCTTGGAGCTGCTATTGTGCATTTCTTGCAAGCAAGCTTATTTGACTAATGGGTTTGAATTATAATAATATAAACACACGCTCACAAACTTTAAGGAAAAAGGAATATTCAAGATTATTCATCACAGCAATTTGAATGGCAAAGTTGGGAAGTCCTGAGCTCAATGGTGGCCAGAAGCAAAGCAGAATGCAGACCAACAGGTGGGTAGGGTTTCCCCTACCTGTTGACAGTTAACTACCTTGTTAGTTAGTACAAATTATATATATCATACATAATTAGGCTTTATGAGAGTAACTGGGATGCGGTGGAATAAACATGGTTTTCAGTGTGTAAGATTTTCATGAACATCATATCTTGTCATATCTGAGGAGGAACAGACAATCATGTCTTGTTCAATTTCATGAATGTATATCCATCTGCTGTAAAACTGGTAATGTACTGGGATACAAGGTCAAAATAAAGATAAGAAAAAAAGCAGAAGGTACAGTCCGACCTCTTAAAACCGGCAGCCTTGGGACCAGGCCAATGCTGGACCACAGCAAATCCCACATGAAAGAAATCGCCCCTAAAAAAACTCCTATGTAAACAAAGTCTTGCCAGCTCATTCCACAAACATATTGCTGTGTTATCAAAAGTAGAACATAAAGCTTATAAATAAGCATTGTGTGTGAGAGAGAGAGAGAGAGAGAGAGACTACTGGCTCCAGTTTGGTTGTTACACCGACAGATCTCCATTTGAAAAAGTAAAAAAATATAGCTGTACTAAGAATAATGATAATTTTGATAAAACTGTTGTTTTATGTACTATATGCAATTATATTTCAAGCATTATTGTCACATTATTATTGTAATTTAGTTTATGAACATAGCAACCACAGGCCGCTTGCATTCTGGTTGTTTACATTTTTTAAATCATCAGCTGATTGCTTGCAGCCATTAGTTGGTAAATGAAATGCATTTCAGAGATTAGTTTCCTTGTAAATTACCAAAGCTGAGTTTAAAAATGCCACTTTCTTTATTTATAAATGCAGTACATTAAATGAAATACAGGTGTGATTTCGCCAGATTTGATGTTGCTTTTGCCTCTTCCAAAACGTTTTGTTGCCTGAACATTATTCGTTTCTTCAGCCACAGCTACATCCATCAATTCAGTGGCATACTTTCATAACACTTTCCTCTCCATTGTGTGAAGGGAGACTATATTTATTTTTTTTTTTTTTTATTTAAAGAGAGTCCCCCACAAAAGAAACTGGCACAACCGTTTAACAAGTCGAACAACTGCAGCGCAACCCTTCATATATGTGTTGCCCATTGCTTTGTCTTCAAATGGCTGTTTCTTGATTCGACTGTTTATGTCAGTACTTGCTGTTGTTTATGTCAGTGTCTTGCAAGTTGTAGTAAGTGGTTGTTAATTATAAGAAACAGTAATGAATTCTTAGACAAGTCACAAGGCTGGTGAGCATGACTTAATGTATGAAGATTTGCATTTAACCTAATGAACTTTTGCTTCTAGACCTATTTATCATTTATAAGCTTTCTAGGCCTATTTATCATTTATAAGGTAACTCAGATATAATATGCATTTTCAATGGTATCTACTGAAACTGAGACAGGCATAAATAGCTTAGGCTACTGTAATCTACTGAAAATATATCTTGCACTATGCATGATGTAGTATATGATTAAATCATGTTTTTGGATGAAGTTTTAATGAATGCATGGTATACTAGATCAGATGATACACAAGTATACTACACACAAATTGTGGTTCTTTTGTGTGCTCTTTATTTTTAAGTTTCACAGAATGTTTTCGTTGGAAATAAACTGTGCTTGTGTATTTATGGAGCAAGCTTCAGTTCTGAAATCCGAAAAAATCCAAAAACTGAAGCGACGTGTGGCACCACCCTCATAGCCAATCAAGAACTAATGTGATCATGGGAGTTGCCAGACCACAGAGTGCCGGATGAAAGAGGTTGGACTGTGTATGCAGACAAATTTCTGGAAGGAGTTGAAGAATATCCTAAGCACTCAAGTCGACATACTGAAGTCAAATGAAGATAAAGAAGAGATAAGAGAAAATATTTGGAGTGGCAATGGTGTAACAGGGTAGGCCAATGAATTTTAATACAATATCTAAGGATGAAAAAGAGAGAAAAATCCTTGTCAAAAGGCAGGATGAGTCAATAACAACATGAGAAGAGACCTGACAGAAGATTTTTTTTTATGAGGTGGAATCCATAATAAAGAAACTTACGTGACATAAAACATAGGGTTATGATGGAATAAGCTAAAACTAAAATGACACTTCATATACTAACTAGACTGTTTTGCAGAATAAGGACTGAGGAAACAAAGCTTTGTGAATGGGAATTGGAAGTCATAGTAAAGGTGTCAAAGAAAAGTGACCTGACTGAATGAGTTAGCTTTAGAGGCATTGCACTGACATTGGTTATAAGAAAAATATTCAGTGTGCTTATTCTCAAAAGCCTGAAGAAAGAATTTCATAAAAGCTTAGAGATAAATAAGCTAGCTTTAGTAAAGGCTGGAGTTGCCCAGCTCAAATATTTCTGTCACAATATATTTTGCAGTAGTGTATGGAACTTAAAAATCCCCTTCTGATGGGTTTTGTTTATTATAAGAAGGCATCTGACAGTGTCCTTAGACAAACAATATAGTAGAAGGTAAATTCTAAGTTAGGATTTGTCAAGTGAATTTGTGAGATGCTATAAGGGAACGTTATTTCACCTTTATTGTTTGCCATTCTCAGATTTCTTAATGAAAAAATTGGTAGAAGAAGGAACAGAGGGTTGAGACTGGAGCAACTATAGAAACTTGACAGGCTTACAATGTGATGATGACGCTGTTTGAAACAATACAATTCCACAAGATTTACAAAGTTTTCTAGTAGAGTGCATCATCTATTCTTGATAAATGAAAGAAAAACAGAGATATGCATAGAATATGCAAAGAGGGAAGAAATAACTTCAGATGGAGAAAGGATTTTAAACAGGGGGAATCTTCCATATAGTATTTAGTAACACTGACACCCACTCTTGAGTTAATTTAGTGAAAGACCAAAAAAAGGCCAATCAAAGGATGGAAAGGCTGAATAAGGTTTGGAAATCAACTAAAGGATCCTGAATTGCATATGAAAGTAAGATTGTACATATGTCAAGTACAGTCTGTATTACTATACAGACATGAGTCTTAGTATAATAATGACAACATATCTAGAAATACTATCTTGTTGATTTGAGAATACAGCTTTAAGAAGAATAACGGGAGTCAGATGGTAAAACTGAGTTACAAATGATACCAAGAGGGAAATTACAGAAGTTTCATATTTAGTTGAGATAGAGAAGAGATGGAGTTGGAGATAGCTTGAACAAGTCCTTCGCACAACTCCTGGGAGAATAGTAAGTGATAGTGTCAGCTGGGCTCTTGTAGACACCAGAAGAGTTAGAAGATCAAGATCTACTTGGATGAGTCCTATGAGAATGGAGTTTGAGGACAAGTGGAGATTTGTGGAAGATGGTTCACAGGAAAGACATGCGTGGCAGAATTTCACACTTTCACTTATGTCTTTCCTGTGCACCATCTTCCACAAATCTCCAATTGTCCCCAAACTCCATTCTCCTTACGTTCATCTAGTAGATCTTCGATCTTCTAACTCTCTAATACAAACAGCTATTATTATACTATTCTCCCGGGAGACAATGCAAAGACTGTTCAGCTATCTAACTCCATCTCTTCTCTATCTCAACAAATATGAAACCTATAATTTCCTAGTGGTATCACTTGTAACTCAAAAGTTTCTTCTGAAATCTGATATTCTTCTTCAAAATCAACAAAAAACATCTTATTAGACATGTCATTATTATAAAAATAAAATAAAGTTTCCCTGATTGACTTTTTTTTCAAACTGCAATTTAAATTGTTTGATACCGACAACAAAACATTTTACCCAAAAAAATTAACAAAACGACAGTTTTCAACTTATATTAAATTGAAAAGGGCTGTCAATGCACTGGAAAGTTATGTTCCTAAAATTTCTTTTCAGATTCATATTCTAGTTTAGTCTCATTCTATTAAATTGTTAAGTACAGTACGTATTTACATTTTACTATTTTTTAACATTGTTTAATTTCATCATAAAAATTTTTTAATGCTATTTTAACTAACTGACATTAACTGAAACTTACAAAAGCCACAGAACTTGAATCTGTTTTTCCCTATATTTGTACAGTACTGTATTCAGTATTTGAAAAATTAATGTGCAATGACTTCAAAGAACCAATTACCTATAAAGACAAAGAATGGACCACCTTCCATTATTTCTTCTCACTAATACCTTTCATTATTTCTTCTCACTAATACCTTTTGTTATTTCTTCTCAAGAATTCAATTCTGTCTAAAAATGACAAAAAATGGACAAAAACTTAACCTAGAACTTTTAACCTTTGCTAGGAAGATTAGGGGACTTACAGAGCTTAATTTTACCTACATACAAAACTATATTACAGACTGATCAAAAGTGTTGCAACTTACTCTCACTCTATAGTTTAATTTCCAATCAACGTCAATTACATGAGGTGGATATGTTCCAGTGGAGGCTAATTTTGAGCGGATCACAGGACGACACATATCCAAACTTTCCACAGTTTTTTTAACTCGATCTGGAAAAATATTCTACTTTTAAATAAAATAAAATACATTATTTACATTAATTATCATATTTGAATGAAATATTACTTTGGAAGCTAAAGCAATTGTAATCAAGTGAAGGAATTTTTCGTAATTATTGTTAGTGTTGTATGTTTCTATGGAAATACAAACCAGAACCTTTTATACATTAGAATCCTTCAGCACAAGCTGGGGAAGTTGTTGAACTTGGCAACAAGACTGTTAACTGGTGGAGATGAGGGGTTAGTTGGGGAGTACCCCTCACTAGCCTTATGTCACCACTCACTTTGTCTTTTGTTACCGGAAAGAACAGACATACTTTGCTTGCTATCTTCCTCTAGGTGATTGTTGAATTTTTCTACCATTTTTCTTATTGCACTGTTTGTGTACTTAATTCTTGTTTTTTCCCCAACATGGAAAGAAAACATGACCAACACCATTGCGCAGGACATGGGTGTTCTTGTGGGTGCTTCATGTCTCCCAAAACGATATATCCCCATGGGAATTATTCTTTTTGTAAGGGAAAGGTGTGCACTTGTTCTTCACCCTGCATGGAGTGTGTCGGTTGGTCTTCCTCACAGTGGGAGAAGTTTGGCAAGTAGAGGAAAAAAGGACAAAACACATTCGCCAGTGTTTTGGTGCCCTTGAATCCTTATGGCTCCTTTCTCACATCATCTTCCATTCCTATCCCCCTGCCTGCTAATAGTGCTACCTTCTCGGAGGGACAGCACTCAAGTGGATGCCATAGCTTCTGGTAGTGGTGTACCCTTAACAACTGCCTTGCCCTTATATTCATCTAATTGTGACATTCCAGGTTCTGTGAACACATATCTGAAATACCGACAAAAGGTATGGCCTATGCTCAATATCCCTGGTGGCCCGTCTTTCACACATTTCTAGACAACCTGGAAGAGAAGGAGATGTCTCCTGCGCTTCCTCTTCTATAATGTCTTCTGCTGCTGTGTCTGTAGTTGCTCCAGCCTCTTCTGCTACTGCAAAAGAAGGGGGATCCACCTGTTGCAGTAGTTCTTCTGTGGCAGGTCCTTTGGTTAGTACTTCATCTTTGGTTCTGGCCTCGAAATATCTTTTGGCACGGAAGACCAGCACGACCTACAAGAGGAAAGAGAAGAAACATTCTCATTCTTCCTTGTCATTTCTTTCATTATAATCGAGCTGGTCTTCATCCTCCTCCTCCTCCTTTTCCCTGGAGTCTCTTCCCCTGCAAAGACATAAGAAGAAGGGGGAAGTCTACAGACTCACAACCCATTTGTGCTGTACGTGTGTGGTCCCCAGACCAAGCACATTCTAGCAATCAGGTAGGTTCTCCCTCTAGTACCTCTTTAGAGGTGCACAGAGGAGAGCCAGCACCACTTCCTTGCTTGGCACAAACACATTCTAAGAAAACCAGGGAGAGGTGTCCTTTGATCTCTTCCAAGTCTCATGTGCAAGGCTTGTTGGGTAGGTATTGGGAGTGGTAGTGAACATGCTCATTCATGCCCACTGTCTACTACCTTGATGCTACCAAGTATAAGGACAGAGGGACATCAGGGACAAAGTTTGAAATTTGTTCTCACAGTGACTCTGCTACACAGATCTCACGTGCCTTCTCCAGCAAGAGGTTTGTCTGGTTCATCACAAAGTTGGGATTGAGCAAGGGAGCAGAGGGCTCGCATATTATCCTCTCTGCTCATGCCTCAGGGATCTGACAGGTCTTGAGTGTCCTTCTTCAGCACTTCTGGGAGATTATTGTGCTCAATGAGTAGTATGCATAAGACTAAGTATGATTATCAAACATATCATAACCGTACACAAGAGAACATTTTATCACTGTTGATATTTCATCTTCAATCAACATAACAATATCCAAAAATGAAAATTTCATATGCAGGCAAGACAACACCATACATGATGCAGCAAGTTCACCCACTCCACCGAAGGAGTGCGTGTGTACGCGTTACCATTTTAATTTTTTGTTGCTTTGCTTGATTTACTGTACTGTATTTCATTACAAGTTTACCTGACTCTCAGTATGACTGTCACACATATCATAACAGTAAACAACAGTCAGAACAAGGGGTATGTGAATCATATGAGGCCTTAGTCAATCTTGTACCGCAGCCTTTGCTGCAATAACGAATACTAGCTGAACTTGAGTCCGACATGTTACTGTGCAAACAAATCTCAAACTAGGCAAAAAAAAGTCTTAATTCAGTGAAACACGTCTCTTATTGGTGAATATGTCGTAATCCAGAAAAAACAGGCCTCAAAGCAAAACCTAACTATCGCTAAACATGCTGAAGACTACTAAAGGTAAAATACTTCACCAATTAGGAAAATATCAACCAGTCAGTGATCAGAATTCCAAAACAAGCTGCTTCTTACAACTGATGCTCAGTCGTAAGCCGGCAGAAACAAAGTGAAGCTCTTCGCTACGTTGTTCCTTTTGTTCCCCAAAAGTGGGTGGGGCTAGTCACCTACACAAAACAAAAGAAGTGCTACTGTGATTTTCAAAATTTAAGCTGCCTTGCGAGTTGAAACTATAGCTATGTAATTACTTGGCAAGTAACTTATATGAAAATAAAAAACCTCTGCACCACAAAATAATATTGGTTTTAAGTTAAAATTAACAACAGTTTATTGAAACTGTCTCACATGAGTGGGTACTTTCAAGAGTTATGTATACTGTAAGCAATACATTGCACATTGAGTGCACACCCAAGTCTTCCTCCCTCTGCACAAAAGGAAGCAGCATTACTAGTGCCTAGGAACTAGCTGCCCACGAGTGCCAACCAGAGGGATTCCCCTTTCATAGTGCCACTAAGCTGGTGCACTGTCAACAAATAACCTACCTGAAGTGTGCACTCTGCTTCATGCAGAGTTCCATTTCCTTTGTACAATTTGTTGTATGACAATTTAGTGTTGATCCTCCGATTGCATTGGCACCCAAGTGCCACCAAGAAAGAGTCCTGTGTTAATACACAAGCTGCACCTATGCATTGAGAGACAGAGTGCCCACAATAGCATGCCCATCCATAAGGTTTGCTAACCAAGGACCACTCCATTAGTATGACTTTTGAACAGCACACTCAGCCACAGTAACAACCTTATTGAAAAGTGCCATTCCACTGAAGTGTCACCTAAGTCGAGGGACACTTCCCCAAATCACTCTTATTCCAGGGCCATTTTCATACACCTTAATTTACCAGAACCATGGCGGCAGAATATTACCAAACCTTCATGAATCTGGGGAAGGAGGCAGGTTTCATGGGAAAAGAACTCACCAAGTGGGCACAGGCACAGCTAGATGCTGTACTCCAAAGGGAGAAACAAGAAAGAGGAGCAAAGACAGTATGAACTGGAAAAAGAAGAAAGACAGAGGAAGGAGAGAGAAGAACAAAGGAAGGAGAAAGAAGAGCAAAGGAAGTACAAATTGGAAAAAGAAGAAAGACAGCGGAAGGACAGAGAAGAACAAAGGAAGGAGAGAGAACAACAAAGGAAGTATGAGCTAGCTCTAAAAGAAAAGGTGAGCGGGTCTGAGAAAGCCCGACAAGACAGTGCCACAGCTCTAGCCCAACAACAAGCCACTAACCCCACACCTGCCATGCCTAATCCTCCTATATCCAGTATCAATTCCCTGATAACAAAGTGAACTGATGACGAGCCAGAGGCGTGGTTGAAGGCGGTAGAAGCACTTTTTGCAAACTACAGCACCACAGAGACAGAGAGGACTTGCTTCTCTCCAAGCATGTGGAAAGTAATGCAAAGGCTGCCCTCCGCTCGCTGTATTGTGGTACAAGGGGAAACATAGATGAAGTTCAGAGGGTAATAACTAAGGCTTATGAGATTACACCGGAGAAATGGAGACAGCGGTTTGGGGGCCACCCAAAAGAAATAGGTCAGACCTTGGCTGCATGGACCTATCACAAGACCTGAGCTGGTCAGCGCTGGCTTGACTCCATGACTGGAAGATTTCTTCCAGTGTGCTACTGGGCCCCTTGCTGTGTGCCTCAATGACAAGCAACCCAAAACACTCACGGAGGGCTGTCGTATGGCTGACCATTGGGAAACCTATAACCCATCTTCCAGCACGTCTCACCAGCGCATAGTGCCACCAGGACATCTCTCAGGGCCAGCTCGCCCAAAGAATGGACTTCCTTCCAAGCCAGTATGCAATTACTGTACTTTACTGCCATAAAGTTGGACACTCTGAGTCTGAGTGCCACTTTGAAGGGGGAGCTATCAAGAAGCACACCCAGAACCCTTTTAAGAAACCTAATGGCGCCTCTCCCTCCACTGATAAGCAAACCTCTCCACTTACAGTCACCAAAGGCAAGCAAGCCCATCCAAGAGGCCCCTGCAAAGGCTATGGGAGTTGGACATTACTGTAGTGCTGGAAGTGCTGCCTGCCCAGAGCATAGTACTACTATCAAGCACGTCAACTTGATCAGTGCCATGTCCGCCGTGGCATGGCCATCTGACATTCTTAACACTGAGAGGGTGGAGACTCAGACCATCTCAGTGGTCCCCCTTGATGGCTCTAGCTCCCCAGTTGAACTACCGGTTACAGTGGACACCGCATCAAACATCTGTCTGATTGACTGGTCCCGAGTGCCAGTCAGTGCCACTGTAGAAGAAAAGACTTGTTGGATGATGGCTTGGGTAGAAGGTTTTACTAAGTCCATTCCCATAGTTGAGCTCCAGGTCACGACACTTGGGGTACTCAATCTCACCGCATTAGCTGGTGAGTAGAATAAGGCATGGAATTGAGTTTCTGTTAGGACAAGACCTCCTCTGGGGATGTCCTCCCCCAACTCCCCTCTGTTGCATGGCTACCTCCGCAATGGAGGCGTCAACTATTGCATAAACTGACAAGAGCACAGCCACATTGGAGGGCGTGCTATCGTCAACAGAATCACCTTCCATCTGCCGAGTTGGTTGACACAAGGGGCATTCCCAGTGCAAATCAGAGTCGAGTCCTCCCTCCTCACGAAAGGATGGCCACCGAAAACTTCCTCCCCAACAGTGAAAGGAAGCTAGCAAGACATAGTATTGCTGTAAGACATGCAAAACAAAAGGGCACTCCATGAATTGGTCGGGATGGCCCAGCAAGCGGCGCACAACGGTCACCAAAATTGGAAACATTCCCGGGGGCTCTGACCTCCCCCTGGGACAGGAATCCCTGTCTCATCCCAACTCAGGCTCACCTAGGGGCTTTGCACCCCAGGGTTCCTTGTCAGGCATACCTGACCAAACATCTCTGCCAGTGCCACTTGAGCTTTCCGAGCAGTGCCAGTCTCCATCCCCGATGGACATTGAGCAATTACCGGAATTAAACCCCGTTCCTGGTCCTGACTTGGTGTCAGTGCCAGTGCCAGATCACGAAACTAATCCTCCTTCAGGAGATCTCCCCAATTTAACTGAGTTGGTCATCGTCAATTGTGAGCCTCCAGCACCCGATAATCCTCCTTCCTCATCACCTCCGTCCGAAGATGATGAACCTCTGGTGGACCCTACTGCTACACCTTCTCTGGTCAACCACGAATTGTCCTGCCGGGACACAGAAGCTGTTACTGCCCTTGCTTTGGTTGTTGCAGCAGCCAGAGTAGGGAGCCCTCCAGTAGCCTCTAGGGTTACCCTTGACTTCATTCCCAATGGCACTCCTGGCCTTTCCCCAGAGTTGGTGCCCTCACTACGTCCTAGGAATGTCACAGAAAGGCCTTGGAGGAACCTGAAGATGAAAAAGGGGCAGAATAGATCCAATTAGCCTACTGGAGCCATGAAGTCTTGGCACTCACTGTCCATTGGGGAACAGTGCCTTTCCATCACAGAGTGATCCTGGCACCTACCCAGAGAAGGTAGCCTGAGTGATCTATGATTAAGTATTGTAAACCCATACATAACATCCTAGACAAGAGTATACCAGGTACCGAAAACCCAGAGGAGTTCGCATGGGTGCCTCCCTCATTGGTTCCAGGTACCGAAAACCCAGAGGAGTTCGCATGGGTGCCTCCCTCATTGGTTCCTACTAAGTCAAATAAGATGTATTGAGTTAGAACTGTCCTCTAGCCTCAAAAGGGTGTGAATGCCTGCTTAAAAGGGGGAGCTGTCACAAATATATGGTGCCCATGTCTCTCTGTTCTCTTAACATAGGGATCAGATTGCAATCCATTAGGGGGGTAGTGAAGAAGGGGGTAGTGCCCCATACCCGATGATAGTCGGAATGAAACGAGAGTTTTGGATGTATCTTGGCAAAAGGGTCTAGTTCAGATAGGCAGATTAAATGAGTCATCGGGGATAGGCATACTAGTAGTCGCTCTATATCCTTATCCTAAGACCCATATTGCTGCGCTCTCCTTTTTGCTGGTTCTTACTTGCTTTTCCAGGAATGCAGGCACTCTTTGCTTCAACTTGCCATTTCCGTGGCCTCAAGGCATATAGACAGACAAACATCCACGAATGAGCTGAGAGAAGTTAGTACCAGCTCAGTCCTCACCCAGGCCAGACCTGTGCCTCCCACGTCCCAAATCTCGGGCCGTATCTTTTGTCCTGGCAATCTGCCACACTGGTAAATGAGTCACAAGCAGTCCCAGCATTGTTAAACTGAGGACATATTGGACCATCTAGCTATTCTTGCAAATGTACACTTGCAACTGGATTTGCCCTGTAAGTCTGAAATGAGCAATTAAGTACCAGTGACTGTTTCTCTCACTAAATCTCTCCTTTCTTTTCCTTAGAATTCATCTCCCAAAGTAATTCCTTGCCGAGTCCTAAGATGTGTGTTCCCCATGTGAATTTAAGTCTATTGATAAAAAATAATCCTTTGTCCAGCAACAGAGAGTAAATCATCCCTCCACTGTGATAGGTCATTGCAAGTGAGAGAATCATTTATGCATGAATCCTTATCTGGGAGATTTACTTCCAGAGACATGTTATCTCATCTTTTCATGTTTTCTGTCACCGACCTACCAGTGAGAATTTGCCTCAGAAGATAATTTATTCAACCTTACTATAAGCAAGCCTCTGCTTCTGCAACTAAGTGTCAGATTGTAACTGCATATTCACGAGCCAAGGGCTCCAGCCTGCGTAACAACTGTGTAAAAATTCCCATTTCCTTCTGAAAGCCAGTTAACTGTAAATTTTGTCGTAAGATTATTGTTGCACTTGTTTTGCTGGTTTGCATACCAGTCATGATTTATTTCCCCTGCTTGAACTACGTGAAATAAAGTAATTTAGTGGATCCATGGGCTTTCATGGCGACCTTTCCCTTTGTTTAGAAGTAATTAGAAGGTAAATCAGCTCTGTTACATTTGCTTATATGTTTAGCTCTGGGTAAGTGGCCCATAAGGGAATTTTCTAAATCAATATTTATTTCATCTAGCCAGACCCAGACAAATATTGAGCAATATGACAAATTTATTAAATTAATTTGTATTTTTTCATAACTAACAAACCTGAGGTCTTAACATTAAGATAAATCTTCTGGTGCCTGCTGGAATCTAGTAAAATCAATAAAATTTTATATGCAAGGGACTACTGTAGTGGCATCTATCCTTAATCACGAGTCAAGTGGGACCACCCGTATCCCAAGCCATACTCTGTGACTTCACCAGTTACTCTTTTACAGCCTCTGAGGGACGACGTGTTGTTCTTTCTCTCATCTCTAAAGCTGGTTTGGTTTGCCTGTATTTGATTTCTTTCTGTGTTTCTGTGTGTGAATTTTGGTTGTTTGTGGACATGTGCTTGGATTAATGGCTCCCCTTAACCCTCCTGTGAGCGTATCTCCTGGATCTTGTAAGAAGCAAAGGAAATGTCCGGGTGTTGGTGGCTTTCCTTGTTCTCGTTTCCTAACGTCAGTGAATACGGATCCTCATCCAACATGTAGTAGATGCAGAGAGAATTTATGTAATGGAACAGTGGAAAAGGGTTTATGGGAAGGGTCAGTACAAGAGGATGGAGATGACTCCATCTTGGATTGATAGGGAGTAATCTTCAGCTTCCTTTGTTCAGTCTCCTCGTGAAGCTGTCCCTTCCTTAGAGAGGCCTGTTCCACTTGTTTCACCTCCTGTAATAGAAGTTTCCCATACCCCTCCATGTTCGTTCATCGATTCGTCGGGGGATGCATTTGGAGGGTTTCGGGTAATTTTATGCATAATTATGCCCCTATTTTTCCGGGGAATGGGGGGAGGGGGGACACCAACTTCTTTGTCTCATTTTCCAGCTCCACATGCTCAGCGGACAGTGGGCATGTGGTCCTCTCTAGGCCTATCAGGAATACCAACCTTAGAGGGCCTGTTGTCACACCACATGGCTTCCCTCTACCCTCCAGTCCCTCATACTGTGGGTGTCCCTTCTCCCAAGGAACCCCACGATGACATCCTCTGGAATGCATATGGTACCAATTCTGCATCATTTTGGGGCTCCCTTGGCATTGTCTGCAGTGGTACAATGTCATGGCATTACAGGCAGGTCCATCAGTGATGTCACCTTCTAACATGGCTGCTGTAGTGACGTCAAATCCTACCCTTTCCGTGTCAACAACAACAGCTACCTCTTCTGGGATGACGTCGAATTCTACATTGACGGATTCGTTAGCAAGAACAGTGATGAAAAAATTAAGAGTGTTAGAGGAGAAGTTTAATAAGGCATGTAAGGAGAAAAGACGTGAGTCTTCTTCTTCTTCTGCCTCATCGCCAGCTTCGTCGGATTCATCAGCTGTACCTGTGCGTGCTCCAGTTAAGGCAAACTTTGTGTAGCCTACCGAACGACGTATCATGCACGAAAAAAAAGGGATTGGTTTTTTATTTTTAAGTGTATCTGGAGTTGATTTTATTATAAATATGGAAAATAAGATAGATAACTGGTTTCTGCAAAGATTTTTTGGTTTAAAGTGTGACGGTTGTTGTTTATAGGTATATCTAATGTTTATGGTTATGCAGTCCTGAAAAGGTAAGGTGAGGAAGGATATGGAGTTTCCCTTGCATACCCATAGATTTTTTTACTCGCTACTATGCGGATTTCATCATTTTCTGACAGGGCCTTGCTCTATTACTCCAGATAATTTGAGGAATATTGTATGGAAAAATAAGCTAGCTAACTGCCTTTTACGTCAAGTTTTCAGTTTAAAGTGTGGATTGTTGTTTTTAAGCATACTAAGTATTTATGCTTCTGCGGTACTGACAAATTTGGGGGAGTAAGGGTATGGAATCACTACTGAATGTCACAATACAAACAACAAGCATTATCATCCCAATTATGTAAACCTTCTTAACACTTGTTAACATCAAAACAACTTTCTCCATTATCTGTATATATCCTGTCTTGCAGGTACACAAATAACTCTTTTTAACACACTTTACTGACAGCTTCATCATTCTCTGGAATAATTCTGTTTCATATAGATTATAACTTAACCAAGGGTTCCTTCTGAACACTGACAAACTGAAATAGTGCATGGGGGTGTTTTTATTGGGTGAACCTTTTAGCAATTATTATATGCATTTGCTTACACTATTTTTCCTTTTCCTACATTTTCCCCTTTTATTCCTAGTCTTGACTGTCTCTAGCAAGAATAAGTTTCCCTCCAAGCAACCTTTCCTCTTGTTCACTCATATCATCATCCATTTTCCTTTGCAAACATCATTTGGTATATCCATATCCTCAGCTACATATATTTCTGCACCATATATCATTACCAATGATAAAAAAATAAATGCAATAAACCATAATATAAACATATATAACAAATCATACATATACTAAAAAGATAAAATATGTTCTTAATTGCTACAAACCAAACAATATACAGTAATGCCACTATAACTGAGAGGTAAGTTTCACTTTAAAAAAAAAAAAGCATACTTATATAATTGTTAAAACTCATCAAAATACATGGTGACCACAACTGAAACAAATACTGACAATACACTTGAATTTGTAAAATTTTACACAGACAGTAACTTGAATCAAATTAAGCTAAGAATTACTGTACAGTGTTACCATACAAAGTCACTACAGTATAATACAAAAACCATCAACCCTCAACAAAAAAGAAAAGAAACTAAATGCAGTTCTACCCCCGTCCTCACAAAAACCCTAGAAATATAATTCAATATTAAAATAATCACATCAACCCTCTTATGTTAGACAAACGGACATAGGATCACACCAACTCATAAAACCAAAATAATGGGAGTATATTAAAATAAAAGTAGAATTAAAAAAGAAGTAAATTTACAATATAAACTCAGAAAATGGCTGGCGAATGGTTACTGGCATAATGGTAAAAACCACAACACTGGCGAGCAATGTGAAAAAGTTGTGAAGTTGCACAACAGAATGAGAGATGCTAGGGAGAACTGGAGGAAGGTCAACCATATGCAGCGAGTGCTTCTTTTTTCTTTCTTTTTGATACAATAGTTAGGTGCAAGTGGAATTTCCTTTTGAGTAATCAGGTATCTTATAATGAATGAGGTTGTAATGGACAAACTTTATAAGTTTCTTATTTGAAAGGCAATAAATTTCCATATTCTGTTGATTTCATATCACACTAACCTGTAGGCCAATTCAGATCTTCAAGAGCAGAAGAAAACACAGTACTGCTATGACTTCCTTTTATATATTCAATCAACAAAGTTGTCAATGCTGCATGGCAACAGTTCCTCGTACCTGTAAAATAAGCAAATCTACAGTCTTTGCATAAGTGCTTACAATTTCTAAGAAAAATTTAGTAATCCTTAGTATTAAACCCTAAGTGTCTGTCTGTAGATGTCTTATTGTCTTTACTTTTGGAAAAGCAGACTGATTTTATTTTTATATTGGAAAACATCCAATTTTTCAAATAATTTGTAATTTTCCTAACATACAAACCTGAAGTTCTTTACATATGGATTTAGCTTGTGAATGCAAGCTGGAACGGCTGTTTAAACTTTACTGACAAGGTAGTTGATTACTGACATAGAGAGGGAAGCCCCAACCCCAGTTGGTGTGCACTCCACTTTGCCTTCAAGACCTGGTACCAGAGTAAGGGGCGGGTGAGGTAGGCCATTAATCCTTAAGGGACGGATTGAGCCTCAGTGTGAAGTAAAACAGGATTGGGGAGATGGACGGATTGAGCCTGAGTGTGAAACAATATTACACAACACTGACATGGTGTCATGTAAGAATGGGGCGAGAGAGAGGTGCCAATACTTCTACATAACAGCAAGGGAAAAACAAACTTTATTCCCTGAAAGATGGCTTATTTGAGCAATGGGTTTGACAAAATCAAATACATAGTCCACAACCATAAAAGGAAATGGAGTATTAAAGTTTAATCAACAAAAGTTGGAACAGCAAAAGTTAGGCAGTTATAAAGACACCTGATCTTGACAGTGGCTGGAAGCAAAGTGTTGTGCAGACCAACAGGTGGGCGGCTTCTCCCTGCCTGTCAACAGCTTACTACCCTGTCAATAAGTTTGAATGGCCATTCAAATTATTATCTGCAAGCTAACTGGAAGGTTTGTATTTGTGTAAAAACAACTCAAGTTTATTTATGGCAACCTTATCAGTATGTCTGAATGGCTGTTCCCAGACCACACTTGAAGCAATATCCCTATGTAAAGAACTTCAGGTTTGTATTTGAGTATGAACGAAAATAAATTTTATGCAGCAATATTTTAGGGTTAGGGAAGGATGTTTATTCAACTATATGAGTTATGACATCTAACACAGGTTGGATGGGGGGGGCCTGCAGACTAGGTAAGACCAGGTACCCTAGGTTAAGGCAGATTAGGGAGGGTTAGGTCAAGATGCAACCCTTCATTTCACTCTATAATCTACAGTGATTTAGGTCCAGGTGGAGGTGAGGGGACTAAACCAAAGCAAAGGTATGATCTGGGTAACTTTAGGTTAGCCTGAGTTCTAACGCTGCAATTACTCCTATCATATCTTCATAATTTGTATACTCATAGGCCTGTTGGTAAAACTGCCAACTACCACCTCAAGCCTGGTTCGTGCTAGTCACCGCTCAGAATATCTACTATTTGTTTTATGTTTGTCTTTTGCTCATGTTTATGGTAATTATCATCTTTTTTATGTTTTTCCATTTATCCCCGGGGGCTTTTACTAAACATGGCAATTCTACAGAAAAGCTCCGCAGGTTACTGTGTTTAGTACCGGCAACTCAGGGATGAACATAAAAACGTAGTAAAATTCTTGGTATCATTTTATAAGTTGCCAGTACACGATGTGAAATTGTAACCTAGATTTTTTAAAAGAGCTCTTCATCAAATTATGACTTATACGGTAAGACAATACCAGGCCCCCTCCCCCCTCCATAGCTAATACAGCAAAATCTTAACCAGTAAGCACCCCTAGGTTACGTGGTATTATTTTATGTTGGCAACTTATAAAATTTTATCAAATTCTCTTACCTGTAATGTATTCTATACGTTATTTTCTACACTTTTCACTCAAAAACTTTCATTAATAAATGATACCTCAATGCAGAACTCTTCGGTAAAATGACCATAAACACAGCCTAGACCCATTTTGCCCGTAATTTGGTAGCCTAGGCTAGTTACCAAACCAGATCAGCGCAGTAGTAGGCTAGTCTTCATTTTTACCTTCACATTTTCCTTATCACTGGTTACGGTAATTCTAAATATTAGCTCCGCGCCTGTTTTTACCTTGGAAACTGGTTTTTTCTACAATTTTATGGTTTCTGATACTAGCAGTGCATTTGTTTGTTGTCAGCCAAATGGAATGTCCCTTTGCCGTGTTCAGTACTGGCCCAGGGGGGGAGGGTACCCATACGTTAACAAGTTATTGCACTTGCCAGACATGATATGAACCGTTCCAAACAAACGTACCCGTGCTCTGTCTTGTGAAGATCGCGTATGGAAACCCATTGTTGGATGAACTTTAGGGGTTAATTACAAGTTAATTAAATTCGTGCAATAAAAACTGAAGGTAAATCCATAGTTAGCAACCAAAAAACTGTAGAAAAAGTCAATTTAGCAGGAAACGCCACCGTGGAGCTACTACTTAGATCTACCCTGGTTACAACCATGAATCACGGCCGGCATTTTTCCTGACTACCAGTGCTAAGATACTACACTTTTGCCTATGCTACGCCTGATGTCACGGCTGAAGTGATTCTGTCTGCTCCAATCCAGAAATTACTGTTTCCTATTGATGTCCTCCATAATTGCTAAACAAAAGGGGTGTGAGAAACTCAAATAAAGTGACCACCACCCAGGATTGGTTGGCTAACGGTAAAAGGTGTAAAGGCTAAAATATCTAACTGGCCTAGCCTAAAGGTTAGGAAAAAGGGCCTATATGGGCCATGTCTCTGACAGACATATAGAAGTAATCTTAAAATTAGTGAAGAAATTAGTTCTGGATCATAAAGTGACTATTTACAGCAATGTCTATGGTACATTAACTTAACCTACCTCCACCACAGCCTGTATTTGTACCACCTTGGCCTACGGTCGTGGATGGTAAATCTTTGTTGCCCATTAGGTCTTGAATAGTTTCACTAAGGATTGCTTTGAAACTCTCTTCATCAATTTTTGAGTCATCTCCTAACATTCGCAGGGAAGACGATATTTCTATAGAGAACTCCATCACAATGAACTTGCATTGAGATCGCAGATATTTCGGATTTAGGAAGGAGGCGTGCACAAGTGTTCGAACGGAGTAGTGATCAATTATAATTTTATTGTCATTTGTCAAAATTCGTAAGAATGACAAATACTGCATCATTTTAAATTCTATATCTGCGTCTAGCATTCTTACTGAAGCCATACGGTGCTAGTTCGCCTGTCTTTTTCTTAGAATTTAAGTTCTGTATTATCACGCATTGTTAAATTAAGAGAAACGGACATTTTTTGTTTACATTTTCCTTCAATTGGCTCTAATCTCAAGCAACATTCCCAATAATTCAAGAAAAACTAAATATTTATTTTAAGTACACAAATTGCCTGTTAAATTGAATAAAAAAGCAATCCTTTTACGGGGAAATATTTGTAGGTAAGATCACTGTATTTTGAGCAAACAAGCATGGAAGGTTTCGAGTACCACGTAAGTTTGAGCAAATGTCTTTAGTTCCGACATTCTAGAGGCAACGCTTTCACAAAGGCCGAAAGTTTATTTGCAAAAAATCAATCCTATATTAAACTTTAGTAGTGCACATAATTTGCGTTAATATAGTAATAATGCACCTTGTTCTTCAAGATTACAAGGGGCATTTGAAAACAGTTCGAACTTCCGAGTGTTCGAAACATTTGAAATCTTCACCAAGCATTAGTAGCAGACGACGGGAGTAAGTGTAAGGGAAGTACCCCGAAGCGTCGACTGTTTGTTGTTCTCTTGTTTAACTGTGTTTAGGTCTGCCGCACTGCTTGTGTTAGTAAATAAATTACTTTAGAACTCTTTTAGTCTGTGAAGGAATTAAAAGGAAAATAAGATTAGTTTGTTAGATTCTTATGAAAATAGCAAGTGGCAGATATTCCAAGCATTTTATTAGCACTCGATAGAAGACGAGGATTTGTTAAAGAAAGTTCTGTGCAGTGCCAGTTGTTTACGATTTGAGAGGGAAGGTGACTGACTGCTTTGGCGCCGTTGTTGGATTTAATGCGTTTGGACTGAAAGGTAAGAAGGGACAGTCATGCCTTTAAATCTTTATATTTTGGAATCTAGGAGAGCTGAGAAGATTGACGTGTTTGCTTTAAATCCATTTGAAGTTCAGGAATTAAAAGTAATGAAATGTCATTAGTAGCTAAGCAAATATAAAGAGGCTAGTGAAAGCATAGTTACAAGGGCTGCTATCGTTGTATTCTTTATATATATATATATATATATATATATATATATATATATATATATATATATATATATATATAAAGTAATTACAAAACATTAACAACGGGATTTGTTTATCACACATCATCTCGGGTGAAAAAAACGAAAGGCTGGGTGTGCTGTAGGTCCAGACCGGTTTCGACTTTATTTCCAAGTCATTAACGAAGGTGTATGTATATATATATATATATATATATATATATATATATATATATACATATGTATATGTATATATATATTAACTTATCACTTACTGTACACAATTGTTCTGTGCATTAATACAATTACTAACAGGAACTCATTAAAACTGGATGATATCTAGTGGAGATATTTATTGAAGAAAACTTACAAGCTTTCTAGGATTAACAGTCCTCATTGTCAAGTATCCGTAGAATGGCTGGATACGTAGTCCAGCTGTATTTATATGTGTGGGGGATCGGGTTAAAGCCCTTGTTTGTCCAATTCCACTTGCTAGGTTATTTAATCTTTTGATTGCCCTCCTTCTCCTGTATGGTCCCGCCCTCGTGAACTTGGCCCTTCTCTGCCTGCAGCTTCTTCCAGGTGTGCATTTTCCATGTGGTCTCTTGTGTTTTTGCATTTCTTTTCTATTATAGAGTATACGATTTTTCTCGGTAGTCTGTCTTCAAATCCGTTTCCATTATTGCCTGCCATTACATTGTTATGAAGGCATTCTCTACAATGTGTCTTGCCATTTTGTTGGTGTTCCATTACAAAAAATTCATCTTCTCCCAGTCTATTTTGTGGTCTTTTTCCCAACAGTGCTTGGCAACTGCTGACGTCTGATTGTAGAGCCTTATGTTTTGTATGTGTTGTTTTCTTCGTTCTTTGCAGGATTTGCTGCTTTCGCTGAAGTAACACTCTTCACAGTCCAGACACCATGCATACCCCTCTCTTACCTCTTCCCCCTCTACTGGCTTTTTGTTTCTAACTATATTCCTAATGGTGTTTTTATAACTACCTATCAATTTGAAATTATCCTGTTGATGGGTGTAATAGTGTTGTTGTCCGGGACTAGGTATTTTCTTCCCTTTCAAATGTTCCCTTTCTATCCTTTCCCTCTCCCCAAAATAATTCTTTTCTTGTCTTACTGTGTGCCCGCTCCCACCAGTACTTAGGGTATTCTAATCTCCTAAAACTCTTCCTCACGTAGTATTCCAACTTCTCATCTAAGAATTCGGGACAGCCAATCCTAAGAGCCCCTGTGGCCAGCCCTGTCATTTCTCCCATTTTAATTTCTTTCCTATGACTGGAGAACTTGTGTATGTATGAATTGGTGTGTGTCCTCTTTCTGTGTACCTTGAATTTAAAAATTTCCCCTTCCCTTTTTACCAGTACATTCAAGAAAGGAATTTCTCCCTCATTCTCTTCTTCTATTTTGAACTTGATTTGTTCATTTAGTTTATTTATGTTTTCTAAGAACTTGTTTAGTTCTTCCCTTTCTCCCTTATAAATAATCAGGATGTCATCCACGTATCGTACCCATTTGATGATATTTAAGTGCCTTTTGTTTAATTTACCCACCTCTTCCGTTTCAAACCATTCCATAAAATTGTTAGCTAAGATCGGCGAAAGACTCGAACCTATGGCCACACCATATTTTTTTTTTTTTTTTGTATGTAATGGTTTTCGCCCCGCTTAAACACTTTGGCGCTGAGGGCCGCTGTCAACAGTTTTATCAAAACTTCATGATCTACGTCACATGTGTTTAAACCCCTTCCCCCATATTTTTTTTATTACTTTCATCGTCTTCTTGACTGGTACGTTGGTAAACGGGAAGTTACATCCAAACTCGTAAATTTACAACCTTTTACGTTAATTTTAGGTAATTCATCTATAAGGTTCATGTTTTGTTTTAGATGCCCTCCAGATACTAAACCTACCCATTTTCCCATTATGTTGGAAAGAAATTTCTCCAGCCTCTTCTGCGGTGACCTCGTCGATGCCGCGACCGGTCTTGGCGGGCACCCTTCCTTATGGATCTTTGGACTACCATAAATATATGGGATCTCTGGGCTTTCCCCTGATTTTAATCTATGTTCTAATTCTTTTCTTTTCGTTTTGTCCTGGATTTTTGTCAAAGCTTCCCTTACTTTTATTTTTAATTAAAATTGCAGTGTAGCCCCCTTACGTCCGGCTTTTTATTGCAAGCCTCGTATATGTTTTCATTTAACTTGTATTTGCCTAGTCTATGAAGGGTCTTACGTAACCTCTCCTGAAACACGAATCTGTTCATCTGAACCCCCGTCCACATGGCCCCCCTACAGAAAACAGCTTCATTCCCATTTTTATTCTTATCTAATTCCATTAAACCTCTACACATGTCAATGAAATCGTGATTATCGCTCCCCATGCAAAAGTTAAGACCGTATCCGAACGCGAGCACTTCATCCCTGCTTAAAAGTCTCTTAGAAATGTACGACTAAATCAAAGTTCCCTTTTTACCCACCCCGACCTATCGAAAATGGCAACAAGTCTATTCTTCGTGTAGCTGTGGGCTGCGGCGTGCACATACCTGTACACAACCTTCAATTACTTTGAAAACGTTGTCTAAGCTGGTGCCTCAGTATTTCTCAGTCAGTTCTCTTCTGATTTTTCTGCTCTTCATCCTTAGTTCTTCTAATTCGATCTTTTTCTTCCTTAAAGATCTCTTCTACAAAAACAGGAAACGGATGTTCACCAGTGTCTCTCTCTCGTGTCTTATCTAGCGATTTCGGTGCCACGCAGTCTGCTAAGCATTTCTTAAGGAACCGGGTTCTGTTGTCTGTCACCGCTATCCTTCTTCTCACTTTCTCTTCAGTTCTTATTTCCAGCATGGCTCTCCCTCCTTGGGTTTTTTTAAACCCCTAAATCAATCCGTCCCGAGGTCAGATAAATTATGTATATATATATATATATATATATATATATATATATATATATATATATATGTGTGTGTGTGTGTGTGTGTGTGTGTGTGTGTTTGTGTACATATAAATATACACATATATACATATACATAATATATATATTTATATGCATATACAGTATATATACATATATATACATATATACGGTGGCAGGTAATAAAGTCACAGGAAAAAAGTCACATTAATTTATGGTGGCCGGTAATAAAGTCACAAGGGAAAAACTCACAATGTTTATTGGGGTCATTATCTTTTTGATATTTACAGTCTTTTGTTTATGTTTATAACGAAATCCCCAGCGGGCTTGTACTAAACACGCCGCAAAGGTGGATACCGGGCTTTAAAAAACCCTTGGAAGTCACTATCTAGGAAAGATTATTGTGACTTTTTCCTGTGACTTTTTTACCTGGATTCCATAGGCTATATATATAATATATATATAATACATATATATCCATTTATATACATTTATACATATAAATACATACAAATTATATAATACACATATAGGCCTACATACATATGTATAAATATATAAATACATATATATATATACGTATAAATATATAATAATTGTATATATACATGTATATATAAATATGTATGTATATATATATATATATATATATATATATATATACACATATATCTACATCTCTATATATATACACATACATAATATATAGGCTACATATATACACATACTGTATATATGTATAATATATATATATATATATATATATATATATATATATATATATATATATATATATATATGTATAATAAACAGGACAGCGAGAAGACCGGATACCAAATCTTTTTTATTTACACTAACGTTTCGTGAATCCCGTCCCATCAACTGGGCTAACATAAAATTAATTTTTACAAAATTCAAAAATGTGCTAAAAGAGCTAATATTTATATGAAAGTTAGGTACATGACACAACAGTCGTTAAGTTAAAAGTAAAATGAAAACTACACAGGAGTTTTAAACTAAAAGTAAATCAAAACTACATAATTCAGTGAAATAACTGATAAAAAATGCGCAAAAAAAGTGTTACCAGACTTACTGTTAACTGATAAGGAACAGAAGACCCAAGATGATGTCAGAAAAGAGGCAGTTCGACAATGTGTAATGGTGTGGAAGTAGTTTGGTTGTTTAAGGAGGCGACAGTTTCCTACTGTAAAGAGATTCTAAAAGGAGTGAAAGGCAATCGGTAGTTTGACAGCGTATTTTCAAATTATGTACGTAATATCAGCTTTACTTGAGTTTGAACGGTTCCTCATGGCTGGAAATTCTTTTGATTTTAAAATGCAACCGGTGCGATGACTGACACCTCATGGGAATCGATGCGGACTTTGAATAGGCGCCGGGTAGGTCCGATGTAATTTCCAGAATAACGTTTTGAACAAATATATTTAAATTTATAAACGGCGAAAGAGCGCATCAGTTCCTTATTGGACGGGTCGATATCGTACTCGACTAGCACTCTGCTAGACCCGCGTTCGATTCTCCGGCCGGCTAATGAAGAATTAGAGGAATTTATTTCTGGTGATAGAAATTCATTTCTCGCTATAATGTGGTTCTGATTCCACAATAAGCTGTAGGTTCCGTTGCTAGGTAACCAATTGGTTCTTAGCCACGTAAAATAAGTCTAATTCTTCGGGCCAGCCCCGGGAGAGCTGTTGATCAGCTCAGTGGTCTGGTTAAACTAAGGTATACTTAACTTTTTTTAACTCGGGAAGGGTGTCATTGAATCTGAAAAGTCTGCATATTGTTAAAGGGTTTTTAATACAAACTTAGAGTTATTGTAAGTTCACGTCTAAAGGCTGAATTATGTTCATACATTAATTTCTTTGGAACTTGATGGTATAATAATCAGGGCTGCTGAATATTGTTTAAAACCTTTTTAACAATTCTGGCAAAGAAGTCAGAAGGTTAACAGTTAATTTTAGAAAATGTTTCAAGAAATGATATTTTATTGTGTAGATTATTCCAATCTGAGTACAGGGAATAGGCTCTGAATAAAGTGACCTTACTGAATTCAACTTAAATGTCACAGAGCAGTTACTAAAAAAGTTAAGACCCAAGCCATTGTGCGACTATTTTCTAAAAATACATGTGAGAAATCTTCCTTTACAACTAAAATATTTTTGTTTAGGGTAGGTAAAGGATTATTTAATTCTGCTTCAGTAGCAAACATTTTTCATATGCTTAAAACTGTATTCTCTGTTCATGGTGAATGGTTTGGCTTCCTCGTTAAACAAGTTTAGATACAATAAAGCATCTGAGGGATGGGGATATGTGCCGGAAGTTGCAATATACATTATAATATGAAATTTAGAAAGATAATGTGACATTGGACTGTCAGTGCTGTCGCATCCTTCCGTCCAACCAGTTTGTATACTTTCATTCGGCCATTCACTTTTTTCCTACTTTGTTGGGCATTTAATGAATATTATTTGAATCATGGGTTCTGATGCCAAGCTTGCATCATATGTTGTACATTTAATTGTATAAAAAGATTTACCAGCTGGGTAAAATAAGCTCCATTCTCCAAGGAGGCCTTATTGTTGATGTTCTATAAATATACGTGAATCCGTAAAAGAAATATAATTGAATCCTTCCAAGTGAAGGTGAACTATATAAATGCCACAAAGTGGCTTTGATGGGAAGCGATAGAAGTCTGTTTGCTTTTTATGAACGGGGAAAGGGGAGGAGGTGTTGTTACGTCTAGGTCAGGTGGCTTTGCTTTTATATTGTTTTATCCTCGTTTAGCAATGTATTTAGCATGAAATGTATGTATATTTTTTATTTATTTTTCCACATTTTTTAAGGCGTTGTACTAGACTCTGCTATTACGATGGGGTTGTACTTGAATCTATTATAAACCTTTTTATAATCACTCAATTATTATTTCTTTTTGAATTACGTTTTGATTACCTTTTTCCCTCGAGTGAAATAGATGAATTATATCTGAGATGAGCACTCTTTTCCCCACAGAGCTTCAAAATTTTATCGCAAACGAAGATATTTTTTCTGTTATTTTCAGCTTACATAGAAATAAATAGAAAATTCAAAGCTAATCAAGAGGGATTTTTTGGTAAAACCATATCAGGCTTCATGGGCGTTATTTCCATTTGGTGTGTGAAGGTAAAAGGTTTCAGAAACGAACGACCCTAATTATGCTTGTTGGAAACAAGGACCTTGGTTGGAAACATATTTGATCTATATAAAACCTCCCAATTAGCGACAGATGTGCATCTGTCAATGATATTGTGGAGAAGATTAAGTCCTGTGTATAAAGGAAATTGCTTTCATGTGGAAGACTATGAAGGGATTTGTTGCTTATATCTTTAGAAACTGAAAAGAATGCTGGAAGTGTATACCTACTAAGCAAGTCTATTATATTTCATTTGACTTTGCTCTTAATGAAATTTAGAGGATCACGGTGCTCACGCCAGATTCCAGAGTTTTTTTTTTTTTTTTCATTAAGCAGTCTTCTCGAATAGGCGTTTTGGAATGAAATACACAAAGAACTCTGTAATATGTTTATGACAGGTTTTACGATGCTGGAAAACCCATTCCGTTAAATAATCTCGTGTAAAATATTTGTCTGAAATTCGTCCATCCTTATTTTATGTGGAGGTTATATCCGAGATTTGTATTCTTTGGACGATTCATGTGAAGCCTGAGAGAGAGAGCCTTATCACCTACGTTTGCATCTGAGTAGAATACTGATTCGTTTTATTTATATTCTTTTTTATATTTACTGTGTTTTGAAGGTACGTCGTAATGCTCGTGTTTATTTCCATAATTAAAGTTACTTATGTTTTCCCAGAATGTTTTTGATTTATGTTGGTTCATACAGAGATGTTAAAAAAGGATTATTTTTGTTTATGACGTCGATGTGTGTGAAATTCCATTTTCGTTGTCATGCCATCAGTGCATTAATAATATATGTTTGATTTCTCTGCCTATGTTGGCAAATATCTTAAATAATATTCTGGGTGAGAACAGCGTGCTTCAGTTGTTTCTACTCATCTGTATTGTTTCATATTATATGATTTTTATAACTTACACTTTGCATTATGTTTATGTCACTTAAAATGCACCAAGAAGGCGACGCATTTTATTGTTCAAGTGTTTTCACCTACGGTAGTTTTGAAGTGTCAGATCGTATCATAAGATATTGTATGTGATTTGCATTTTGTTCACACTAAACAAAGTGAAAGAGGCCGAACTGGAAATTTCATTTGGCGCTCTCATTTACATAGACTCACTACGTGAAAATTCTTGATGGAATATTACTACCTAGAAAATGAACAGGAGGTGAGAAACACCAAGGAGAATGATTGTGCATAGTTTCCTTTGGTTTCTGTGTATTTCATTTTGATTCGGGGACGCCTTTAAAATGCGTTCAGTGTTCCTTGGCTGTCGTTATGACACTTAGAACATTTTACTAGATTTATACAGGACTGGCTATTTGGGCAAGTATTCTGCGGGATATCTTCCAATTTATGTTGCAAAAGAAGACTAAGCGGCACATTAGTTGAGAGAGAATAAACAGGCGAAGTAAGCAACTGAGGTGAGGCTGGGGGTTCCAAAGTAGCGAAAACAGTTTGCATAGCAAGAGAGACCAGCTTAAATACACTCATGCTTTTAGGTACTTAGCCTATCTGCTAATCAGCAACTGTGGTTTAGGTTAATTAGCCTTTCTGACTGTCCTCATATCTTTGTAACCGTTGCCCTCTAAAAATCTTGGTAGTTGATTCTGACAGATCAGACTACAAAATCTTAGTAGTTGATACTGACAGATCAGGCTATAAAATCTTGGTAGTTGATACTGACAGATCAGACTATAAAATCTTGGTAGTTGATACTGACACATCAGACTATAAAATCTTGGTAGTTGATACTGACACATCAGACTATAAAATCTTGGTAGTTGATACTGACAGATCAGATTATCAAAACAGCTGCAGTATAGCTTGTAAAGTATAAAATGGATTCTGCTGGAGTTCTAAATCTAGCCTCTTTGACCCCGCAAGAATGAAACATACAAAAAATACACAGACAGTATAATAATAATAATAATAATAATAATAATAATACTAATAATAATAATAATAATAATAAAAGTACGGAGTATAAAATATTCCACGGCAAATATAAAAGTATTTTTAAGTAGAAAGAAAAATCATTTGCAAAATATTTCTCGAGTAACTGATATGCAAGAGTGAAATTCTCTCTCTCTCTCTCTCTCTCTCTCTCTCTCTCTCTCTCTCTCTCTCTCTCTCTCTCTCTCTCTCTCTCAGAGGGTCATTTTATTCTAGCTACAATACTCGGAGAGGATTATAACATAGGGCAGTTATATAGCTTTATGTGGGAGACGGGCCTCCTCAACAAAATTTAAATTGTACATATAAAGTATATGTAAGTATTGATAATATGATTATGTACATTTTTTTTTCAGATATTTTTATATGAAAATCTTTTTAACTTATTTATCTTTAGTTTTCTATTTAGATTTATTACGGCGTCAATAACCTAGATGTTGTGACGCCAGTTTTAATAGATATTATCTCTCTCTCTCTCTCTCTCTCTCTCTCTCTCTCTCTCTCTCTCTCTCTCTCTCTCTCTCTCTCTCTCTCTCTCTCTCTACAAAGCTTTGGTATTCTGGAAAGCATCCAAGCATAAGGCTGAAGCTCTAGGCCGATACTTTTATTTTTGAACTGCTCTCGTTTCTTTGTGTTTAAAACTGCAGGCACCATTGCTGGGCTGCAACGCGATTAACTTGTGCCGTCGACACTCTTCTGTCCACCCCTTGCCGGCTCTCAGAGAAATCCCTTAAA
>NC_089795.1:53931984-53946984 GCF_040412425.1 Macrobrachium rosenbergii
CAACCTGATAAAACTATGATGAAAGCGAAAAGTAGGGTTTTTACTCAATCAGTGTAGAAAGCGAAGTTCCATTATAGCACGCTTATTGAATAGCCTCAGTTTGGACAGAAACACTGCTGATGTGAAATTATGTAAGAGCGCCTGATTCCAGTACCACCCAACACTGACCCGGCCCAGGTTTTTGTTGAACATTACTCTAGTCTCCGCAGCAGCAACAGCGCAGTCGGAATGAGTTCGCCCATGTATTTTCGACGACAAGAGAAAAAGAAAAATGCTACCCACAAGAAGCGTTGCGTTTTTATATGATGGCGCACCGCTGAGTGGATACATTTGCTGTGTATGTCTTCAATGGCATTGCTTGAAGAAGTGCCAGTGTCTATCTCTTCAGGCGTGGTTGGCATTGTGCGTATTATGTGGCACCCGCTATCTATACTGATTGAGAAAAGACTCCTACTTTGCTTTCGTTTTCATCATAATTTATCAGGTTGCGGACTAAGCCCTGCGCCTACTCCTTCCTTTGTATATGACCATATGTCTTGTGGCTGGGCCTTACTGCCCCTTTTCTGGTTTCATCACTATTTTGCCTGTGATTTCCAGTCCTTTTTTTTTCAGTGTAGCCAAGCTTTTAGATCGAAAAAATATGGTTAATAAGGAATGGGGTTATTTAGGTTTTTAGATATAGTTTTTTCTTAGACCTATGTGGCTTCTCCGTGATTATGATCAGCTCAGCTCGTTTGCTATAATATATATATATATATATATATATATATATATATATATATATATATATATATATATATATATATATATATATACACAGTGTATACACACACACATGTATAGCCTATACACGTGTGTGAAAACATTCTAACTCTTGAGGCTTTTTATTTAGGGTAGGTCAACGATCGCGAAAACCAAAACCGCGTAGGTGAATTCAACGTGTGTGACAATTTTTAATTAAGATAATAGACAGTAGGTTAGGCAGCTTCTTTTAACACCACTTGCTATTCACACACATTAAGAAAACGGCATCGCTTCTAATGTTGGTGAGCAGTCCTTACCTGAGCATCAGGAAATTTGAATTTTGGTGGCTAATTTGAATGGCATACTGTAAATTTAAAATTTCATTATTTCAAAAAACGGTACCCCAAAAGGCACCCCTCCAGACTACGAGCTTTCAGAAAAACTAAGTATCACGGCTTATCTTTTGCCGTTATTGCTCCACAGATTTGTTAGGTCCCTTACCCACTAACTCCCGACCACATCCCCTGAGCACCAAAAATCGATGTCTGGATCTCCGAAACGGCCGAACGGACTTCGATGAAATTTGGCACGATTAGAGACTTTAGTGGGAAACCTCTAAAGCCAGAGTTTCATCCCTGTCGCTTGAATATTTCCAGAGTTATAAAGGGCCAAACTCGTGGTTTTGTGTACTCCGGGTGGCTGGGCTTTACTAACCGCCAACTACCGTGGCGGCTGATAAACGAAGAAGGACGTAACAACGCCAGTAGATCTATATTCTTATTTTTTCTTTTTTAATCTTGTTTGAGAGAGAGAGAGATAGATAATTTTATATACATAGAGAGAGAGAGAGAGAATTTAATATACTAAGAGTTTATATATATATATATATATATATATATATATATATATATATATACATACACATATATATATATATATATATATATATATATATATATATATATATTATATATATATATACATATACATACATACGTACATACATACAGTATATCTAAAGATGGAGCAGGACAGGCATGTTGATATCATGACTTTATTAAAGTTGCCGACGTTTCAGGACCACAAGTCCCATTTTCAAGGCTAAACAGACAAACAAATTTACAATCATTAAAATGACTCGGACAAGAACGAAAATAAAAAATTGCAATTGTCATAAAATGATTAAAACAGATAAACAAGCACTGAAATACAGAATAGAAGGCACACCTATATTTCAAGAAGAAAGACAGTAGAATGACAACAAATGGCACCTTGGGGTTCCAGGAACACTCATGACTGGTAGAGAGGCGTGGCAGAGGACTGGGAGTTGAACTGCGGAACAATCTGCTTAATAAATAATGATTCCAGAACCGTTAGAAGGTGGTCATTCGAGGCTCTACCCAATATTTCAAAATCATCATATTTTATGTTTACATTTAAGCACACGGTCTCGTATGCTAGAGAATTCAGGGTTCGATAGTTTAACCGCTGTTCTGTAGCTAACACCACGACGAGATTTTATTCTCACCTTCAGCAACCTCCGTGTGCAACCGACGTATGTCACCAGGTCACATCTGGGGCAAGTGAATTTGTATATTACGCCGGAGGTCATTAGTGGGCTTAGCTTTTCTTTGTACTTAAATACAGAGCCAATCGTGGAAGGTTTTTTTGGTATTAGTTTTAAATTAAAAGCTGGAATATAGCGATTGATGGTTTTGTATAATTCTTCATAAAAAGACATTTTATGTATTAGTGGAAGACTGGCAAAAAATGGTAATTTTGGAACAGTAGGTACAGCGAATTTTCTCATGGAAACTTTGTTCAGAATTTTGTTAACGTTCCTAAAGTTGCCCTTCGATGTCACTCGACTCTCTTTCTTCTTGAAATATAGGTGTGCCTTCTATTCTGTATTTCAACGCTTGTTCACCTGTTTTAATAATTTTATGGCAATTGTAATTTTTAATTTTCATTCTTGTCTGAGTCATTTTAATGACTGTAAATTTTTGCCTTTTTAGCCTTGAAAATGGGATTTGTGGTCTAGAAACGTCGGCAGCCTTAATAAAGTCATGGTATCAACATGCCTGTCCCTCTCCTCTTCGGATCTTGATCGAGTTTTTTAGCAACTACCCGCCTTCTGTGCTATATATATATATATATATATATATATATATATATATATATATATATATATATATATATATATATACATATATATATAGATATATATTTATATATGTGTATATATATGTATATAATATATATATATATATATATATATATATATATATATATATATATATATATATATATATATTTATATATATATATATATATATATATATATATATATATATATATATATATTTATATATATATATATACATATATATATGTATAGTGAGAGAGAGAGAGAGAGAGAGAGAGAGAGAGAGAGAGAGAGAGAGAGAGAGAGAGAGAGAGAGATGAGTCTGACTTTGTACTCGAGGATAAAGGAAAGGTGCCCCTACGTAAGCACATGTAACCGGTTCAGCAGGGACTGGCATAAGAGAGTAGGTTAATCCAAGATTCTCTTTCATTGAGGTCTGAAATAGTGAACACGGACTAATACTCCACTGAAATCATCAACGGGCTTAACTGAAGGCAATAGAGATGATAGTTGTTACTGTTTGAACTTAACATCGCTATTCATTTGCTTCATTTCTTAACAATTATCATTTTGAAATGTACTTCGGTCCCGATCATTATTTCATGTACTAGCCTCTTCAATCCTGTGTGGACACTGATGACCATGCGGCTTTTCCTACTGACCTGTTTTGAAATGAAAATGACTTGGGTCGGCGCCAGGATGCCGGAGACCGTGACGTCCATTCTATGCAGTTAGCATTAGTGAAATTCACAGCGATAACACCCCCCCCCCCTCCTTACTCTTTGACTTACCTCCTGTCGCTGCAGACGTTGCCAGTCTGCCCCGCCACATCGTTGTCAAGATTAACTGTAATGCATTCAGTTCTGGCTGACTCCTGCCTTCCCCTCCTTCGATTCCGTGCTTCCCCTCAGTCCGATATATTCCTCCTGGCTCTCTCGACACTGATCCCCTCCCTTTCCGATTAAGAATAAATGCTGACCTTGCTTTAGAGTAAACATTTTCTTTATTTTGCTCGCATTCTCCGGCTTATTGGATCTGTGCTCCTCTTGCGCGTCTGTATGAGTAGCCCTCATTTATAAGCAGTGGCGTAGATGGCATTACATCAGTGGCGGTCTAAGGTGGTGCCAAGATATTTTTTAGGGGCCGAAGAAAATTACAAAAAACTAGTGTACCAATTCTGTAATTAGTAAAATATACTATTCTCAAATGTATATATCCGTGTGAATGAAGGAAAATAATAGTACTAGTAATTAGTAAACCTGTATTTGAAATTACAGAGCTCAGTTTTCAATTAATTTTCAACTCTTACTATATGCAAATGTATCAAATACTGTCAGGGTTAAAGTTTAGCTACAAAGAGAATTTCAACTCGGGGTGTCAATGGGGGGCCAAGCATCTGACCGGGGGGCCCGGGCGCGCCCTCGGCCCCCTATAGCGACGCCACTGATTATAAGGTGTTCACCCTCTTCTGGTAGTTTTGGATTTCCACTACAATGTTGGCGAACCTCCTGGCGCCTGTAATTTGCTGTGTGAGCGTGCTCTTCCTTACCCTACCGGTCGTTCAGTCCCAGAATGCAGCTCTCGTCGTAGGTACGCTTTCAGAAAGTGGGTTCTACCTGTTCCATCAATCCGCTCTTAATATAATATGTCTTGTTTTCGTTTCAGGTGCGCTAGATGTCGGTTTTGGCGAATGAGAGGTAAATGAAATGCGAATTTTTTATTTAGTGCTTGTTGGCTTTTGTGTACAGCTTTATTAATGGCGGTTGTCTCTTTTAACTGTATCAAGTTAATTATGTTCTTGTACAATTAGAAATAAACAGAAAGGAAATGTCACACAATGCGCTACCAGATGAGTCATAGAGACTCTTGTTAACTTACTTTGATTGCGGCTACGTTATGTTAAGAGTCCCGTCATCTTAGATCATTTGACCTTAATAAGGGAATGTTGATTCTCAGAGTAACCGGACAGGTGGAATACAATGTCCTGGTAAAATTGGAGGAGAGGTTTTTGAAAAAGCTGCATTATGGTTTCGCCTTGAGTATTGTACGTAGAGCCATCCATTCCGTATGACCTCTCTCCCGCCGAGGTAATCCCTATGCATCGAAAACATCGTACTTAAAACTCGAGGATGGATAGGCCATAGAGGTAGAATATTGGCCTGTCTTTTACCTTAACTGTAGTGTGATCTTTCGTTCTTGCACAAAACACCCCTAACCGTGAAATCATTACATCGTTGCTTCTAACTATTTGAACAGCGTCGGAAAAGAGTAAAGTAATGCACTAATGAATATGTGTCATGTAGCGAGAAGCTAATTTTCCGAGGAAGTGTAGTTGACTACTATGATATTAGGTGAAAAATGATTACGATTATTTGCTTACCTACCACTGTTATGCTCTGTAGGGCGGATGAAGAACATGTCTCAGTACCTTTCAAGTTGCGACCTCAGTTTATGCGTTCACTAATTCCGTCTGCTGAAGTATCTACGCAATCTAAACTACTTGCTTCAAAGGGCATCAAAAGTTGCGCGACATCCTCATTGAACGCGTGGAAATTTGTCTGAATTGACTAGTTCTCTACTTCCCCTGAAAACATTTGCACTCACGATATCTCTTCGCTGCTTGTACTAAAACCTTCTACATGGACAGTATCTCAAAGCTATCCGGTCTTTAACTTTTCTTCATGGTATGAAGCTTTTCTTCGTGGTCTTTTGCTTTTCTTCATGGTTTTTAGCTTTTCTTCACGGTCTTTAGCTTTTCTTCATGGTCTCTAGCTTTTCTCCATGGAATTTTGCTGTTTATCGTGGTCTTTAGCTTTTCTTCTTGGTTTCCAGCTTTTTTTCACGGTCTTTAGCTTTTCTTCATGGTATTTAGCTTTTCCTCGTGGTATTGAGCTTTTCTTCATGGTATTTAGCTTTTCTTAACGGTCTCAGCTTTTTTCTTGATCTTTTGCTGTTTATCATGGTCTTTAGCTTTTCTTCATGGTCTTTAGCTTTTCTTCATGGTCTGTTGCTTTTCTTCATGGTCTGTTGCTTTTCTTCATGGTTTGTTGCTTTTCTTCATGGTATTTAGCTTTTCTTCGTGGTATTTAGCTTTTCTTAATGGTCTCTAGCTTTTATATGGTCTTTTGTTGTTTATCATGGTCTTTAGCTTTTCTTTTTGATTTTCAGCTTTTCTTCGTGGTCTGAATAAATTTCGGTTTGTCGACCTACTTTTTGTGGCATCTTGTTACACTAAGGGGTGGACAGGGTATACGACACTCGAACTGTCATTTCTTCCTTCAGACGTAGATTCAAATACTTTCTTTTCTGCAGAGGCCAACCATTCTTAATTCCCAGTCCATTTGATACATGACGCAGTTCTCAAATCATAAGGTAATTCTACCTGGAGTTGAGTAAACAAGAGGTAAATTTGGTCCTAAAGGGATTGCACTAGGGGTAACCTTATCATGCTGATGATGATTGTTTTCTCTTCCCCTACCTTCTTGAATCGGGCCATCGAGAACTCTCATTCGTAAGATATATGCCATTTTCGTTAAGTAATTTTTGACAATACGATGTGTTTCAACAACGTATCATATGTACACACATATACAGTATATGTTACATACCTAATGTATAATTCTCATTATAAAAACCAGAAAGCCATCTTAACTACTTCACACTTTATAGATACGCTTGTCACTACAAAGCCTTAGATCCAAGTCCAAGAGTGTGACGTAATTTTGATGTCTGGAGCAGGATTCGAACCCGCATCCAGAATATCGGAACGAGGTCACGTTGTCAACCTGACCACGAAAAGGATAATAATCTATTGCTGCTCATACTTGCGACTACCTGTTGAATTCAGATACAGTTGGTAGAACTGAAATAGACCCTCATCAAAGTGTATCCAAAAAGTATGAAGAATTCGAGAAGTTAAGAGGACGTTGTGGTTATTTCAATTACGCACACACATATGTATATGTATATATATGTATATGTATGTGTATGTGTGTGCGTGCATGCATGCACACACACACACACATATATATATATATATATATATATATATATATATATATATATATATATATTATATTTTTTATTTGAGCAAGGAAATGTAAAACGCTACAAGTCATTTTGCGATACAGCAGAGGAATCGAGGAGAGCTGGTTTACTACCCTGACGAGATGGACTCACGAAAGAATTGCTAGAGGGGTTTTTCAGGGAATGTTCTGCTCTCCTAGGACATGCGAATTCATGTCACGTCGGTGAATGGTAGCGTATTTGTTTTGTCAATATGTGCTGTATTAGTGCTTGAAGTTGCGTTATTGTAGAGAGAGAGAGACAGAAGAAAGGGGGAGAAGGGGTTTGGTGGGGGGGGGGGACTCAGCTGGTAGAATAGTAGGCGGAGCTAGGGAATGGATGCAGAAAGCGAGTATGTTTGGTTACTGGGCAGCCAGACAGAGACGTCGACAACGAAGCCCCATCATCATCATCATCATCATCATCATCATCATCATCATCAGTCGATAGAGCAAGCGACTCGTATAGCCAGTTCAGTTTACACTGTCAGTGTGCCTGTGGCGTCGGGTGACTCAGTGCTGGTGGCGCGTGTCCTCCTCTCCGGAATTGCAGCTATTGCTTTCTTTCGGAAATATATTGCAGTGCTTTTCATATGTGAATAATACGTAAAGTTTTTGGCTGTGCATGAAAATATATGTTCTATCCTTGCATGGTAATTTGAGTTGGGAATCAAATGTGATATATTTGGAAGGATAGCGTCGCCGATTAAGTTGCGCTTCATTTTTTTTATGTTTTAATTATGGTCCTTCTACGGTTGTTATTAAAGTCATTTCGTTAACCAGAAGTGAAAATTGGGAAGGTTTCCATATTTCTGTGGATATTGAACAGTTAATGCGGTCAGTGATATATGCCGTATTATATACATCGTACACAGTCTACATCTACAGGTAAAATACATATTTTTTACTGAGTATAATTAGCATTCTCTCTCTCTCTCTCTCTCTCTCTCTCTCTCTCTCTCTCTCTCACACACACACACACACACACACACATTGCTAGGTCTTATATTGTTTTTAAATAATGCGGTCGAAAGAAAAGTGTGCACTAACAAACCCTTGTTTTCATTTAATATAGCCTATACCGTAGATCCATTGCCGTATTGAAATTCAGCTGATTTTAATGTTTATGACACTGAAACAAGATATAAGCAATAGTATAGGCCTATTAGCTTGAAGTGGAAGCTGAATGCATTTAAAGCTGGCGGTAATTTTGGGACTGTCACTTTTAATTTTGACATTGTTTTCATCGACTTATACTATATCAGATCTAAGCCCATAATAAAATTTCGTGTTGTCCATGTGTAGAGGGTAATTATTGGCACTAGGTAGGGATTAGAATGTGATATTTTTTGTAACATAAAATTAGTCATGGTCGAGTAATGTTTAAGACGTGGGTATTCTGTCATCACAAATATTCCGAATGTGCACTCGGTGGCACTTTTCTTGTTATGTCCACCTTTTTCTCTCTTACTTTTTCGTGAGAAATTAAAAAAATTCTTAAGGATATTGATAGCTAGGTGACTAATCTTACCTCCTCCCTAAAAGCCATAGGCGTAGGAGGTGGGGGCATCTGACCCCCCCTGGGTTCGGGAATCTGCAAAAATTCGGGCAAATGGGTTGGGATATTCGGGCACCAGGGGAAGAAAAATTAGTAGCTACATGGTTTTGCTAAACTTCTTTAAATTCGTACCTACAGTGCATAATTTAACAGCTGTTTGAAGAAACTTTTAGGGGTTTCTGAAATTCGGTCAAATATGGTGTTGCCCCCAAAATAAATCCCAGCTCCTACGCCTATGCTAGAAGCTGTACATTTGTGGCCATGAAATTCTAGCTAAATTTGGGTGGTTAACTAGGTTGCATAAGATGTTCCTATAGTCACGGCTCTGCTTAAAACTATTTCTTTACATTGTCGGTTGTGGATGTTGTAGGTTTATTGTTAAAACTGTCAGTATAATTTTTTGTCATGGATGTGCAATTACCACATGCGCTAACACGTAATGAAGAATTTTCTTTAAAAACTCAGTTGGTAGTGGAGGTCTGCACTTCTCGAGTTCATTTTGATTCACAGTATACATATAAGTTAGTTTACAAAGCGGTAATTATTTTTGGATATTAGGCAGTTTCGGTTCTCCGAAATGAGATTACCTTTATCTGCCAGCTGTTTGCCCAAAGGCGAGATAGGTTGAATTACTCACTGTTTTGTTTTGTTTTCTTACCTTTTATAAGAACTGTCAAGTTTTTGCAACCATTCCTTCAGCCCAGATGTAAATTAGATATGTTCGCAGTTAAGCTCTGTCTAATTGTCAGTGACGGGTTTCTTGTTGTGTCAGCCAGACTGGGAGACATATTTTCTTTCGAATGTTTGATTATTATAGTTAGATATCATGAACTATTGCAGAGTTTGAAGGTGAAACAAATTATATCAGCAGTGATATTATAATGACAGAAGCGATTTTGATACTACACTGACTGCCATAAAAGAATGAAGATGTTTGCACCGGTATTAATTTGTCAGTAACCTATACAGTAATAGGTAGGGCAATATTCTGTACCGCGTCTTGCCATTCGCCGTGGTCGTTGTATTGTTTGAAGTAAGTGGAGTTCCGCTTTGCTGGTGCATAATTTCTCGAGGTGAGTGGGCTCCATTACTTACTCGGCAAGTGTTGATAAAATGACTCTCTTCAACTGCCAGTCTAGCTGTAATATGGCAAGCAGTTTAAAAGTAAAATTTAATTTTTCTGGTTTTAATATTCTAAAACATTTCTGCTCTCAGATATTAGTGACATCATCTGTGTAGGATTGTGTTTAGCTCTTTTGTCCCAGAAAAGCGTTTCGATAAAGATCTTTCAAAGTTTCTTCTTTTGCAGTACTCAGATCTCCTAGAAAGAGAATTGCAGCCTCAACTCTCCCAAATTTCACCATTTCAAGGGAAGTGTGAACTTGGAAAAGGGAAATTTGAACTAATGCTGGAGTTTCCTAGGAGTATTTTCAGTGAAAGTACAGTATCTCACAGATAGACGGATAGAAAAACTATTAAGTGCAACATTCCTCATATATTCTCAATGTCCATGTATCTCTGATCCTTCCTACTTTCTGAAAACGACGCGAAGTTTAAAAGGAGGAAAATTTGTGGAGTCGTTGACCTTTAGTATTTGAAACAGCTTCAGGACAGCTGTTTCATAGAGTCGCTATTCGCTGATGTTCTCTATGATTCTCATACGCAGACATCCAGGTGTGTTAAGTTAGGCAGTTTCAAAACGACCAGCTCCCTCCATTAAATTATATCCCTTTCGTTGGCTTTAGTTCACTTAACTGAAGGTGATTAACGGACAGGCTTCCTTATAGGACACCACAATATTCACTAGAGATAATAAATGATTGCTTACACTAGGGGATCCAGCAGTGGGAATGGGAACTTGTCCACGTCCCCCCCATGAAAAGTAATGACAAAATGATAATACTGAAGATTTGGATAATAATAACATACACGTATATACACATACACATACATATACATATACATATATATATATGTATATATAAATATACTTATAAGTTATATTGTGTATATATATGAATATATATGTGTGTATGTGTAATTTGAAAATTGGTGCCCACCCATGAAATTTTTCTGGATCCGCTAGTGATTGCTTATATTTCTTTTGTTCCTGTGTTTAGTAAGAGAGAGAGAGATTCTTCTCTTTCTTTTTCCCACTTTCTGCTGTACCCTTTCCTTTCCTAACCGTAGATAGAACTGATAGCCAAGAGGTGTGTTGTAGTAAATGGCGTGCTCCACTTTAAACCCAGCCATATTTCAAAGGCTTGGTTTTTAACGACCTGATACTGCTCGAGCAAAAGTCTTTTCGAATGGCAGACTTGGATCGTTTTTCCCAAAAGGATGTCAACCTATATCTGATTCCTCTGAACTTTTGTTTCTAAACCACATTTTACTTGCAACGCTTCTGTTATATTACAGACCATCTGCTGATAATACTCGGCTATGCATTCATGCAATGACATTTTTGAATTAGAAACAGTCAAATGAATAATGTTGCCAATAGTGCTCTGCCTGGCTATTTTTATGTGATTAAATTTTCCATCGTACATCCATTCGAATACATACGCTATTTCCAGCTGTTTAGCCATTAATTTGTCGTGTATTTCGATGAATAACTATCGTGAAACGGTTTCCTCGTGAATTACTTTTTCAGGTTTAGCTAATATCACGTATATATGTATATATATATATATATATATATATATATATATGTATTATGTGCATATATATATATATATATATATATATATATACAGTACTGTACAGTATGTATGTATATATATGTGTGTGTGTGTGTTAAGAAGGAATGAATCAGTGAAAGATACATAAGAAGTTAAGCTACTAATGTAAGGTAAGCAAAGCAAATACTTACTATATAGGAAAATGAAGAAAGTAAAGTAAATGATTTAAATAAGGTAAACTGATGATATAATAACTTAATAATTATAATAATATAATCAACAAGAATAAACATTTCTAATCACCATTACATGCAACAAGCCACAGGCGAAGCATGTAGCCTGCACAGATACTTTGAATCAGGTTGTAATTTAAAAAAATACGTAAAAGGTGTACAAGGCCGTCACTGGTATAGGCAACGCTTGTGGTTTATAATTTTTTTTTTTTTTAATTTGTAGGAGGTAGAGAGTGAGCAAAAAGTGCAAATAATAAAGACAATGAAAGACAACCCGTTCGATAAAGGTAGGTAGCATTCCTGAGTTGTAACAGCACTTGTAATTATGATAATATTATATAAATAAGTTTTTAATTTACAATAGACAATATTTGTACAGTTGAATTTAATGTGATTAAGATTTTATTAAGGATATATTCATCATCAACTACTACTATTATATCCGCTAATAATATGTTGTAGGCGTGAGGATGGAAATTATATCCTCATATATAATTATAGTAGTGCTCATGACAGGTAAGGTAGTCATTCCACATAATTTACATACAATATGTAAAAATGCAAAATAAATGAAAGAACAGGAATATAAAGCCTTTTATATAGTGGAAAAATTAATCATGCAGTCTAACTTGACATTAAAAGTATAATAATTAACAGGATGAGATTTCACATTTTCATTTTTAATCATCCGCGTTGGAAATATATTGTTAATTAGTTTATTATTAAATAATTGACGGTTGTAAACAAAACCTCCTATATTCATACAAATATTGCAAATCTAGAAACTTGTGAGCATAAGACTCCTAAGTCATATGAAGTGGTGTATGGGTGTAAAAAGTAGGAATTCCTAGTATTTCAAAAACATAATCTCTTCTTTTATCATAAATTTTAGTTAGAAATTTGTTATTAATAGCTCTAACGTCAATATCTAAGAAGGTTCCAGTTTTATAAAGACCATCATTAATATTATGGGGTATTTGGAATCGCCATGGAATTAAATATTTTACTGTATATGTAATGACATCATGTCATCTATATAGGTATTTTTATAGCTAAGTCTGCTGTACCTCTAAGCCTTTCTAAGGAATTATTTCGCAAGAATTTAGATTCACAAAGTATGTATATATATATATATATATATATATATATATATATATATATGTATATATATATGTATATATATATATATATATATATATATATATATATATATATATATATATATATATATATATATATATATATATATATATATATATATATATATATATATATATCACTGAGCGACACAGCCACGCATCTGCAAACGGTGAAGTTCTCTGGAAGAGGCTTGATGGCTGGCAAAAGCTGTTCATGTTGGTGAGAAAAAGATTTTTGTGTTTCCTTTCTTCCTCAGGTGTATATCTTCATATTTCATCAAATATATATATATATATTTACATATACATGTATATATTTTATATACATGTGCATATGTATATTGTATGTATGTATGTGTGTATTATATATATATGTATATATATATATATATATATATATATATATATATATATATATATATATATATATATATATATATATATGTATACAGATGTTGGCACCCATCTTGGACGACTGTCTGTACGGTATGCATAAAAACACCAAGAGTGTTGATCTGAAAGTACGAGAAGTGACCAATGATTAAAGAAACTGTGAATAACGAAAATCAGAGAAATAGACTATGAAAATGAAAATGAAACTGTTGAGAATAAGACCCTACCATACACATCCCAAATCATGACGTCACTGTTGATGTCAGAAAGGAGAATGAGAGGAGACAGTTAATTAGTGGAAGTAAAGAGACAAACAGAAGAGACTGAGAGTCTCAATAATTAGTGAGCAGTGAGCGTAGAGTGTAATGGGTGATGTACAAATCACGGCAGTATGAACTTAGATTTTATCTTTCTCTTGAACACAAAAATTTCCACACGTCTAGTGCAGACTAGTGCAATTTTCCCAAAGCAACAAATAAACAAGTGGAACAATTATAATTAAATAATGGGAAAATAAAGAAAAAACCCCAAAAAGTTCTTCTTCAAGAACCCGAAGCATGTAAATTAATTTGTGAACTGTTACAGTGAAAGAATAAGAATTATGTAAAACTGTTCCTACAAAAGATACATTCCAGGTTGAAGGAAAGACTCCTCCCGGTCATGTTTACCTTAGCCTAGGTTGGAAGAGGCCAGTCTAGGAAATATATATATACACATAAACTTTCATATAAATTCAACAAAAACATTGGGCAATTTATAGATTGGAAAATGAAACTAATAAAATATATAATACATGAAATAAATAATACTCCTAATAACTTCGCATAGACGGTCAGTTTGAGTGAAAAATTAAAACTCGTTTTAAACACGGAAATGGAATCTGATTATTACTCTGAGAAGTGAAATATTGATCGGTAAAATGCATCGTCTATAGTTTTCCTTTCATATGTACCATACCATCAGTTCTCAAAAATTCTACTGAATTTAGATATATAACGAGCTTAGTTTAGATATTGTTATGATTAGTTTAATCTCTTGTTAACTTTGTAATGTATTTCATAATACGAAAAATAGTAACTGGATCAGTAAAAATAGTAGTAAAATTTAGAATCGATCCAGGCATGTAACAGTTATGAAGGTCGAGTAATTTTATGGTGTTTTTTTTTTTTAGTATTCAGTATCCTATGCTGCCACATGATGATCTTATGAGATGAATTACTTCCTTATACAGTAAATATATTGAATCTGATTTAGAAATATACTGTAAACATAAAAAAAAATTACCATTAATAGAATCAACTTTGCTAAAATACGGAAATCCTATATTAATGACTATATTTAATTAAATAATATTATTTAGAGAAAAAAAAACAAGTATACCCATTAATGCTAATAATAGCTCCGACATTGCCAATTTACATTTTGATGATTTTTCTCGTGCTAAGCCCTTAGAAGGCAGACTTAGACATAAGAATACGTTCAGGTATGAAGATGATCTGGTATCATCGAATAATAGAGGTCAATTGTTTGATGCTAATTCAGTATATACCAGAGCACTAGAAGTTTCCATTCATAATAATGTCCCTTATAAACAGGGCCCTCCTTTGACATTGATATTACAGTTATTGATAATAACTTTGTAAGTAAAGTTTATGATAAAAGAAGATATTTAAGGAGTCATATGCTCGCCGTTTTCTAGATTTGCAAATATTTACATGAATCGTGAAGAGTTTATTTTAATTGTCAACTTTTTGTTAATAAAGTGATCAATAATAAATTTCCAGTTTGGTTACTTAAGAAACTTATAAGTAAATTGAAATTTAAGAAGTCTCGTACCCTCCGTAAATATAATTTCAGCAATAATTATCATTGCTTGACTAAATTTTGTGGTATCTAAAATTTATTATACCATAACTCTTTCATTTAGTCCGTATATATCTCAACGTAGATAGGCTATTTAACAGCTAAGTAGCTGGCTACCTTAACTGGATGCGATAGTGGCAGTTAATTGCGTATATGTAAAATAATTTTGATAATTATTT
>NC_089795.1:53949484-53989484 GCF_040412425.1 Macrobrachium rosenbergii
TCTGCTCAAAATAAAAAGCACTTGCACCAAGTTTGAACTGAAGTTCCGTCAATTCAGCTAGGAAGATCATCAGACGGTTTGGTCACAGCAGGGATGAAACATAGAACCTATGTGGTAATGAACCTCATAGAAGCAAAGGCCAGGCTAACTGTGAGCATTAACTGCGTATGTAGTGTTGTGTTATGGACGGTGTACTCTGGGAAGATCTGAATGCAAAGGATTCTCAGATTTATGAAATAGGTTTTACGGCATGGCCAGTGAGCCAACTGGACAACAGTGTCGAAGATTAAAGTCAAGTTCACTGATAATAAAATCGAACAGAACTCGAGTTTGTGTCCAGCTGTTGAAAATGCAAGTCAGATGCTAAAGACCAAACAGGGGAATAGTATTCAAAACAGGGAAGAATACAAGAATTGAACTTTTCCTGAGGATAGACAGTATTTTTTATAAATCATGAAAGGCTTTCTTAATATATGGACTTTTCGTGCAAGTGAAGAAGAACTAGACAGAATATTTTCTCAAAGATGAATTTACAAATCACAATTATATATACATATATATATTATAATATTTATATATCTATATATATATATATATATATATATATATATATATATATATATATATATATATATATATAGTGTGTGTATGTTATATAGTGTGTGTGTGTGTGTTTATACTTAACTTACATTTGTTACTTCTACCAAGGAAGTATTTCATTTGGTACGTTCTTCTTCTCTGCTATTTAATAAAAGTGCCGCTTTTTGCCGTTTCTGAAACGTAATATATTCGACGGAGAATGTTTTGGGTAACAACAGTAGGCCTAAGTGCCTCCTGGCATTATGACTTATCAAGTCTTTATGTTTAATGGTATTAAGCCTTTAAAAGACTCGAGTACAAATTGTATTTCTGTATTACAAACATTTGCAACAATATTTAATCAACCTATTTCTGTTGCCATATTTTCTTGCGTCTTTTATTATTTTGGCATTATTGTTATTACATTTACTCATAAGTCGTAGTGACATCGTCTTCTATGAGTCTTAGGAGCGCACACAGACTGAAGGACGACGCCGTATATGAGGATAAACGAGGCAAAGGAGGGCCTCAACTGGCAATCTTTTGTTTTGGTAAAGATTTACCAGTTTCTAACGTCTCTCGTTCCTCGAACTTTGTAATTGTTTTTTTTTTTTTCTGAGGTTCCTTACATTACCCAAAGACATGCAAGGGAAATACGGTGGGGTTAGGGGTTGCTGCTTATGTTGTTTTCAATTTCTGCCGGTTGACTTTAGTTCGTCATTGATTATCGATAACCTATAATATGTCAATATCTTTTGTCAAAAATTCTAATTGTACGTCGAGGTATCTGCAGACAGTTCAGTCACCGGGCTCAAGTCATATGTGAGTCAATATTTGTTTATCGATCTATGATTGCTTAGACTAGCATTCACTTGTTAAAATACGTTGTATAGTATTTTAGTAGTCCATTTCCGATTTCGTTCTGTCTCGTACATTCAAGATTTCGTAACAAACTCCGTACTGTGCAAGTGTCTATTGGTTTCATATCTTTGATCTGCGAAAGATTTTAACCAAGACTTGGCCCCAAAGTCCTCAACTGACTCCTGAAATTAATTAAGACTGTACTTTTACCTCCTTGTCGGGGACGAACTTCGCTTCTCATGTGAACGTCGCGAAGAGGTTTCTTCATTATTTACAACTTTACAGCTGAAAAAGTTGTTGTACCTGACTCTCTCTTATTTTTACACTTTACTTCCACTAATAATAGGGTGAAACCATTAATATTTTGTGTGTTCCAATTTTATCTTCAACGCATACGTGCAAGGGGAAAAAAAAGGACAATGTCATAACCTGAAGTGATATACATGTAGAAGAGAAGCGGCTCATTTTGCTTTTTTTTTTTATCGCAGATTAGTACAGAAATTTATGAAGATATGGTATTAAATGATTAAAATTTTATCTTACTGGTGGTCAAATTGCTTTGAACTTGCTTGCTTGCATGATTAGAGAGAGAGAGAGAGAGAGAGAGAGAGAGAGAGAGAGTCTGCGAGTCTACAACTTTTTCAACTGTAAAGTTGTAAAAAATGAAGAAACCTCTTCGGATGTTCACATGAGAAGCGAAGTTCATCCCCAACGAGGAGGGAAAAGTAGTCTTAATTAAATTCAAGAGGAGTCAAGTTGAGGGACTTCAGAAGGAAGACTTGGTTAAGAATCTTTTGCAGGTCAAAATGTAGGCCAGTAGACGCATGGTAGGGGGTTTTGATACGATATTTTGAATTTAAGAGACAGAAAGAAATCGAAAATGAAGGACTACTAAAATGCTACTGTTTGCTACCAGTTGAAGAGGTAGGCTACAACTGTGAGGAAGGCGTCGGAAGCTCAGTATTAAACAAATTAATACAGCAAAACCACAAGGTCATAAAACAGTGCACAGTTTACAGACACTAAGGTGTCTCAAAACCGTCTATTGAGTTTTTTTAGTTTTTCAAACTAGCGTTTTTTATTGGCTGGTAGGAAGATATTTGGCTACAATCTAAATAAATAAATTATAAATATAGTCGTAAGATTTTAACTGTAGCTTCTATGAATAAAAGCTAAGAACTTCCCTGGAGGAGATTTTGATATAATTGGCCGAAAGGTAACTCATTTGTAACGAAGGAGAAAGCTTAAATATTGCAGTCGTACTCTCTCTCTCTCTCTCTATAACTGACCTTGTGAAACTGGAAATGAACATCATTAAAAATAGCTAGTATATTTAATTTTTACAAGTAATTCTAATTATGCTTTGTATTTGTCGAACAGTACCAATATAATTATATAACTTAATAATGCCGTCTGTCTCTTGGCACAGAGAAACAAAGCATTCTTGAACGTAGTTCATTTCCAGTCCATAGTATGGATCCCAGTCGTGTCAGGGAGGGACACAAATCCTAGAAAATGGTTCCAAACTGTCGACTTGTATACTGACAGGATTTTTTAAAGAGACATAATTTTCATGAGAATATTTTGTTGCCTCTGATTAGCCCAGTCAAAGTTTGTTGCTAATTAATCTGGTCGTCCAACTCTTGTAACTCAGGAATAGGTTTTTTTCGATTTCTTAGAAAAGCAGTTGATCTCGTCTTTTCTTCTTGATACCACTCCACTCTTCTTTTTATCTTAGTGTCTTGAAGGAGTACTGTGTAATTTTACTATGAGAGGCAGAGAACTTTCAAGGCTTCTGTAGAGTGCATGGCTCAAAGAGATGAAATTATGTAACGACCAATGTACACATCGACTCCATAGAATTATGCACCCCTAAGGGGGTTAGTGTCGTCAGTGCACCTCATGTGGTGCATTGTAGGTATTACTTAAGGTTCTTTGCAGCGTGCCTTCGGCCCCTAGCTGCAACCCCTTTCGTTCCTTTAACTGTACCTCCTTTCATATTCTCTCTTCCATCTTACTTCCCACCCTCTCCTAACAATTGATTCATAGTGCAGCTGTTAGGTTTTCCTCCTGTTACACCTTTCAAACCTTTTACTGTCAATTTCCACTTCAGCTCTGAATGACCTCATAGGTCCCAGTGCTTGGCCTTTGGCCTAAATTCTCTATTCAATTCACAGAATTATGCACGTTAAGAAAATTGAGGAAGACCATGTTCCAATTTTTTTTACCTTCACATCCGTTGAAACCGGAGACTTATCCTTCATTTCTTCCGTAATCCTAAATTTAGAGTTAGATGCTTTCTGTCCGAGACTACACTGCATCATGTCTCCTCAAGTGAGCTTGATCGTGCTTCGCCAGTTAGGCTACACTCGACTTCTGACCTGCGGTTTCTCTCTCTCCTTGAATGTCACCCTTCGTCAATAAACTACAAAAAAGTATACCTTAATTCAACCAGACCACTGAGCTGATTAACAGCCTCCTAGGCTGTCCCGAAGGATTAGATTTATTTTACGCGGCTAAAGAACCATTGGTTACCTAGCAACGGGACCTACAGCTTATTGTGAATCCGAAACCACATTATAACGAGAAATGAATTTCTATCACCAGAAATAAATTCCTCTAATTTTTCATTGGCCGGTCGGAGAATCGAACGTGGCCCAGCAGAGTGCTAGCTGAGAACGATACCAACCCGTCCAGTGAGGAACTACCAATAAACTACAGAAGATACTTACAGAGAAGTTAGACAGTTTCTTCTGTCTCATACTAATGGTCAGTGCAGCCATTCTAGCACAAGAAGCAGTTCACATTGTACAGTATTTGGCCCGTCATATCCAATTCCTTAGTCAGTTTAACAACAACGAATTTAATCACCATGGAGGGGAAGAACCATTCAATGGTGTATTTTCTCTCTCTCTCTCTCTCTCTCTCTCTCTCTCTGTAATCATATTCAACTGAGTGGTGTATTGTTGTGAATGAACGTTTAGCCTGTTATTTACTTAATTCTTGTGTATAAAAAATATGAGATTTTAAAGAAGACTATTAAATTAAGAGTCTTCCTATTTTGATGTGGTGAACTGGATGTGGCCTTCAATATTGTAATTGGTTGGTCATAGATAGAAAGTTTCAGAATCTTCAGTCATCAAGGAAACAAAACGTTAAATTTTCCACGCTTAGTGAGAGTTAATGTACGTTGCCACAAGAAGACTATTCAAGAAGACTAAGCCGTGAGAGAAATCATGGCCTGTGACTATGCGAGATTCGCACAATGTACCTTCCTTCTGTTTGTTTTGAGCAATTGAAATTCCCACCTGTTTATGCCGACCAGAAGCTCTTATTTCGCCTTATTTGAAATAAACGGACCTTTCCTAGATAGTAACCCCCTAGGGTTTTCGGGGGTCGTTATCTAGGACTAATATTTCTTGCGGGTCGTTATCTTTATGATGTTTACAGTGTTTCGTCTATGTTTTGACGGTAATCCCCAACGGGCTTATACTAAACACGCCTCAAAGGTGGATACATACCAGGTTAAACCCTTGTGGGTCACTATCTAGGAAAGATCCAATTAAACGCCTTCACTTCGTCCCAGGCAAAAAAATGGAAAGAAATGGAACAAAGTTTACTTTTCATTCTTTAGCTGAATAAGCTTTTTTCTAGTCCTTAGAAAAGCAGTCGGCTGATCTTGTTTTTTCTTCTGCGAACAACACCACTCTACTTTTTTATTGTAGCCTAAAAGAATTCGCTTTTCGAAGGCAAACAACTTTCCCACATTCCACCAGGAACTTACAAAAAAAATAAATTACCTTTGCCATATCTTTGACTAAGAATTTTTTCATACCTGTTTCAGCTAGGTGGAGGAACACTTTAGGCTCCCTATTGATAAAATACCATATTGCTGTTGGAAAAAGATTCTGTTCGTATATTATTATATATATATATATATATATATATATATATATATATATATATATATATATATATATATATATATATATATAAGAAAAACCATGTTTCCTACATCCTCTAAAAATACAATCATAGAAACGTTTCGTTTTATGACAGAGCCCCCTCAGTGTGTTTCATACAGGATAAACACCAGCAGTGCTTTCAATTTGTTTCCGTAGAGGAGGCATTCCCGTGTTTTTATAAGAGGGAAAAGTAAGTTTTTTCTTGCCAAAAAGAAACGTCCTCGTTTCGTTACACCTCCCCGTTTTTTGTCAAAAGTCTAATTGTGTTTAATTGTTGAGTGCTACTTGACTACTCCATGTATATGTATACGTAGTGGGTCCTGCGTGTGGTGTGACAGTACCTCAGGAATGGTTGACAGAATACTGATGAATCTTTGTCGATAAATTCATACTTGACTTTCACGAGATGATCCTCGTTTAGAAAAAAATTCCCCAGCTTGGAAATTTTTTTTAACATAAAAACCATCTCACACAATATGAAAGATATATATATGAATTATGTGTGGCTGAAATGCTTTGTAAGATTCTAAGTGTTTGTGGTATCTTTTTCGTAACAATCCAATTCTTCAGTGATTAAGTTTTCCAGCATTTCAATTCAAGGATGAAGGACAACGTTAATTCTCTTATGTTTATCCGATTTCCTGTTCTGTAAAAGCCAACTGGATCTTGTTGACCTACGTGTAACTTTAAACATTTCAGAGAGTACAGAAATGACCAAAGGATCAGTAATAAAAGTGAAAATTCATGTCCGTACAGTATTTCATAACGTATATTATTGTAAAGGTCTGGTGCGGTACATATGGATTTTATGTACAGCAGTAAGTATACCTACGTGAGAATATATTTTATATATATAGGTTTTATGTATATTATATATACATATATGTATATATATATGCACATATACACACATACATATATATGTATGGAATATATATATATATATATATATAATGAGTATATATATATATATATATATATATATATATATATATATATATATATATAATGAATAGCCCTATCATGGGAAAAAATTACCTTATTCCAATTTTTTTATCACGAGAATTAACAGGTTACTGTGGTATCCATTTTGGGACACCCTCAAGTCTTCATGGGAAACTCATTTGTTCTATTTGGTATTTGCCTTTTGTATCCTGCCTCTGTAAGCTGATTAATTGTTCAGTGAAATGACCCGAATGTTTGCCCTGAAGTGCAGGTAATAACCTTGAGAGTTGAGACGTGGGCAGCTCCGAGTTGGTGTTGCTTCAGTGTTACCTTTCATTTCTCACGGTTTGTTGAGTCATCGGGATAATTTCTTAGTGGTGTCTTGATGCACGTACGAGCATATTCGCTCACGATGCTCATTTAACCCTAATGTGGCTTTCACGCCTACATAATGGGGAGAGAAAGAGAGAGAGAGAGAGAGAGAGAGAGAGAGAGAGAGAGAGAGAGAGAGAGAGAGTTTATGTAAACTCTTAGCGTTCTATAGAAATTGTCATGATTTTAAGATTGTTTCTTGGGGTCTATTGCTCGTTCCCATATTCTGACTCTGATCTCCTACTTTACGCTGGCCATCTCTAATTAGTATAAAGTTTATTCCTGCTTTTGTAGATAGAGGAATATTTAACAGCACAGTGTGTAATGATCACGTGGAATGAACTTTTTTCCCTTTGGTCAACAAACCAAAATATAGATTAACTTTAATTGTTGCAATCTATCTATGTTTGATCTACATCATCAGGGCTCTTCTGTTTAAAGGTTTCTGTAAAACTTTGGAAGGAAATTAGGTCGTGTATACATATATATATATATATATATATATATATATATATATATATAATATATATGTCATTTATATATGTATATATACACTCATTAATAACACACACCCCCTCTAAGTATATATATATATATATATATATATATATATATATATATATATATATATATATAATCTGTATTTGGTGGTATTTATATGGTAAGTCTGTCTGGGTGCAGAAGTGTGTACTGATTCTGCTCAACAAATTACAATAACGGGGTTCATGAAGCCTTAGAGATTCTCGTTCATCTGTTACAATATACTTGCAATAACTGATCTCTCTCTCTCTCTCTCTCTCTCTCTCTCTCTCTCTCTCTCTCTCTTTCAGTTTTTATTGTGTCTAATAAGCAGCGAAGATGGATTAAGCTATGTTCCCAACCACTAAAAACTGAGAGAGAGAGAGAGAGATAGAGAAGAAACCCATGATCTGTACGAATAATCAGCTATATTACAAGTATATTGTAACAGCTGAACGAGAATCTCTAAGGCTTCATGAACCCATTCCTGTAATTTGTTGGTGAGTAGAACTTCACAGAAAATTGATAACTCCTTGAGAAGCAGTTACAAAGCTGTGGTGATAACTGAAGTAGACCTATCTGATCAGAGAGAGAGAGAGACAGAGAATAATAATAATAATAATAATAATAATAATAATAATAATAATAATAATAATAATAATTTCCGATATACCTTGGGTGTTCTACAGTGCCAAGTCACAAGTATACGGTGTTACATACAATAAAAACACGCAATGGTAACATTCTCAACGATGTACGATATACAACGGCAGCAATAGCAAAAATTTAAATGCAGTAAAATAGCACTGAAAAGGTATTTTAAAAAGATTCTTGTAAAACCAATTTCTTGAGACTATATTTAAAGGTGAACAGAGAACCTGTTTCTGTAATTTTACGTGAAATCTTATTATATAGATAGATATCGTGATCTAATATCTGTTTTGGCTCTACTTACGAATAGGTCTTCCCCCTGACGGATGTTAACCCAGCTAACAAAATACAAAATATACTGTTGAAGAACTGTATAACCAGTCGTGAATTTTATTTCTAAAGGTTTAAAATACAAAGGTACATAAATTTAGAACATATTAAACCTTTAGTTTTAACCATTCTAGTTGTTCTAGAAATGGAGAAATGTCTTCACATTTTCTTACATTTGCAAAGTTTTGAAGCTTCTGAATTTTCTGTCTGTGTAATATTTGTAACTCCCCAAACTTTTAAGCAGTAATAAATGAGACTCATTGTCAGTGACTGGGCAACTGTTATGCGTGTAGCTGGTTCAGATGATTCTTTTACCCTGTTTTAAAAATTGCGAGTACCCATTACTTTCTTGCAACCTTCGTCTAATATGTGGTTCGAAGCTCATATATCGGTTAAAGTAAACACCCGGATTTTTTACAGTCGCCATTGGCTTAGTAATATTTCCATTAAAATTAATTTGGAAGTTGTCTCCAGTTTCTGATATACATTGCCTGGATCCTATGAAAATAAGCTGTTTTATTTTCATTAAGAAGTAATCCATTCTTTTGAAGATAACACTTAGCTCTGTTCAAATATTCTTATGCTCTGTAAATAAGATCTGTCATATTATTCATGGCACCTCCTATTAGTATTTGAGTATCGTCAGCATACTGAATGATGAAAGAGCCAAGTAATGATTTAATTAGGCTACATCGTTGAATATATTAAAAAGTTCAGGGCCGAGAATTGATCCCTGGGGAGCTCCACATTTTATAGTTTTACGAGTTGAAACGACGTCGTGTAGTCTAACTGATTGGGAACTGTTATCTAGATAGTTCTCAAATCAGGTCAGATCAATATTCATCTTTGTGCATCTCTTTAATAGAATAGTATGATTTACAATGTCGAAAGCTTTTGAAAGATCCAACAGTAGAATTAAAGACACTTTTTTATTATCCGTATTTTTTGTAGATTTCATCTAGTATTTTCAAAAGGTCGGTTTCTGTGGATAATTTTGCCCTGAAACTGTGTTGGCTTTCTGAAAAAAAGTTTGTTTTCCAAAAATTCAGTCAAGTGAATCCCCGTAGGGGGTTAGCGCCGCCAGTGCACCTCGCGCGGTGCACTTAGGGCATTACTAAAGGTTCTTTGCAGCGTCCCTTCGGCTCCTAGCTGCAACCCCTCTCGTCCCTTTTACTGTACCTCCATTTATATTATCTTTCGTCCATCTTACTATCCACCCTCTCCTAGCAATTATTTCATAGTGCAACTGCGATGTTTTCCTCCTGTTACACCTTGCAAACCTACCTACTCTCAATTTCCTTTCCACTGCTGAATGACCTCATAGGTCCCAGTGCTTGGCTGTTGGCCTAAATTCTTATATTCCATGCCATTCAGTCATCTGAATGGGAATAACCCTTTCGAGTACTCTCGATAAGATTGGTCAATATTTCGAGGCGTCGTTGGCATTTCCGCTTTTAAAAACTGGGGATTACTACGTTGGGATATTCCCATAACTCTGGACAAGCAGGCAAATGCCATCGGATCCAAAACCATTGGTGTCTTTTACATTTTTTATTACTAAAACTAAAGTATTGCAATCTACTGGAGTAGTTTTAAAACTGTTAAGACTTGTTTATTGTATCATGGCCTGTTTCGGAAGAAATGCTGTTATTCACTACCCCTTCTCGGGTTTTCTCAAGTGTTTTTCTCCCGACTTCTGCAAAGAAATAATTGAATTTCCAAGCTTTCATATGCAAATCATTTGTGATATCACATATGGTCTCATCCTTATTTGCAATCCTCCCAAAGCATAAGTCACATTTAGCCTTTTGGAATTCTTGTTTGTAGTATTGGTCCGTGCCATCAGTTAACAGCGAGTTTTCTTTTCTTGAGCTCTTTGTGCTCTTCTCTAAGAGGAATATGGCACCTATGCGTCTTGAGATCTTTTTGCAATTTGTCTCCTTCCTTCTTGGTCTCATTTATGTCATCAGTTATCCACGGCGAGTTATTTCTCCTACCACAATTGGTGCTCATGCATCATTACATAAAATAAAAACACTGGTTAAAATTCCTACTTGGGTATTTATATTCTCAGTGTTTAAAATTCCGTTTAATGTAGGCACTCCATTCAACAGTGAAGGACAAAGAATATCTTGAGAATAATTTTTCAAACACCTAAATTCCTTGTAAGTAGGTTGGCTTTATGGCTTAAGAATATTCAAACTTATGTCTGCCTCGCCTATCTGCTACAGAACTTGGTAGGCCTACTACATCGGACCTAATTACTATATGTTCAGAATTAGTTATTGCCAGATCAGTTAGGGATGCTGAAGTAGGAGTCATTTTGTTGGTTTATTTATTATCTGATCAAAATTTAGGTTTCTAATAAGATTAAACATTTTATAGTCCTTTTTTTAGCAGATCGTCATTAAAATCACCGTAAGTAAAACCTGGTTTGTTGCATGAAGTGACTTCTTTGAAAATACCTAGAATATAATTAAAAGAAGTAGCAGGAGCTTTAGGTTGACGATGCACGCAGCCCATGATGATAGATGGAAACTTTCGGTGTTGGACAGAGATCACTGGTGCTACTTTGGCTTGTTATCTACGCGTCACCGACTCCGAGGTGCTAGTACTAAACATAGCGGAAACTCAATGAGACACCGTGTTTAGTACTAGCCCCTCGGGGATCAAAGTATTATATACACCCACTTCTATATTTTGTGGTCGACAAATTAGTTAGAAAACGATATCTTTGATTCCCAAGGGGTAGTACTAAACACGGCGTTCCATTGAGCTTCCGCCATGTTTAGTACTAGCACCTCGGAGGTGACGCATGGATAACAAGCCAAAGTAGCACCGATCCACTTATCCTCCACTCCCTCTTGTTTCTCAGTATTTATGTTCAGTTCGGTGACCCTCAGATAATTCTTAACGAACAAACACCCTCCTCCTCCTCCTCCTCCTCCTCCTCCTCCTCCTCCTCATCGACCATGGTCATGGAGGTAAGTGTTAAACAGGGAAATATTAACAAATTCGTCCTTTATAGAGGGATACAGCCATGTCTCAGTAATGCAGAGAATATCGATATTTTGTTCGTTAAACATGTTCTGATTGTTTATGGCTTTGTAAAGGCTGAGCATTTAGGTGGACAACAACCATTTGATCGCTAAACCTTATTGGCGCCATCTTCTTGGCCTTCATCCTAGTAACTACTATTCTTATTACAAAATCTACTCTTGTGGCCATTTTCATAACAAACATTACACTTAATTTTGTGGTCAAATCTACAGTTAGATTGCTGGTGACTGAATTCACCACAGTTGTAGCAACCTAATCTTTTTATTTGAGAATATGCATAATTATGGTTTTTATTATTTTATGTAAAGTTGTCACCTACTGATGTTGGCTTGGCGCGATTCAGCATTGGTATTGCTAACAGGTACTTGGGAGTTAGTATGATCCTGCCCAACATGTGACAAGTTATTATAAGGTCCAGAATACTGGCCTTTATTTTGCTGAAATTTTGCACTAGTGTCCAGGTTTACCCTTATGTGCGTTACCCCTTCTGTTACTGACAGTACTGGACCTCGCACTATCATTTCTCGAAATACATCAGTTTGATTTTATTGATTTCCAATTGTGGCAGATGAAATTATTTAGGCATGCAGAGGAAATAGTATCCAATAGTCTAGTTGCATCTATTTTATTAATTAAAGCATAATCTTTATCATCTAGGTTATTATAACAATTAATATCTAGTATATGAGGCTACCAGTCGAGAAACATGCCAAGCGCCATCCTGGGTCAAAGTACTTTTTAATTCAATTTATTATATTTTAAAAATGGCACTTGGCATGTTTCTCGACTGAAAAGCTCATATGACCAGTTCCAAGCCTGAAAGAGTCTTTTGTTAATTAAAGTAACACTATTGTTGTTACCCAGTCATGCAACTTAGTATTATATTGATTTATTCCATCATGTTGTAGTCCATTAACTTTCCAGTTTACAAACCTTTACATCAATTCCAATATTTTTCCCTCTGAGTTCTGCAACAATAGTCCCTGGGTTATCTAGGACTTTTCCCGGGGTAGCTTCTTCATCGAGTAGGTCGTGCGCAACACAGCGGATTATGCCATTCTTCAGGCGAGTGATCGAGCTTCTCCATTAGCCAAGAATTTAATGTGTCCATATATGTTTCTGGAGGTGTTCTTATAATGACAATCCCATGAAGGTCAATAGATTTTACTTCTTGTAAGTAGGAGTTACCATTTAATACTGGAGCTCCTTCATAGGGTATGGTAATTAATTCCACCATTATCTTCCAGGGTTTCTTGCAGATGTTTGATGTTTTCTTCCGCCAAAGGATAATTTAGTTTTGAGCTCCTCGATTTCTCTCTCCTTTTCCGCTAAGGAACTCTTCACCACATACCTACAACTTGTCATGTGTTTCTCTAACAAATTTTTCAAGTCTGTGGCTTTGTTGAATTAAGGATTTCATTCTTTCTCTCCTCTGGTTGTCATCAGATGACGATTGTGAATCATCGGTGCTTCTATAATATACGAGTAATGTGTTAATTCATTTATCTTTAGGTGCCCATGTACCACCGAGTCCCAGCTGACTGCAGTGTTTTTATAATTCACTTTTTGTATAGTTGCTAAGAAGTTCCTGTGATGGACTGGAAAGAGAAGACAACGGTGGACTGGCTCTCACAGAGCCTCTCACTATTGCCACACTTCATTTCTGTTTGTGCATTTGGAGATGACATTTTATAAAATATGGGAAAAATCCTGACTGCTCGCTAGTGTAGAGATAGTTAAATAAGAGTTGAGGGCACGTTATAAGAAACACCACTAAGAAGTTTGACTTTGACGTCTTAGGCTACGTTCACACAGGGCGTTTTCAACCGCGCGTTGAGATACGCGCGGTCGATTGTTCAATGTTAGCTTATGGAATCGTTCACACGTAACCGCGGCGTATCGCGGCGGTTTCCAATACGCCGCGGTAGCGAGATTCCCCTCGCCAACGCGCGATTGCCGGGCGTGTCGAGATACATACAAGTCAATGACATCGTTCACACACAGCGGTGAACCGCGCGTTTTGAAGACAGCAGGTGCCATCATTGGCTGTGTGTCAGCCAATGAGGAAAGAGATTGTGTGTTACCATAGCAACCCATGCCACGTCTGGTCCCCGTGATCACAGTCACACACACTATTGCATCGCTGTCACTGTTAACTATGGAGAGGGATCATTTTGATACCGATTTATTCATAAATGTAATTGAAAAACTCAATTTGGGACATGAAATCTCAGGAGTACAGAGACAGAATGGTCAAGAAAAAGGGTTGGAAAGAAATTGTGGATCTTTTCTGCACTTCTGAAGATATGAAGGAAAAACAAAACCTAGGTAAGTTGACTGAATAACACAACTTTATTACTTATGTTTGTATATCATCAATGGATATTCAAAAGCATTATGTCCTGAAACTCACATTTTCTTTCATTTACAATATGATCTTATATTTACATCAAACAAATTTCTAATAAGTAGGAAGACTATATTTTATCCTTTTTTGTTCTTTGTCTGACTTGAAAACTTTCCTAAATCATTCTGTCCTGCCATTCGAGTTTACCTTCATTTACAAAGTAATCTGCATATGTTTGACTCCTAGAAACCAAAATACACGGTATGTAACGAGGAAACAGAATTAATAAATACATGTCAGTTTTTTTCCAGGGAAATAGTTGTTTGATTTATATATAGAAGACATTTCCTTCAATAAAACTGATTATAATAAAGGGCTCACCCTAATGTTTTGACTAGTTTTTGTTCTGGGCAGATGGAATCCCTCATCAAGGTGCTGGTCTTCGATATGTCTATCTTGATTAGGTCTAACAGAGCATCGAAAGATTTCATAGACATTCTAAAATAATTTAAAAATTTTTCTTCATGCTCTCTTAAAGATGGGTATAATGTTACAAGTAAACCAAAGGTATGTCTGCCATGTAAAATTGGGTGTACCCAATGCCGTCTTTGGCGCTGTTTGCGCAGATTCAGTCTGCGATTCAACAGCCAAACGCAAGCTATTTCTTCCACGTCCAATCTGACACTGGATGTCACAAAAAGATATATATATATATATATATATATATATATATATATATATATATATATATATATATATATATATATATATATATATATATATATATATATACTGTATATATATGAAGAAGCATTACCGCGCGTTGGCCGCCGCGGTCAAAAACGCCTCGTGTGAACGATTACAGCGTTAAACGAGCGGTGGCCGCCGCGGTTAAAAACGCCCTGTGTGAACGTGGCCTTAGTGGGTCTGGACGTCTAGAAGTCTTAGTGCGCATGCACAGATCTGAAAAAAATTGAGCAGGGCCCATGTAAGGGACTCCCTTGATTTTCAAAGCCAAATAAAGCTAGGTACACACTATTATTATCAATAGTTCCGTCACTGCTACTGAGAGAGAGAGAGAGAGAGAGAGAGAGAGAGAGAGAGAGAGAGAGAGAGAGAGAGAGAGAGCGTGTATTTAACATCACCCTTTGTTTCGAGTGATGAGCAAGTAATCTCTAAATTTTTGGCTTTTCCTTATGTGTTTTAGATATGCGATAAATATTTTTAACGCTGGTCCGGGGAAAGCTTATGTTTCCTTTGTTCCAATGGGTTCAGGAACGGGGTTTTATAGCGTAATTAATCTTTCATTGTTGTACCATTGTATTCGATCCTACTCCCACGTACCTACTGGTAATTCCAGAGAAACAGGTTTATTTTGCAGTAAAATCAAAGAGAAAATTTATCCTGGGATGTATGTACGGTAAATACTTCTTAATTAATACTTCTTGATTAATTTATGAAGTGTTTGAAAAATATATTTTACTCTACCAAGGGAAGGGAGAAAATGCGGGTGTTAAGAAATTAATTAGCAGTCGCTATTGGCAGTTTTTTTTTTAAATAATGCTCTGTTTAGATCCGAGACGATGTGCTTTTATTCTTTACGTCTTTTTTTTTCTCTTATTTCTTGCAGCGGGAAACATTACCTATAGCTGAAGTCTCTCTCTCTCTCTCTCTCTCTCTCTCTCTCTCTCTCTCTCTCTCTCTCTCTCTCTCTCAGTTTTTTTAGAAGCAGTTTATGTTCATCAGTTTATGTGTGCATCAGGTATGCAAAGCACCAGAAACACACAACATAACGAGTCCGGTCTCCTGTATAAATTTCCAGGTATTTTGATGTTATTGATTACGAAGCTGTTTGGCAAGAACAGTCTTTCTCTCTCGCTTTTCTGTTATGTGCCAGCCATCATAATCCGATGACCGGGACTTATTTTGCAATTTTGCATATATGCAGTTGTATATATATATATATATATATATATATATATATATATATATATATATATATATATACACACATATATTTATATACACACATATATATACAGATATATGTATATTAATTATATATATGTTACAGGCAGATAGCGAAACCAGGTATTTCACGAACTGCCCGAAATTTCAGGCAGATAGCGAAATGCACTTAGGGATATTTCATCCCCCAGGGGCTAGTACTAAAACACGACGAAATACATTTGACCTCCCAGGCGCTAGTACTAAACACGGCGAAACAGTGTAGTTGAGTCACTATTTCGCCGTGTTTAGTACTAGCTCCTGGGGGGGGGGGATCAAATGTCCTTAAGTGCATTTCGCTATCTGCCTGAAATTTCAGGCAGTTCGCGAAATGCCTGGTTTCGCTATCTGCCTGTAACCTATGTACATAAATAATGTGTGTGTATATATATATATATATATATATATATATATATATATATATATATATATATATATAAATAAAATGACCTCTTAGCGTCTTGATTTCACACATTTGGGATTTGCGTATCACCACGAGCCTCGAAACCAAATGGTGAAACCGTAACTCCTGTGGTGGGATTCGAACCGACGCATGATTGGTTAGGGTTCGAATTCCACCACGGAAGTTATGGTCACTTCGTTTGTTTCCTGATTTAGGTTTCAAGCATGTAGTGATGGGCATATTCAAAGTGTATGTGGAAATCCAAGAAGTAAAGAGGTCGTTGTTGCTATTTTAAATGAGTATACATCTGATAAAAGTGACATATATATATATATATATATATATATATATATATATATATATATATATATATATATATATATATATATATATATATATATATATATATATATATACACACATGCGTGTCTTATGTGATATTTATATATATATATTTTATATACGTATCACTTAATTGCGAAAGCTACTTTCTTTACTTTATTGCTTTGGCCAAAAAAAACTGTACATAGGCTGAAATATTGGCAGGCTTTCTTTATTCACTATATTTAAATCCATTATTACTTCTGTGTATTTTAGGCAATAAAAAAAGTAGGCTGCCGTCATTTCCCATCTCCATAGCGAATTTATACAAATTGCGTAATCCTTTAGCCCTGCGGACACCGATGATGATAAAGGTGAACTTATGTGTGCAGAATTTAAAATATACTCATTCTGAATAAAACAAGGCATAAAGAACGACAAAAAACTTTTCGTGATAACAGTTAAAAGCCTACAACACCAAAAATATGCTTGTACTATGATATATCAAGAACTGTGGAGTTAACATAGCTTTTATGAACGCTTGTAATGAAACAAGTACTATTAAAGCGCTCCACCGACAGTACTTCAGAATGTGCATATCAAATCCCATGTAAGTCCAGTGACAACCTGTATAGCGGTCAAACTGGAAAATCATTGGAAAGTTACTAGACCAGCATGAATAAGATATGCACCAGTGAACAGAGCAATTTTTTTTTTTTTTGTACGTCAGTGAAAGCAATAAAAAAATCAACTGAGCAAGGCAAAAATATAGTTTATTCCAATAATATGCTGAAAAAAAACCATTATATAGAGTCCAATTTTATACGAATACCAGTCGTGGTACGTATGAGCGCGATCCAGTATTTCCAAACGAAATATGTAAAATGTATAGAATTTAAGGAAGGTGGTTGGCATGGGACGAGTGCAAAGGTATTAATCCCGTCCACGTTAATACACAGATTTTTAGATCAGTGACCTTAGATCCAAACTAGTTTACTCCTCCCCCCCCACCTCCTTTTTTTTCCATCCCTCAGGTGTGTCTATTTGGTTTCTACCCATCGATACGTTCGTCTGTAATGTTCCTCTAGGTGTATACTGTAGATTTCTACCACTGAGTCAGTTCTCTAGATTTCTTAGGTATAAAGATGAAACCGGAAACAGTATTTATGGTGTTACTTTGGCTAGTTATCTACGCGTCCCCTCCGAGGTGCTTGTACTAAACACGGAGGAAGCTTAGCCTAATAGGACGCACTGTTTTGTACCAGCCCCTCGGGGATCAAAGATATCGTTTATTGATATAATTTGTCGACCACACAATACAGAAATGGTTATATATAATTTTTTGGTCCCCGGCGGGCTAGTACTAAACACGGCGTCCCATGTTTAGTACTAGCACCTCGGAGGTGACGCGTAGATAAGAAGCCAAAGTAACACCGTATTTATACTCAGTCTTACATTATCTGTGTGGTATATTTCTGTAGATACATCACATGTGCCCTTTTGATTTGGCACCAATATTTTAGTAAAATTTCTCAGTTACTTCGTACGTATATGAAGGGCATCATGCTCTGCTGCATATTCTCTTACAAGGTTTTGTGGCAGAGAAGTGTGGAAGTGAAACGATGGAAAAGACATCAATGGCGAATTTTGTAGAGACTGCGTTGCATGGGTTGAAACTGATGAGTATGTAATGTCCATGCATCTGCGTACATTTTCTTGTATGTGTATGTCTGTATTTATGGATCTTGACATAGCTTTAGACGTTTATGCAGGAAGCTTTAAACAAGAATATCATTATATTGGGTCTGTTATGATTCCAGGACTTGTCTCTTGCTGGAGATAATCATGGTAGTTGTTTCCTTTTAGTCAAAAGAAAGGACGTTCATGCTTTGGTATTTTGCTGATGGATCCAAAGCCGTATTCTTTCTTATGTCAATTTAATGCAGTTATTATTATTATTATTATTATTATTATTATTATTATTATTATTATTATTATTATTAGCGAGGAGACCTTAAGGGCAGTAGGGCTGAAAATGATAGATGTTTCTACGACAGTTAAAATTTTATATAGAGTCTTCTCTATTCGTCTGACAGTCTTCTTTTCATCAGCAAGTAGCCGGTATATCAAGTTTCCTAAGGACATAAAGGTTTTCTGTTGTCATAGTTCTATTTCCTCTTAACAATTCGACGTGCGCTCTGGTGTCCGTCATACTTGCACGTTGTCAGTTATTTATGGAAACCCGGGTTGGTCGTTCGACCACAATTTCTCAAATATTTTTGTCGAGCGACAAACCATTTAGCTTTTTTATGTGTGGGTATGTTTCGGTATATTTTTATTGCTCGTTTGACCACCTTATTCCAAGGGATATTGATTGATAGTCATATTTCCTACTTTTAAGCTTTTTTAACTTGTGTAAATTGTTTTTGTTTATATAAGCATATAATCCCAAGGGATATTTAATCTTGTTCTCAAAGAATCCTTCGAATATTTTTTTCCATTTTTAAGCTTTTGTTAAACTTCTGATGACACTACGTTGGATTCTCTTTAATGTTCACTCTTATCAAAGATGAAGTAATCCTAATGAAAAAAAGTGAAAAGAAGATATCCTCATTTATATTACTATTACTGTTGAGGGCTGAGAAGGACATCACGTTCTTTGAAGATGAGGATAAATAAAACAGTTTCTTGTGTGATAAATCTGTGTAGGCTATATTATTAGAAATACACTTTAAACCTTTAAGTTGTACGAGGACTACTGTCTTAGTCAGAGGGAATGAAACAAGATCATAATCCAAGGAATAAGTCTGGATATTAACTTCCCTTTAATAGCATAGATGGCGTTTATCTTATCTTAACCATTAAAAGATTTTTTCCAGCTGCCATTGGTGTCGAGTTAATAAGGACCCGCTTCACTATCCTGTGGCAGTTTACATTATTACTTATGTGTGCAAGTTTATTTTCCATAAAATTCTTTATATGGTCGAAATCCCAACAATATGTAGCCATTGCTCTGTTTTTATTATTTACATTAACGGCTCCTCCGTGCTGCCGGTACGTTTGTTTAGATTGTTTTCCGGTTCCATGTAGGCTAGACGGAGAGAAATAAATCATTGGCGAACACTTACCTAGCGCATATTTAAGCCTGTCTCAAGCTCACGTACAAGTGACGGTTATGAAGTCTCGCAACTTTATTGTCGTGTTTCCTGTGTTCCACCGAGACGCCAATGATGTTAGGCTGTGCAGACGGTGACCTAGTTTTTATCTTTCTTCAGAGTCGTTAAGGATCGTTTTATGTAGATTTTATTTTGCTGTGCACAGTGTCACCTGACAAGCCGATGTTCACGGTGCTTATTTTATGTTTCTTTTACAAAATAACTTTCGACAGAGGCGAAGTACTGCAAAACTAGTAAGGGTTCTTGTTGATTCGGGTTTAAACGTCCGGAATGGTTAGGTTATAAGACCAACAGACTTCCTCGGTTCTTTGTGTCTGCTTTTTAAGAGAGAATTACTCTTGAGATCTTGACCTGGAACTTCTTAGAAAGGATTTTGCTTCGACCATTTTTATTCTGTTTTTCCCTCACCTCCATCCACGTTCAGTTTTATTGTTCTGACATCTGATTGGTAATTTTTCTTCTGTGTGAATCGTATGGCAGCATTTTTTTTTTTTGTATTGCAAATCAGGCAGAGAGTAGGTCGGCGAGAAGATCGTGTGTGTGAAAAATAGAAATGAAGGGTAGATTTGAATACATATAACAAATAAAAATTAAATTAATAGATAAGTGAGTTATTCAAGTCCCAAAAATAACTAAAGTAAAAGGAAGTACTATTGATCGTCTACTTAGGCAAATGAACTCAACTCCAAACCATAACTTAAGAGTCATGTATTTTTGTGTTGTTTGATTTCATTGCCACTGGTAGGGAGGTTATTATGTCTTTGGTCCTGTTTGTCTGTCCGTCTCTTTGTTTGGTAGCAAGAGTGTGTGAAAACTAATGAATATAACTTTATTTCTTTACTATATCTCAGGGAATAGTTAATTATGTTTTGGTGGGGAATCCATTTCTGGATATGATTCACGATTTTCGTCTGTGAGTGCATTGTTAATGTCATTGATGTTGTTTTATTGAAAGTAAAGCTTCCTGTTGTTGGTGAAAGAAAACGTAGAAGATATAAGAGTACAGTAACCCTTCAAGCATTCGGATTAATAGAGCCAAGGGGCCGTCGGATAATGGCGAAATCAGGATAAGGGCGAGTAAAAAAAATCTCGACCCAATATGCTTATAAAGAACAACCATCACACTTTAAAATGAAAACCTTATGCAAAAGACAATTAGCTACCTTTCCCCCCATATTTGTAACAAAATATACTGCATAAATATGCTTTGGAAAAAAAAAGTAACCATTTCTTCTTCTCTCTTATAAATGACACAGTTCAGTAGGTAGGTAGCCTACCTGTATTTACCCACAGCCTACCATAGTTTTATGACCATTAACATATTTTTATACAGCAACTATCTTATCAGTTGTTACCATGTTGTATTACCATACACAAGTTACAAAATCTGTATGTGTGAACTGTTGACCTAGGCTGGGTGTTACAATCACAGTATCCAGTTGCAGAAATCAAATAGTCTATTACAACTACATTTAAGATAAAGGTAATGGTAATGAAACTGATATTTTACTTACTGAATCCATTTATACTGTATTATTATTATGTTATAGCATCATCATAATATGTATAAAAATCCAATCATCCTCCATATGCGAAAGAATTAAAAGAACCATTTTTTAGTCACTAAAAGAAACGAACGTATTACTGGAATTATTATTTTTATTTTCGAACATAAATGTAAAACGGGTATACGAAGGTAAGCTAACATACTTACGTTAAAGTAAAATCCCTCAGAATTGCTAAGGAACTGTTTCCCGATTCGTTTGTTTATGTCACACTCGATGTTGTTTATGTCAATTCTTTAGTAAGTGATCGTTAATTATAAGAGATGGTTATGATTTGTTACATAAGCCATGAGTTTGGAAGCCTAGCCCAGTACAAGCTACCGAGAATGAAATCCACTCTAGAAACTCACTTAGCTTAGCACAGTATGATCTACCAAAAGTGAAACTCGCTCCACGAGCGTAGCCTAGCACAGTAAGATCTGCTGAAAAGTAAATTTGTTCAGTAAGCAAGGACTGTTTTTATTTTTTACTTTCATCTATTTAACAAGATGGGATTATTGAGGAAAAGAGGTTTTCTACGTTATCTGGGCTATCGAAAACGCAACTTGCATGATACAGGAGATATGTATACAATGAAACCATGTTTAGGGACCCAAAATTTAAGGGTCGCATGATGTGAGAGACCGAATGATACATGAGTATACGAGTATATGGCATATTTCATTTGTTTTGGGGGGTAGTGCCGTCAGTGCACCTCATGCGGGGCACTGTAGGCATTACTTGAGGTTCTTTGCAGCGTGCCTTCGCCCCGTAGCTGCAACCCCTTTCGTTCCTTTTACTGAACCTCCTTTCATGTTCTTTTTCTTCCATTTTCTTCACCCTCCCTAACAATTGATTCATAGTGCAACTGCGAGGTTTTCCTTTTGTTACACCTTTCAAACCTTATACTGTCAGTTTCCGTTTCAGCGCTGAATGACCTCATAGGTCCCAGTGCTTGGCCTTTGGCTTAAATTATGTATTTAATTCATTTCACTTCTATTTCATTTGTTTTTCTCATTTTGCCCTATCGTGGAAACTGTGTTTGTGTAAAACACACCGTGTCTACATCTTTGATATATATGGCATTTCTCAATGATGACTGTCCAAAGAACACCACCAAAAAGTGGTTGATCATTTTATGTTTTATTGGAATTAAGTTTTTTTTCCTTCCACCTCATAATGTCTCGGAAGCTTTACTTGTATGACTGTATGTACGGTAAGTGTTAACATCTACTGTAATTGTGGCATTTCATCAATGTTGACGTCACCGTGTGCATTCGTGAGCGTGTTTCTTAGCGCAGTATCACGTTTTAAATTTTCCTTTTTTACTTGATTGAATGTACTATTTCAGTACAAGTTACTTGACTCGGAGTATGATTATCACACATAATATCATAACAGTACACAAGAGAATACTTTATCGCTGTTGATATTGTAATTCATTCTACCAGCCAAAGCGAAGGAGTATGTGCGTACATACTTACCCTACACACACGATTGTATTCATCTTTTGGGTTGTGAAAATAAAATAAGAGAAAATAAAGTAAAAATAAAAATGGGAATAGCATAAAATAAAAATAAAATAAGGGGATAGGTGTGTGTGTGTGTGTGTGTGTGTGTGTGTGTGTGTGTGTGTGTGTGTTACAGGCTTCAGTGGAAGTGATACCTCAGTTTCTCTTTCTCTCTCTCTCTTCTTTTTTTGTGCTTGATTTATTTCATGCCAAGGTACAGTACAGTGTACATATCCTTTAATAAAACGTTCTTTGTTGTAACTTTGTTTTTAAAAACCAGTCTCTGAATACTTTGACTTCAAGCGACCACTCTTTGAATATGCACTTTTTTTTTCACCGATTAAGATGCAAGTTGTAGTAAACGTATTTTCCCACTGAGGAGCTCACGTGTCCACAAATGAAATTGGAACTTTGGATGTTTTACTTGTCTTCAAGAGATATGCCTTACAGTCTTACTGGATGAGGTGCAGGAATTTGAATTTGACATATAAAATGAATTTCAGCTCAATGTATTCACACACACACACACACACACACATATATGTATATATATATATATATATATATATATATATATATATATATACATATATATATACATATATATATATATATATATATATATATATATATATATATAGTTATATATATATATATATATATATATATATATATATATATATGAAATTTTATCACGCCGTGACCTATATACAATCATGAAGCTACAAATGTCGTTTAATATCCGGTTCACGCTACTTGGGAATATCCCCGGTGGGGAATTTTCACCGAAGGGGAATTTTCACCGAAGGGGAATTTTTTAAGTAATAAATGGATCGGTACCGCCGGGTCTCCATCCCTCGACACAATACTTCCAACGACGACATTCGACGGTCAAACCATTGAGCCACCAAGGTATGTGTGCGTGCGTGTGCTTTTACGTATTCGCGTGACCATTTGATAAATAGAGAAAGGAATGAGGTCTTATCGAATATTTTTCTTCAGTGCTTTAAAATCTATCATACTGTAGTAATCATAGATGTAATTTTATTTCGAATCTTCCAAAAGAGGATTTATAATCTAAGTAGAATTTTATTCAGGTAGCCATTTTTCCTGAGTTAAAACCAGGTGCAATAAGCATGTTTGGATTTTTTGGCGGATATAATTTTGCCTTCACAGAAATTTGAAGCTTAGATTATAGGAAGAAGAAGAAGAAGCTAAACTCGCAAATAATACTTTTGTTGTCCAAGATGAGATAATATAGTCAGATCATTTTTTTTTCTTTCATTGTTGGCGGGTACAGTCCTTTCTTATTCAGTTTTTGGTTGTCTGTAAAAGAAAACTGTTGATTCGGCTTTGTCTGTCCGTCCGCAGTTTTTCTGTCCTCCCTCAGATCTTAAAAACTACTGAGGCTAGTGGGCTGCAAATTTTTATGCTGATTATCCACACTCCAATCATCAAATATACCAAACTGCGGCCTTCTAGCCTCAGTAGTTTTATTTTATTTAAGGTTAAAGTTAGACACAATCGTGCTTCTGGCAACGCTATAGGATAGGCCACCACCGGCCCGTGGTTAAAGTTTCATGTGCCGCGGCTCATACAGCATTATACCGAGACCACCAAAAGATAGATCTATTTTCGGTGGCCTTGATTATACTCTGTGCCGCTGTATAGAAAACTCGCTTGCGCTGAAGAAACTCCGGCGCATTTTTTACTTGTTACTCTCTTGTTCAGGTTTCGTTTCTTAAGGAATAACACGAGATGTTTTTCTTTACAGTGTAACCTATTATACCAACTCCTTCTCTCTTCAGTTTGCTCTGACATTTCCTAGGGAGGAATTTGTCATAAGCAGTTTTTCTGTCCTCCCCGTTTCCCCCGAGATTAATGTCTGTGACAGTTTGATCGCGTACGGGATCTCGATGTCAGCAGTTATTCTTGGTTTCCCCTGGGAGGATCAATTTCCTGGTCTTGAGATCCAGACATTACAGTGATTGCTGTTGCCGACGGGATGGATGCAAGGTAGAAGGTACTTTCTTCGATCTTTTCCCTAAAGATTCTTTTTAGCTTGAATAGACATTTACTTTTATTTTAAAAATTATTTTTTTCTTGAATAGACATTTACTGTTATCTTTAACTTGAATCGTGAATCCTTTTTTGCTTCGTATGAAGTTCGTTAGCTTAAAGGAATGTATCCAAACAGTGGCTTTTAGTTCTGCAGAATATGTTTTGGTTCATGCGGATGGTTCGCGTATAGTTTTAGCTTTCTTATGCTTTCTGTTCCTCTTAGTTGTAGGAGGGTTCACGGTATGAGATTAAGATTGGGAAAACTAACACTCAGGTCATTTTACAAGATTGCATTAGTTATCCTGTACTTCCACTGGCAGCTTTTTGTTCCAAAGAAACGCTGATTGTAGAATTCATATAAATCCAGTTTCGTCTTATGGTGAGGCTGCCAGCTTTCTAGTACAGTTACTAGTGTATTTGTGGTATTTTTCAATGATCCATTACTGTATTATTTCAACGCAGTCCCTGTCTCATCTCTTCAGTCCCATCTCATGTTCATAATTTCTCTAGTTTAAGGACTCGCAAATTGCTAATTAATTTGAATTTGTGTATCAGTGTTTTGGAATGTTAAAACTGGGATTTGCCCCTCTAGAGCTGATGCGTATTCTTTTATGAGGGTAACTGAGATTTTATGATAATTTTTTTCATTCACGACTATAATTTACGCTTCACCAATTACTTACACTTGTAAACTCTTTCAACCTTTTCTCATGTTTTTAAGGTTTGTTTCTGAAAGCGTTTTCTTTCTCTCCCTACTCTCATCAGTGTTCCCAGAAGCTAGACCTCACGGGGTGCACTGTAGGCATTACTTAAGGTTCTGTGCAGCGTCCCTTCGGCCCCTAGCTGCAACCTCTTTCATTCCTTTTGCTGCGCCTCTTTTCATATTATCTTTCTTCCATCTTGCTATCCACCCTCTCCTAACAATTATTTCATAGTGCAACTGCGAGGTTTTCCTCCTGTTACACTTTGCAAACCTACTACTCTCACTTCCCTTTCCGGCGCTGAATGACCTCATAGGTCCCAGTGCTTGGCCTTTGGCCCAAACTCTATATTCCCAGAAGCTAGACAGTATTCACTTTGTTGTTCATTTAAATTGCTACTTGATGAATGCTTACATGTTTTTGAGATTGTATTCCAGGCTTTCGTAGACACGTGTTTAGTACTGTCTCCTTGTGCACAGTAGTCCCCAGAAACATTGTGGGCCAAGATTATTTTTTGTATATAATAAGACCGGTTCCCTTTGTGCTTAAAATTTAGTAGTCACCTGTTGAAAAATTATTATGCTTTTGTATTGAGCGGAATAGCTTGTGAATTTTACCACGAAATAATGCGGAAAGGATTGTTGTCCTAAGTTGTCCTGAAATTCGCGAATCCGTAACCGCTGCTCGTTACCTTTGTCTCAGTCTAATTTGTTTGGTTTTTAGCTGTTTTTCCTGTTGTTTATCAAGAAAAAATCGTATTCTTGATAAGGAAGATTTTATAATATCCATGGAGGTGTATCTTCAAAACTGGGTTGTTTTCTTATGTATGGGCCTCTTAACGAACTCAGTTGTCTTGCGAACCTATTTTTTTTTTTTTCCTCAACATAGCGGATTTTATATATCATTATCACTTTGGGGATTCAGTTGTGTCGCTACGATTTTGTCTGACCAAAAGCTTTGTTTTCATTATCATAATGCATATCGAATAAGATTATGCACATTAGATTTTTACACTGATTTTAGCAGTTATTTTTCATCATTATTACCTGTGATTTGTTTCAGGGACAGATCACAACAAAGTCGGAATATTTGCGTTGTGTTTTCAAGAAATAGGCTCTCCAGCTGGGAGAGACACCTCTTTTTATGCTGGTGTTTGTTTATTCATTCAAACAAGGGTAGATTTTAGACAGTTTTGCAGCTCTAGTTCAGAAGTTTCCTTTTTGGCTTAAGGAAACATGCATCTGTACTGCAAGGTATATTGTCAAGGTTAGTCATAGGCTACACAAGATGCCCATACTCAAGTAGTTAATATTGTCTTTACTGTTTATGATTAGGGACGGGCTCTTGATTTTAAGTGATAAAATGGTCATGAATAAAATTAGTTAAATTAACGGCATGAAAGTGAAAAATGGTCAGGTGACATGAAAAATACAACACGTAGGATTATGAATCCCTTTAAACCCTCAGGTATCCGTTAGTAGGAGAGAGAGAATGATAGTGGCGAGTCCTGGCGAGTCTGGATGGCCAGCAAAGGAAATGAAAAGAGAAAAGTTGTTGTCGAGATTTGATCTATTTTGATGCAGCGTGCGGACGGAAAAGTGGTGTCTCAGATCAAGTGATTCAGTAATGTCGGCGACACAGAAGAACGTGGTTCAGAGGGTGCTCCGTGATTTACTGCTGACCGTCATGGCTAAATCTGGCATGGCAGCGGAGCATTGGCTGCAAAGGGTCCCCCCCCTCCCCCCAAGAGAGAGAGAGATAGAGAGAGAGGCAATAAAATACGTATGAGGGATGACACGTGCTTTTGAGCCCCTGTGGGCGGTTCTACAATAACATACATGTTTGAATTTATAATGTACCAGGACATATGGGAAGTAATGATAACAGTGATAGATTGGTAGGAGTCCCTCTGTTAGGGAAGTGTTATTGAAGACAGTGACTGTTTCAGTGGCACCCTTCTTACAGATAGTCCTCTGTTTTTCTCAGTATATTCTCCTTGTAAACAGGTATATGTGATATAATAAATCTCCATTACATATGAAGACATATTGATTTGGTTCTTTATTAACTCTTTATGTTTTAACGCACATATAGGCAGTGAGCTACAAAGATATGAGAAAACAAGCAATGGTATATACAGTATTGGCTTGGTGTTGAAACAGAGTCGAATTGTCATTTGTCAATTGCAGTTTTAGGTCAGTGCAGCTAAGGAGGTCAGAACGTCCTAGGATGCGAGTAACCTTAAACCAGCTCTCCCGCTGCACCGTATACACCTGTACACCTTCGTTTTCTATCATTCTTCAGAAACGACTTCACTAAAAGCATGTCTCTGAATATTAATAGAATTTCTATAAAGAAGAATTTGATAAGAAAAATATACTTCATAACCTGTATGTTGTTGAAAGAACGGTTGTTTTATATAATAGTGAATAATAAATAGAATTGTTCCTCATCATACTTAGATTGATATAGAGAACTGCAATGAAACAAGACACCTAAAGAAACAAAACGAAGTCACTGTTGTTTTGTGTGTTCAAGATGCTGATATGGTACTAGGTTGGGAGAGCTTATGGCAGAAACAAAGAATGCGTGTGTGTGTGTGTGTGTGTGTGTGTGTGTGTGTGTGCGTGTGTGTGCGTGTGAGTGTGTGTAGACTACCGTAAATGAAAAACTGAAAATAAGATAGGTATACTCTATACTGCGGGAATTTCGTCCAACATTGAGATATATAAATATTTTACATTTCAACTTTGGAATGCGAAATACGGTAAAAGACAAATTATCTGGGGAAACACTGGCTAAAAATGTGAAAATATTGTGAAAAAAAAGATACAAAGTAGAAAATGCAGGTAAGTATTATTGTACACAATATCAAAACGGGAGAGTACAGGGATATACGAGACCAAAATATTAATACGACACTTATCTGAGAAATTGTATGTATGCTGTCTACCCGGTCACTCCGGGGGGTCACTAATGTAAAGATCAACTCATACATCGGATGCGCAGAGCAACTGACATTTACTGACATTTGAACTGCTTTCTATACAGAGTGCAAACGGAGGAGCGCTGTTTCAGACCACAAGGTTCAGGCAACGCCAGGGACACCAACTCGTGGTCGAGAGGGTGCTCCGTGATTGGCTGCCGACCTTGCCAGCTAAATCTGGTGTGGCAGTGAAGCATTCCTAAGTATATGCATAGACTGTATTTATGCATATATGCATACACATATATACTTAAACTTTCTAGTGAAAAGGAGAATGGTCCAAAGGTTTCTAATCTCCTGACAAATACAATGGCATGATTATGTTTTTAATGATACGATGTATGTTTTGCTTGACTTTTTCTATCAAGTGGTCGTATGTAATAAGGCTTACCTTTAGGCATGATGTATACAGAAATACAAATGGTTCATTAGCCTTTTGTATAAAAGGCTTATTTACTTTGCTTTGAAGTGGGAAAATCTGTGGAAGTTATTTTGTCATACGAAAGCAAAAGCTGCCAAAAGAAAAGCAATTTCAGATTATTATCACTTTAAAGGAAATTCTCAGAGATCCAAAAGAGAAAAGTTTTGAGGACTTAGGCAAAGTCCTTAAGTGAAAGAAAGAGAGAAAGAGTGTATTAAATGAAGTCAAGTTTTAGCACCAAATTAGCCGTAGGAATAAAAAAAGAGAATTCCTTTGTCACCACGAGCAGTATATTATATTTACAGGAGAACTGATGAAAAAAAAAAAAAGTATACCTTAGTTTAACCAGACCACTGAGCTGATTAACAGCCTCCTAGGCTGGCCTGAAGGATTAGATTTATTTTACGTGGCTAAGAACCATTGGTTACCTAGCAACGGGACCACAGCTATTGTAGAATCCGAACCACATTATACCGAGAAATGAATTCTCTGTCACCAGAAATAAATTCTTCTAATTCTTCATTGGCCGGTCGGAGATTCGAACTCGCGGCCAGCAGAGTGCCAGTTGAGAACGGAACCCACTCCCCCAACGAGGAACAGGACAACTCATGAAGATTAATAAGTAAAGTATTCCTACTTTGCAGAAAAAAAAGAACATACATTTGGAAATTAGTAAATGGTGAGTTGGACGAACAGTAAAAAAAAAAAGTAAAAGTAGCTTTTATATAATCATAATCTTTTGGAGTGAATGTCCATTTTGATAATTCGAAATCAAAATTTTATCTCAATTATGTAAGGAGTATTACAATGATAATTGGGATATTAAGGGTGAATTGGCGAATTAAGAGAATAAGTCTCCACTAGGTCAGACATGAAAACCCTCCGAAATATCATGAGTTTACATAAAGTAAACTGGAATCAATTGTGAGAACTCTCATGAAGTGTTTTGTTGTTGTTTAAAATATTGGATCATTAGGCTGCTGCTCGTCTTTTTTCCGCTTTTTTTTAATTGGTTGTGGAATATGTCTCCATTTAAAGAGGGTGTTTCTTATACGTCGAATTTTTTAACACATCCCATGTGATGTGATTGAAAGATTCATTATGTTTGCCGATATCTGCCACGAACCAAGTAACTGTTTTCAGTTATTTTCGTCTGGAAAATAGTGTCCAATCTGTCTAGGGTCGATCATGTCACGTGCTGTGTATGGATATGACATAAGTAAACGGTTTGTGTCCGGGCAGTTGGCTTTAAAAGTTCTGTAATTGGATTCTGCAGTTTTACTCAGCTTTTTCAATAAAATGCGCTTTACATAATTTGTCATTGAATAAGACATTTTTATACCTTATAACATTTCTTTTCAGTGATTTACTTGAAGTAAAGTAGTTTCTCGTCGCATGACGTTACTCGAAACCTGTGACCGGCAAGCTTTCATTATTTGCTGAGTGCACAACGGGGACGCTGGAGTCTCAGAGGGTGAATGAGGTCCGGGCGAGGTCCCCAGCTGAGTCAGGACGCATCTGTTGTGTAGGTTACGACTTACGATAGGTAGCATCCAAACTTAGTAACCCTCCCTCCGATGTGTACAGGTTCGTTAATTTTCTTTGTATAACAATGCAAGGTTCCAAAGATCAAAATATTGCCAATTTGATCTCTGAAAGTCAAAGTAATGCAATGTCAAGCATATTCTTTAGGAAAACGGAGATCATTTGTACAACCGACAACGACCCGAATGTTGAGTCCGTACTTTACCACTTCACGTCCTCATTACTTCGCGCCGTTCAGGTGTTGCACTCCGTATTAGTCACTGTAGGACTTACAAAGAAAGTAAATGTTTGCCGTTCCATTAAGGGTTGACTGAACTGCCGATAAGTCTTGGGGTGGTGGGGTGGGGCGGGGGTGGGGGGCCGTTGATAGCACAGAAGCCCTTGATCCAATCTGAGTGGTTATTGATTGCTTTCCTGTTAAGAGCCCAGGAGGCTGCAGAGGGGTACGAGCGGAAATCGGTATTTGTCGGGAAGAAGGTATGGCCATAATATGGTATGTGTGGATTTGCTGAAGCAAATACCGGGAAAACTTCATAAATGAGTATTGCCTACATCTTAATTGTATTTTTGTGCGTATATTCGATGTTCTGTCGTTGCTGTGTGCCATGCTTTTTGTATAAATACCTAAAAGGTACAATGCTAAAATTACAGTTTTTCCAGTAGTATTTCATAATCTTTACGGTCTTAAAACCGCTCCCCCCTCCTTCTTTTTTGTTGAACGGGGCAACAATGCTGTCAAAAAGTTTCAAATTTTATCTTATAATTCACATAACTCGTTATTACAATTCTAGGCGGAGAGTTACATGATGAAATTTTGCTTTTCATTTGGGTTTAGGACTTGCTTATCTTTTACTTTCTTGCCGTTATCCTGGCAAATGGCATTTCAGTGATACGAACATGCTTCTTTTTCGTTATTTTAGTGTGTATATTTGCATATAAAGAAGAGTTTATTGGATTTCTCCTATGAAAGTGATCTCTAGACAGTAAATGTGAAATAAAGAAAGGCGTTAAAGCTGTTGAGATTAACACACGTAAAGGGAATGTTGGCAGTAGAAGGGGTAGTGTATTTTGTGAGGCAAATTCATGTTGGGAGAATGTAAGGCGATCGATTACTAAACGGCGTATTACTGGGAATTTGGATTTACTGCGTGAAAGATGCATAGTAAAGGAAGGGCCTCAATATGCAGGAAGAGTGAAAGTGCTTGCAAGACAGAGGCGAATGGAAGTGGGTGTGTGGGGCTGCCATAGTTTGACCAGAAGCTTTCCGTGTACCCCATAGCGGATGTTTTCTCTGCACAAGAGATAATTTATTTTTCAAAGTCTAATTATGAATATGATTATGGCAGTAACGGCTGTTTATATTTTCTCTAGAACCACCCCGTGTTAGGGTAAGTAGCTTAATGTTGAATATAAATACGTTACATATATATGTATATGTGTGTGTGTTTGTGTGTGTGTGTGTATGTATGTATAAAGGGAATGCCACGAAGGAAAGAGAAACGACGGAGTGGTGTTAGGCCTTTCGACTTATCGTCCTTTACTTAGGAGTCTGCTAAGTAAAAGACAATAATTCGAAAGGCCTAGCACCTCTCCGTCGTTTCTCTTTCCTTCGTGGCATTGCCTTTATTTGTATATATTCGTCACGTTCCATATTTTCGTGATTCAGTTATGCATACATATATACATTGTATATATATGTGTGTGTATATGTTGTTACTTATTCTCTCGTGATTTTATTTATATTCAAGTATTAAGCCATAACGTTCCTTGATAACGAATTCATTTTACGGGAAATAACTCAGGAGTAGAGGCACTGAACCTATATAATTCCCTTTAGGTGTAAATTATTTCCAAAGTAATGTGAATTCTATGTTGAGGGATATTTAATACGTTATATATATGTATATATATGTGTATATATATATATATATATATATATATATATATATATATATATATATATATATATATATGTAAAATGTTCTGGTCACTTTTTACCAGATATGTGTGTGTAATTGTAAAAATCACACTACCCTCAACTTCTCGATTTCTTCAGATTTTTATGCGCTTTTCACTATACAGTCTATGATCCAGATAAAATATATATATATATATATATATATATATATATATATATATATATGTGTGTATGTATATTTATATACATATGTATATACGTATATATATATATATATATATATATATATATATATATATATATATATGTGTGTGTGTGTATAAAAGCAATTTCCTCTGGATGTAGGTTTTTCCTTGGGTACATAAAATCAGTTCGATATTAAGCGATATTTACAGCTTAATATAATTGAATATTAATTCCTTTGTTATGTTTATATCTACCAATAACTTAGACTGCTTAAATTTGATGCGTTCATGATAAAAATAAGTTGTTGGTGAGTATAACCTAAGAGGTTAACATTCAGTTTTAATCAAGTTCTGTAAATTGTATGGGTACCCTTTCCATAGTTCTTAACGTTAACTGTGATTTTTCAATGTGTGAACGGATTATCCCAGCTTATCTCTTCCTTTATTATCCTTCGACAGTTAACCATCTGGTGTTTCTTCTTCTTATTCTTGTTTACCTTTTATCATTCATCTTACTGTCTCATTTGTGCCAAGACGATGCGTGAATAAACGCGAGAGTACTTCGTAGGGACCTTATAACTGTTATTTCCCAGTGATATTGGCTTATATTAAATTACGGGCATCTGTGATTTTAGCATATATATATGTATATATATGTGTGTGTGTGTGTGTGTGTGTGTATTACTGGGAAATAACAGCCAAAAGATCCGTACCAAGCACTATCGTGATCATTCACGCATCGTCTTGGCACAAACGAGACAGTATAGAAGAATGTTAAAAGGAAGAAACACCAGGTGGTCAATTGTTGACAGGTAATAAAGGAAGAGATAATCCGGTATATATATGTGCATTACATATATGCATATATATAGGCTATTTATATATATGTGTGTGTGTGTCTGTGTGTGTGTGTGTATGAACACTATTAATAATAACCTTTCACTGATTTGGGCAGCGATCAAAAAGTTACAAAAAGTCCTCGCAAGACAAACAGCAAACCGCCAGACTCCGTTGAAATGGGCATCAATGAATTCCTCACCGCCCACCAACACAAGAGAAGCAAGAATGTGACGTGAGGTCGAGGTGACCATACCCTCCCAAGTGGGGAACAACACCCTCCCTCTCACGGATGAAGCACCCACAGTTGAACCAAGGCCACCGAAAAATAATATATATATAATATATTATTATACATATATATATATATATATATATATATATATATATATATATATATATACATAGATATCTGTATGCATATTATATATATATATATATATATGTATATTATATATAATATATTATATATATATATATATATATATATATATATATATTATATATATAATATATATATATATATATATATATATATATATATATATATATATATATATATATATATATATATATATATATATATATATATATATATATATATATATATATATATATATATATATATATATATATATATATATATATATATATATATATATATTTTGGTGGCCTTGGTTGAGCTCCCAACCTCCTCTTCATCCCCAGTGCCTGTGGTGGAATGTAAGATATTCTTATACAAGATTTCCAGCTCTCGCGAATCTTCCAACTGTCTCTTTCCCCCCTACCCCCACCCCCTGTGGTTGATGATGATCATGATGAGAATGGCGGCTGGCAGACACAAGCCAGTAGAAAAAAGAAAAGAGCCTCTCTATTGCCCAAAGGACCAAACCCCAGTGCTCGCGAGTCACCTCGCCAGAAACCTGAGAAGAGACGTCGTTGTTATTCTCAATTTGTGCTCTGCGGTGAAGCTGTAGTAGAGAGTCAAGTTTCTCAGGGCTCCGGCCCTCTTCTTTTCCAGGAACTCCTGTGCCAAAATTAGACATACTGGCTTGTAGGATTACCTGCCTATGTCAACACCTCGATGTTCTTAAAGGTGAGAATTTCAGTCCTAATATAAAAGTCTCGAGATAAAACCGAATTTGGGACTTACTTCCCCCCAGGGGTATTTACTGACACCCCATGCAGCAGTTAGGAAGCGGACTACCTTCTACCGCGAGTGAGTGACTACTCATCGCCGCCTCCTAAACACCCCTCCGTCCAAATGATCAGTTCATTCATTTCCCAACTTTGTGATCAGCCTTGTTTATTAGATATAATTTCATGGAATATTTATGGCCTCAAGCGGAATATACCTCTTTTAAACGTGTTGTGCGAAAACTTCGAAGGCATCATTGCATCGCAAGAAATGCTCCTTTGGCTACATGACCTTGTCATCTTAGATTCAGTGCATGAGGGCTTCAGAGCCTTCTCGACCTCATCGATGCAAGTTACAGATCATATCAAAAGGGGAATTATTTTTTCAGTGGCACAAATCCCCAGACAATATAGTGAATGTCATAACGTATAGGAGTGATAGAGAGCTTAAGTCTTCAAGTGACATTAGGAGATTCTAAGGTGCTAATAATTACTGTTTATATACCCTGGGAAAATAATAATAATTTTTATCAGTACTGCATGATCTTAGGTGAATTACACAGCATCATTCACGATTTTACTGCTGATCATATTTGTATAACTGGGACCTTAATTCTCATCCATTAAGACAATTTTGTAACGAACTTACTTGCTTCTGTCAAAATCACGCTCTTCAAATTAGCTCTCTAATGCTCCTTCTTCCCTCTTCCTATACATATGTACAAAGTAGAACGGATACAGTTACAACGTCATGGCTGGATCACTACATTACGCCTCCACGAATCAGTTGTGACCTGCAACGTTTGCTATTATCTTGCAATAGGCTACGACCACACCCCATACAGGTGTCTTACAATACTCCATCCCTCCCCACCATGAATCCTCTAATGGATCGCCTATCTGCTGTTAACTGGACTTTAAAAACCACCAGAAAAGCAGGTCCTTTAGGATGACCTCAAGAAACTAAGTTGCGGTCAATAATTCAATTGGCAGATGCTATACTTTGCAATAACCCAAAATGTAGAAATGACCATCACAGGAATGATTTGAAGGAATTCTATTCGCATATAAAACTCGCTCTGCTAGACTCAGTGCAGATACCTTTAGATTTCATGAAGGCAACTCTCGTAACATACCTGGTTGTACTGACCCGGTTAAAGATCTTTATACACATTCTCGAGATGTGCTTTTACTGTGGAGGCAAAATGTGGCCCGAGGAAAAGATACTTTGACTTTGCATTGCTAATGAGACAGGTGAGAGTGCAGTTCAAACTTGCTCTTAAGCACTGCAGACTAAATGAAAAGCAACTAAGAGTAGATGCAATGTCTAGAAAATTAAAATCAGGCAATTATCCTCGTCTTTTGAGTGACATTCAACCCTTAAATCCCAAAACTAAGTAGCTATCAAAGAGCGTAGGAGGCTATCGCAAGAATGTGAGGCGATCACTTTAGTGCTGTATTGAACTGCAAAACGATCAAGACCCCCGAGTAGATAAACTACTTACTGGCAACATTCAGTTTCATTTCGCTGTTCGTATACTACGTCAGGTAACATCAGCGAAGCCATCAACAACTTACCTAGTAATAAATCGCCCGGCTGCCGTGATCTTCCTGCAGAAGCTTTCAAATTCTGCCATCCGATAATTATTTACACTTTTCTAGCTGCCCTATTCAGTGCATGCCTAGACCAGGCAATTATTGCCCGACTGCAATCGCTACAGTTTCATCAAAGGTACTTGAGTCGGTTCTTCTAGTGAGACTTCACCCCTTTCTACACACCAGTGGCAAGCAGTTCGGATTTAAAGCAAACCGCCCAACCAACACCTGCATCTTTATCCCGAAAGCATTGCTGAACTATTACCTATCGTCAGCCTCTCCTGTATTATGTTTCGTAGGTGTGAGGAAAGCATTTCACAGAGTAAACCACCTGGAGCTGCACAAAAGAGGCACATCTTTATATTTAATTGGCATTTAATATTGCTGGTTCTCCACACAGCAATTCTGTGTCAAATCCGGTCACATATTGTCGTACAACTTCGGCTCCTTAAACGGGTTCCGGCAAGGGGGCATTCTCTCTCCGTACCTGTTTAATACGTACACAGATGCCCTGAATGTCAAACTGTCTCACTCCCAATCGGATGCACTAACAACGAAACAACAATAAACAACCTCTATTACGCCGACGATACGTTCTGATTTCCCCATCAGTGCAAGGCCTCCAGCGACTAATCGATACTTGCCGCAGAGATGCAGGGAACTTTCACATAATATATTTGACATTCTTTACAACGAAACCAAGATCAAGTGCATGTCGCTGCTTCCGAGATCGCTTAAGCATATTGAAGAACCACAAATTTTCCTCGGAAACCATCGTCTGGAATTCGTGCATGAATTCCCGTATCTGGGTCACGTCATCACGGGCGAACTAAAAGATACGGTCGACATAGAACAACGGCGACGTAAAATATGAGTGACTGGCTACATGATTGCAAGGAGGTTTGCCTTTTGTCACCGACGCACGAAACTGGTACTTTCCCTCTCGTACTGCTGCAGCAGTTATGGGTGTTCCATGTGGTCAGACCCCTTTATTTCCTTTTACTGTACCTCCTTTCATATTCTCTTTCTTCCATCTTACTTCTAGGCATTCCTTCCCAATTGATTCATAGTGCAACTGCGAGGTTTTCCTCCTGTTACACCTTTCAAACCTTTTACTGTCAATTTCCGTTTCAGCGCTGAATGACCTCATAAGTCCCGGTCCTTGGCCTTTGGCCTAAATTCTATATTCAGTTGAATTCAGTGTGGTTAAACTATACCCGATAAACCATGAGGCGTATAACTGCTGTTCACAATGACATCTGAGGCGCGTAACCAACATACTCGCTACCAATCTGCCGCGCAGATTATCCACGTCAACAATTTAAAAATCATTGTTAGGCGAACAATGTCCAGTCGATCACCCGACTAGGGAACAACAGCAGTTCGCTTATACAAAACATCCTAAGCAGTGAATCAGGATCTAAGCTGAGGGAAGATGGGCATGAGTATTTGACCCGGGTAAATGGCCCAGAAGGTTGTATATATAGTTGTTCTCTACTATTACAATAATTAAGTATTATCTGCATAATCTGGTATTAGTATTCTATACCTGAATTCTGTGAGTACCTAAGATCTAATTGAAAATTGATTGTAGGCTATTGTTTTATCATTGTTATAATTTTTCTTATATTTACTATTATTTCAATATTATTATTGTCATTGCTATTATTATGAATACTATATTTACTATTATTTCAATATTATTATTGTCATTACTATTATTATGAATACTGTTATAACTATTACTTCAGAAACTGTTTGGGTTTAGCAGATTACTATTTTTATCCATTTATCTCGTATATCTAAATTGAATGTATTCTGTTGCCTCCACTTTGTATATTCCTGTATATGACCTTTGAGTTAAAATAAAGGGTATTATATATATATATATATATATATATATATATGTGTATGTGTGTGTGTGTGTGTGTGTGTGTAATGCAACTTTTCACCTTTACCTTTTGAGGGCTGGTTCCTCAGGTTATCATTCTGGTTTTAAGATTGCTTTGCTTGTCACATGCCTTGCTCCACCCTGTCTGCATTAAGCCCTAGTTGACTATGTAATAAGCACTGACTTCACTATTGAGGTCAACAGAGGCACAATGAATTTTTCTGAAATACACTTAAACCATAAACTCCTTCTTACAAAACTGCAGAAATCTTCCACAAAAGCTATTTCATATACCTAGAAAGAGAGCTTATCATCCTGCATATCCCCATCCCATGAAACAGGCCTGTGAAGTTCCACTGCTCATGTCATTCTTGTGCTTTGTCGTAGTTCTCCTCCAAGTAGGCGTGGGTCTCTCAACTCTCCTGGTGCCCACGGGAGCCCAGGTGACACTGCTGCATACTGTTCTCCCGGCGAGTGTGTGAAGTCAGAAGAACATGTCCTTTTCAGTTTTTTGTAAAGGAAAACTATTGTACTGGCTTTGTCTGTCCGTCCGCACTTTTTCTATCTGTTCAGATTTGAAAACTAATGAGGCTAGGGCTGCAACTGGTATGTTGATCATCCACCTCCAATCATCAAACATACCAAATTGCAGCCCTCAGGCTGGGTAGTTTTTATTTTTATTTAAGGAATTATTATAATCGTGCGTCTGGCAACGCACCAACGCAGGCCACCACGGCCGGCTGAGAGTTTCATGGGCCACGGCTCATACAGTATTATACCAAGGCCACCGAAAGGTAGATCTGTTTTCGGTGGCCTTAATTATACGGTGTAGCACTTGTACAGAAAACTCGATTGCGCCGAAGAAACTACGGCACATTTTTTACTTGTTGATCGTTATCTCATCTACATAGGCTATGCAACTTGTGTAATTTCCCGTATGGTATCATTTCAGATTTTATTTTGCCTTTCTGACCCTTAATATCCTTCTTAACGCTGTATTCCCAAATTGACGGAATCTGTTATAGTTCCATTAAATATGATTCATGTCTGTATAGCAATACAAATCATACTAAACTTATGTTTAATTTCATTATATTCCAACTCAAGAGAACCTGTACTGGATATCATTGTTCGTAGATATTTGAAAGATTTAACCTCATTAGTCTTTTTTTCCACTTAAGCTGCTTCATCTGTCTTCGTTACTTCTGTTTTCCTTATATTTATTTTGATTCCCATCTCTCTAGATATATGATGCATTCTATTGACCAAGCTATGTAAATCAACTTTCTTTAGTTACTCTAATCTAAACCTTCTCTTCCATCTCCGAACACTTTGTCATTATAATATCTATGAGAAGGGCAAGCGGCAAAGGTGAAGTATTCTTTTCATTATAATATCTATGAGAAGGGCGAACTGCAAAGTGAGATATTCCCATGTAGCATCCCACTATTTACTGCAAATTCACTCGACAAGACCCCCGTCAACACAAATTTTGCATCTACTTCATTTATGAATAATTTCAATTAGCTTTACATATTTAATGTAAGTGCCATAGTGACGTAACACTTTCCATAATATTGGTCTGTGGACTGCCATTTCCTTCAGTGTAATCAACAAAAACCATCAGAAGGAAATTTTGCATTTCATACACTGCTGCATGTTTGATCAGTTCAACGTCTAGCTAACGTTCAGTTAGGTTGCCTTTCTTTGGTACCTTTGCTATTGATTTCTAATTCTCACTCGTCAGGTTTTGTTGCCTCATTCCATCTTCTCCCAAACAATCTTTGCAATGATCCCGTCATAACCAGGTGTTTCCCTCCTCTTAAGTTTTTATTTTTATTATTTATTGTTTTTTCAAACCCTATGAATTCATTCACAAGTGCATTAGGTCTTCTTGAAAACTTCCTTTCATATCTGTTATTCATGTCCTCACAAAAATGTTCCACCCAACATCGCCTTTCTTTTTCTGCTGATATTATTGACTCCTTCCGACTTCTGAAAGGTATTTTTGGTTCTCCTGAGCGTGGCTACATTTTTCAACTTTAGACCGATATGTATGTATGTATGTATGTATGTATGTATGTATGTATGTATGTATGTATGTATGTATGTATGTATGTATGTATGTATA
>NC_089795.1:53991984-54001984 GCF_040412425.1 Macrobrachium rosenbergii
ACTATCCACAATAATATAATGGTAAATATCTTATAAGAAAGACCCATAGCTAGCTTGTGAGAAAAGTGACACCTGGGAGTCAGAATGTCACATGACCATGGGGTTGTATTATTATTAGCTGCTGAATCTGGCCGATTTTGACATTGAAAATTTGAGTCTTTATCCTTCAAAATATCAGCTATCAGGGAACATCTCACTCCAGCTACTATACAAGGCTTCAGTGAATTAATGGGAATGGTAAACTACTACCACTGTTTCCTTTGATTCTTTGTAATGTTCAAATTACAATTCATATAATATTACATTTAAAAAAAACCTGAATTGCAATATGATATGCTACTGTCCCACATCCATACTAGGTTGGTGCCTGTTGGGATGCTGATAAGATTCTAGGTTGTTGAAAATATTAAAAAACGTACAATTAGGTTATACATTCATATTTTTCAGGTAGCAGATAATATACAGTTATTTCACATCTTACTAGGTTGCTGCCTCCCTGGCTGTTGATAAGGTAGTAGGTTGTCATAAAAATAAGATAGATGCATATTTTCAGATGAGATAAGAATACCCAACCATTTCACATCCTTTTTGGATGATGATAAGGTATTAGACTACTATTTACAATAAATTATTTTTTCACAGATCAAGCTTTGGTGGAGAATAGACTTGACAGCCAGACTTGGACAGTGTGACGTGGAGCTTCGTTGACTCTAGGTAAGCAGCCTTTATCCTGTCAGTGGAAATCCAGTCTTCTTGTCCATGGAATTGTAGCTTGAGTGTATTTTCCAAGACGAAGTAAGGGCCCTGCATGGGGCCATTAGTTGAGGCTTGTGAGCATTTTTATGTAAGAATACAAAGCAGCATTCTTGGTACATATAGTTTCTTCATGTTCCTGTCGTAGAGTTTAGTATATCCTGTGTGTCACAAGGGAAGTCTTCCCACCATAGTTTTGTTATGGATGTGTAATAATCTCTGGTTAAGGTGCTTTGAAGTTGGGTGTCAGCTAGTTCATCACAATTTAATCCCAAGTGAGCTTTCTTGACATACACTCTGGATAGCACATCTGCCACCTGGTTCTTGTTGCCAGGTATATGGCCTGTGGTACACTTATAATCAGGTATGGATAAAAACTATCATTGCTGGTAAGGTAAGGACACGAGCACAGGTGGCTGATGGTCTGTCAAGATGGTGAAATATGTTCCTTTGAGTAAGTGCCTGAAGTCTAAGATGCCAGAGTGTATGGTAAGAAGTAGCCTGTCGAAAGTGCTGTATATCCTCTTAGCTGGATTGAGTTTTCTCCTGAAGAAACAAAGGAGTTAGGTCACCCTGTTGAGTGATAGGTTTATCGCAGTGGCAGTGGTGATGTTATTTGGAAATAATAGAGTGGTGGTGGCTGCCAGGGCATCCTGGAGTGATTTGCCCCAAGTGTAAGATCGGTACATCAGGAGATAAAACTCATGCTTCTGAAGTCCTCCGGGAAGTACCTGCAGTTCATCTCCCAGGAGGTAGTTTATCAGTTTAGTGCCCCTGCTGCTTGCTTGTGACAGCCCCACAAGTCTTCACTCGAGTATTACAGCTGGTGCTGTCATTGGCACATGTAAGGGGATCAGGCTGTTGTGTTACCTGGATGATTGGATGATCCAGGCATCTCACCAACGAAAGCCGAGTGGGACAGGGATGAATTCCTGGCACTGTGCAAGGTATTGGGATGATAGTAAACCTCGCCAAGCCAGACCTTTCCCCCAAGCAGACCATCAAGTACCTGGAGATGCAGATTGACACAGTGGTAATGAGGTCGTACCTGTCAAACAAGAGGTTAGCCAATCTGATGAAGATTGGCTAACCCCTTCCTCTCTACAGCCCAGCAACCAGTGAAGCAGTGGCAGGACCTTCTATGACATCTAGTCTCTTAGTGAAACTGTTCCCCAGGGGTAGAGTGCACACATCAGAAGGTAACCTGGAGGAGAACAGACAAGGCCCTGTTTCAGATGACCATTTTGATGGAGAAGATCAGGGAGGACATAAGGTGGAGCCCTGCCAAACCTCCTTCAAGGGATGCCACTCAGCCAACCCTGCTGGAGGTGCTGGTATTCTCAGATGCATCCCAAAAGGGGGGCGCACATCTGAGCAGTGTGTGAATTTCAGGGATGTGGAACCTGAAGGAGAGAAAATACCACATCAATCTCCCAGAGATGCAAGCAGTCTGGCTGGCACTACAGCACTTTCAAGAGTGACTAGTGGAAAAGTCAGCAGTCACAATGAACGAGAACACCACAATAGTAGCCTACATAAACAAGCAGGGAGGCACCATCTCTCCAGACCTGAAAAACCTGGCAGTTGAGATGAATGAGAGTTCGGAAGCTTGTGGCTTGGACCTGACAGCCTGATGCATCTTAGGCAAATGGAATGTCGTAGTGGACCAGCTCAGCAGAGTGGATCAGGTAGTAGGCATCGAGTGGTCCCTAGATCAGAGAGTAGCCAACGAGGTGATGGAGCTCTTGAAATGCCATGTGATAGGCCTGTTAGCCATGGCAAGGAGCACCAAGTTACCCCTGTACTGTTCTCCAGTCCCAGGTCAAAGAGCAGCATTACAGGACACCTTCCAGCACCCCTGGGACAACATGGACATCTACACCTTCCCTCCATTAGCTGGATGAGGGCAGTCATCAACAGGCCTAGTAGTGGCAGCCCAGCAGGTGGTGTAGTGGTGTCAAGTCCCAATGGGGCTCCACCTGGAAAGGGACCACGAGCATCACAGACCCCCAAACAGGTGTGGGAAGTACAGTGACATGTACGTCCTCATGTTTGTTTAGAGACCTGAGTTCTGCTAGGAGGTAGACCCTTAGGCACTGGACAGTGCGATACTAGCATGACAAGGAATGCCCACCTGCCTCAGTGTGGTAGACTTGCCCCACCTGTTATGAAAGCGTAGGTTTATATTCCCTGTCGGAAGATATACCAAATTTTAAAAAAGTAATTTGTATTTTTCCTAGGATATGTACCTGCACTTTCATAGGGAAGTGTACTGTCCCTGCCACCCCTTGTTGTTCCAATCTCTCCCAGCCTTGGAGTTAAGCGGACCCGTGGCTAGGCAGGTTCACATAATGGAAGAGTAAGGCTGGCTCAGTTCATAAGTGACTCATAGGCTTACTCAGCAGGATTTTGTTTTTTAGTAAAGTCACTAACAGCTGAAGCATATCTTGCACGAAAAACTCCATTTATGGAATGGTAGATTTGTATCCTAGGAAAAATACAAATTTCTTTTTAAAATTTAGTATTTTATTTTGCTTTATTCATTTCCTAGGCAACTTGAAATTCTTTTTCGTCTTATTCCTCTCCTCCTCCTTCTTCTTTCATTATTTCTGTTTGTAACAGACATAAAGCAAAGAAATACGAGATGTTATCTCCAGTGTACCTGGCTTTCTTCTTTATTCTGACAGAAAACAATAGAAAATTACCATTATGAACAGATCTCTCACCATGATCTCTTTCTATGATTTCCTGTGTAAGAGTAGTACTCGACTTGATAATCCCGAATATTTGTAGATCCTTGATGTTATTTTCCACTCAGTTTTTTGGCAGTATAAAAAGATGCTGCGAAATGCTGTCAGAAACCTATGCATTTTCCATAATGCTTGCTCCTGTCTACAGTTTTGATCAGATTGTTCAAGGGATGGCTGTCAGCGGCCTTTCAAGATGTTTACCTTTGAGAGCCAAGTGGTGGTTTTCTTTCTGAAACCATGAGAATTACCAGTTAGATCACCATTGGAATATACTGCATTACCACCTTGAGATGTTATTCATTATGTTCTTTAGTGACCCTATAGCATGTTCTTTATGAGTTAATGATTACAGTAATCATTAACTCATAAAGAACACGCTATAGGGTCACCAAAGACTGTAATGAATAACATCTCAAGGTGGTAATGCAGTATATATTCCAATGGTGATCTAACTGGTAATTCTCATGGTTTCAGAAAGAGAAACCACCACTTGGAGCAAAGCTGCCTCAAAGGTAAACATCTCGAGAGGCCACTGACAGCCATCCCTTTGAACAATCTGATCAAAACTGTAGACAGGGGCAAGCATTATGGAAAATGCATGGGTTTCTGACAGCAATTCGCAGCATCAATCTATACTGCAAAAAACTTTCTTTCTTTTTTTACGGCCAGTGAGGCATCGTAGGTTTTGAATGGAATAAGGATACTAATATGAAGAAACTTTAAAGCTTATTTTCTATCCAAAAAACATGACTAAAATGGTCTGAGATAAATAAGGCGAGAAGAACATTTCATGGGGTATGATGATAAAAAACAGAAAAGATACAATTTTTCTGAAACAACTTCATGGTTTTTATTGGGAATAGTACAAACAAACCTGGTAGAAAACATCCCCTGTGCTGGAAAGATATTTTTCAATCACTTGCGGTGCTTTGTTATAAAATTTTCTTTGTTTTCCGAGGAGACAGAAGCGGTATCAAATAGCGTGTGACTTAAAAAAAAGTAAAAAATGCGCCGAAGTTCCTTCGGCGCAATCGAGTTTTCAGTACATCGTATAATGCTGTGTGAAACTCTCAGCTATGACCAGTCAGCCCTCAGTTGCTCCCCAGATGCGGTCAAGTGTAGGTGCGTCGGCGACACCTCCGGAAAGCGCTGCCAGACGCACGATCCATGGCTAACCTTGACCTTAAATAAAATAAAAGCTACTGAGGTTAGAGGGCTGCAATTTGGTATGTTTGATGATTGAAGGGTGGATAAATCAACATACCAATTTGCAGCCCTCTAGCCTCAGTAGTTTTTAAGATCTGAGGGCGACAGAAAAAGTGCTGACGGACAGACAGATAGCCATCTCAGTAGTTTTCTTTTGCAGAAAACTAAAAATTGGGGAACGATCTTCAAGACAATGAAACCAAAGAGAGAAGTAATGGTAGGTAAATGCATCACACACACACACACACACACACACACCCATAGAGAGAAAGAGAGAGAGAGAGAGAGAGAGAGAGAGAGAGAGAGAGAGAGAGAGAGGTAGCAAAAAAGAGAACAGTGGAAAATTTATTAGAGCGAAAAATACTTCGAGCCAGGAGGTAGGTTTAAGTAATTAGGTTAAAACGAAAGAGGAAAAATTTCGGATGTACTCAAGATTTTATTTTGACAGTTTTATTACTGAGCCCGCTGAAGGAATGATAGGATTTTGGCTCTTTTTATAATATACTGCTAAAGATTATGAGGGAGCTGTTACACAAGTTGGGTGAGAAAATGAAATGTTGAGAGGATAAAGGAGCTGGCGTCATATCCTCTTGGCCAGAGATTTACGCGTTGTTGGTTTAGGTTTTTAAATATTTTTATGCTTTTTAAAACGTTTGTTAACAGAATTGGTGGGCTGAATATTAGTTGTTGACAGCAGAGAGGAAAAAACCAGGGTTTGACTCATTTTGCAAAGTGTCTGTATCCCAAAGAGCACGAAATTTTTAAATTGAAAGTTTTGGAAACATTTCTTCAGTCTTTCGTATTTATTTTCACCTTTAAAGACGTTATTAAGTAACGAACTTCACTGTAAGTGAAATAAATGCTCAGTTTGTATTAGTAGTTAGAAAATTATTCGATTCCTGGGAGCATTTACATCTCCAGAATTCCATACATTTCTTGAATTTTATAGTGAACTATTGCAAATAAGAGTGACCATTTACCACTTCACTTTATAGGAGGTGAGAGGGATACAATAGGCTCTCTGATAATGGAATGCAAAGCGAGTGTCCCACATACACTCTGAGCGAAATAGTCAGGAGATTCAACCTGATTTGAGATTGTTTAATTGAATCGGTAGAGCGGATCAGACAGATTGCTCATTCTTTCTCTCTTCTCTCTACTATACTATATTATATATATATATATATATATATATATATATATATATATATATATATATATATATAAATTATATAGTATAGAGAGAGAAAAAGAGAGGATACACACACAGACACACACACACATTATATATATACATACATATATATATATATATATATATATATATATATATATATATATATATATATATATATATATATATATATATATATATATAGAGAGAGAGAGAGAGAGAGAGAGAGAGAGAGAGAGAGAGAGAGAGAGAGAGAGGAATATTTTAAGGAACTAATTTTTTTATAGCAGTTGTCATTTTAATTTTCAATTAAATTCCTTAAGTACGCTCTTCCATAGGGCCAATACCCTCTCCTCCCGTTGGTTTGGTTCACAACAAGAGATTTCATTTGTTCATAACTACTTTTCATAAAACTGCTACCCATCCAAGCTTTTTTTTTTAAACAGTTATATAACTTTCTTAACTGTAATTTTGCTTATGTTTTCAACGTTTCTAATGTATCCAAATTAGCCTTTTACGTTAGTATTCCTTTTATTCATGATAAGTCTTTTTGCGCTCAACAAAACGATCTTATTCACCGGAACCTTCTGGCAGTGACTAGTACAGTCATACCGAAGAACCCGTTAACCACTGGTTCTTTTTACAGATAGGAAGATAAGCTCAGCTCCATAATGACTTCCAGTGTCGTGTAGGTGTATATTTGCCCAAGTGTTGTCAGGTGGGGAAATAATGTGGGGCTTCTCGTCGCTCACTAAAAGCGAGATGATTATCATCGGAGAGTTAGTTACAGCACAGGTGTCAGGTTGACTAATCCGGAATTTTCCAATGTACGGGAAAATGCCGAGAACTGTAAGCAGGATATCGAGTATAAACATTTTGAATTTCTCTCCAGAGCAACCTCACCTCATCAGTTAGCAATAGCTGAGTAATTGTATATTATGAAGCTTGTTCCGACCTTAAACAATCAAACTAACTCCACAACACTACTTGTCTCAAGTTTACCCCCCCCCCCGTCTTTGTTTTTGTTTGGTTTCACTCAGTCCTCGGTACCCCTCCTGAAATCTAACGATCTGTTTAATACACTTTATCTGTTAAATCGTAATGTTGTACTGTGTAAATTTCTTAATTCGGAGTCGGTTTTAACATTTTTATATTCCATTAATGTATTGTGTATTCCATTGCATACGTCGAAATGAACATTTCCTTCAAACTGCGTTTAACGTTGTATTTTGAGCCGCTAATCACGACAAGAACTAATGCAGAATTGTAATATTCTGCAGTTTGCCCTCAGCACAATCTGAAAATGCATGAGGGGACTTCTTTATTTTTTTTCAGTTTTGAGAGAAATCGCCAAGAAAGAACAAATAAATATGATTAATGAAGCACAACAGAAATATAACAAAATGTGATTTATTTATATATATAATAATGTGTGTGTTAAAGCATCGGGTTCTCATACGCAAGATTTGAAGCTTGATCCCAGCCTGCCGGCCACCAGTCGACTAAACTGAATACTCTGATGTAGCGTCACCTGAGGCTAAAAAAAGGCAAACATTTGTTGTTTTAAATATGGATACCAATTAAGTTTCAGATATCATTAGATTATTACATTCCTTTTTTTTCTACTTTGGAGTCTTCTGGAGCAAAGATACAATTTCAAGTAGTACTTTCTGCAAAATTCTAATGGAAATTAAGACGTCGTTGCTCATGTCTGTTTAATGCTGGATTCCAGGCCCTCAGTCATAAATGTCAAATAATTTGTTTGTCTTTTGTTTGAATTAGTCAATTAAAGCATGTGGTAAAAACTCAGCATTTGCTAGTAAATAAGTTACGATATCGAATAATGGGTTTTGTAGAAGCGTACTATTGCAGGTTGAAAACTTAACTGATGCGAAAACAAGTAACACTGCAAAGTATTTTTCTCATTCAACGGGTTCACGTTTTCAAACACCATTAATCCACAGTGAGCGCTCGCATTTTTGCGACTTGTTCTTCATATATTAGTAGACTTGCATGGGTCCATGATTCGAACAATTTTCCTAGAAATGTCTTTCATAATCGTTTTCACAATTGAATAAAAGTTTGACACCGTCAAACAGGAATAATCTCGAAAAGTGGAAGATAGCTGAGCTTTTAATCATATTCACCCCCGGTTCTAAGCGCACATAAGCCTGCTTGACAGACAAACACTAGAGGCTGCTGTTCGATGTTGTTGCGCAGTTTGTCATAGCAAAGCCTTTTCTCTTCTCTTCTCTTCTCTTCTTTCCCCATTCCTCTCTCTCGCTCTCTAACCCGGCTCCCCTTCTCTCAACACCTGCCTGTGTGTCGGCCCTTACCGTAACCATGGTTACAACATTCGGCCCTTCCTCCCGTCTCACATCAGGCGCAGGTAAATGCTCGATGGGATGTTGGTCGACCGCACACCCGTTTAAGATATCTCGCTTAAAAGTCTCAGGGGGAGGGAAGGCTATCACCTAGCAACAACCGGTGAGCTTCTGATGAGAGGTAAACGATTATAGATGGTGATTCTCAAGGGCCCATTTGCTGCCATATTTTAAATTGTATATATATATATATATATATATATATATATATATATATATATATATATATATATATATATATATATATATATATATATGATTGCTTGATTTTGTTGGGAGGTAAGTTTTATGTCATTTGTTTTACTTCCTTTCTTTTAGATGTAATTGTTCGTTCATAACTTTTTCGTTTAGTTATTTGCATTTCTAAAGCAGGGGAAACTGTGCGGGAAGAGAGAGAGAGAGAGAGAGAGAGAGAGAGAGAGAGAGAGAGAGAGAGAGAGGGTTATAATAGTAATATGTTGTCTTTCCAAAGACTACATAAACAAGTAAAAAATGCGCCGAAGTTTCTTCGGCGCAATCGAGTGTTCTGTACAGCGTATAATCAAGGCCACCAAAAATATATCTATCTTTCGGTGGTCTCGGTGTAATGCTGTATGAGCCGCGTTAACATGAAACTTTAACCACGGCCCGGTGGTGGCCTATCCTATAGCGTTGCCAGAAGCACGAATATGGCTAACTTAAACTTAAATAAAATAAAAACTACTGAAGCTAGAGGGCTGCAATTTGGTATGTTTGGTGATTGAAGGGTGGATGATCAACATACCATTTTGCAGCCCTCTAACCTCAGTAGTTTTTAAGATCTGAGGGCGGACAGAAAAAGTGCGGACAGGAAAGAGTGCGGACAGAATAAAGTGCGGACGGACAGACAAAACCGACACAATAGTTTTCTTTTGCAGAAAACTAAAACTGGCATTATTAGTGACTGTTTCAAGAATATATTATAAATACAGCAGATCGAATACGAGCGATGCTTAAAGATGAATAATAAACGTAAGGCAATAAACAGTAAATCATTCAGCTCCTTTTATTTTCATTTTCATTTCGAGGCTCTCTCTCTCTCTCTCTCTCTCTCTCTCTTGTGTTGCCATTGCTCATTTTACTTTTTCAAGTATTCGATTATTCAACCGGAAGGACAGGTTCAGTTGCTAAATAAGTTTTCACTAACACCTGATAAGGCAAGAGTGACTTACTTGCTAACAATTGCTATGAAATTGTTAAATTTTGAAAATTTCTTGAATTTTTGTGTATATTTTGAAGTTTCTAATGTTTATGCAATTTCATAAATTGTATCTGTTGTCCAGAATAGGTTCTCTTACTAAACCCACAACAAAAGAAAAGAGGTCAGCGCTTTCAGCTGAGAAGTGTGTTGACGTAGCTATGTATTATATTTTCATCACTTGTGTAACATATACATAGTATTTCTTCACTTAGGAAATACCATATTATCTGAAAATGATACAAGGCTTCAAAAATAACAAAACTGCTGTGAAGAGTCTGTTGACAGGGTGAGATTTTAAATTGGACTGGGAACTGTTTAGGGACTTCCGGCGTCCCTGGAGAACGTCCCTCGGTGAAGATACACACCGTGTAAGCATCCATTAAGCCACTCATAATTTTGACCTGGCATCCCTTATGAGTCACCGTTGGTAGTATACCATTGAAATCTTTGTTACTCTTGGTAGTGCTTGTTTTCCGTAACTTATTTAACTAAATGTTTGTGCATTTGCGTACAA
>NC_089795.1:54009484-54031984 GCF_040412425.1 Macrobrachium rosenbergii
CCATTCCCTGACACATGGAGCCAGTAGAGCAGTAAATGATTTAATTCCATTTACATTTATTTCATACCATTTTAGTGCATGAGGTATTGTAGTCAAACTTGCTGTATATTCACCTGTAAACTGGTTGGCAAATCTGTTCGTTACCGTTTCAATGTTCTCCATGACTTCGTCATCAAAAAACTACTACAAAAATTCCACAGGGTTTCCCTTATCCTGAACAATAAATTTCACAACTTTGGGTGAACAAAAAGTAAAGGAACTCCTCTCCTTATTGGTTACCGTCCAGTCACTTGACAATGCGATGCTCGAATCTAAATATGGGTTTTCTTCAGAATCAGGTAATTCGTATTCAGTCTATGTTAGAGGCTTTTGAGCTGCTCCTCTGAGTCTAGTAATTATCATCAGTCTCTTCATTGAGTAGTGATAATATCTCTCAAGGCAAAAGACTTTTCTTTTGCTTTGGAATGCTCATTATGGGGGATAAACGGGATCAAAACAAAGAGAAATCAATCTTTTATCAGTGAATGCACAAAGTGAATCGGGAGGGGAGAGGTAGATGTCCTCTGTCAGACCGTCTTTCTTTTACAATTTATCTCAGAGTGTTACAAAATGATGTTCCTACAATTTATATAAGAGTAAAGTGTATTTCTGAGCTTGATCAGTGCGGCACCAGCCTTGAAGGAGGGAGAACATGTTCCCCCATTGTAGGTGGTGTGTAATGGGATGCGGGTGACCAGGATATGCCGTTGGTGATGCTTAACAGGTTAGGAGTGGGGTGTGACTTTTATCCTCTGTAGTGTCACCCAGACATTGTAGGAGGCCCTTAGGCAGAGGGCAGATAGAGGCACTATGCTCAAGACTGTTTTCCTGCTAACCTTACATTGGTGAAGGGATACTCATCCTTCTAAGCACAACACTTACAAGGATTAGTATCCCTCTTGTTCTTATTTGTTCCTGAACTTGTGGTAAAAACTCAGAACACGTTAGTTCCTGATTAGATATCTCTCTCTTGAGCCCACCCTTTAGACACTATGTAGAAAGTGATCAAGACAGGATTCTGCTGTGTCCAGTGCAGGTTTTATGGTGTTAGCTGTGTAAGACTCAACATCATAGATCTGAGTGTTGATGACTGTTCATTAGTGTTGACAGGCACAAAGAGGAAGTATCCAAGAACTTGACCACTTTCTGGCTTTGGGAGATCATCAAACAGACAAAAGAGTCTTTTTGGTGATAGGGCCACCAACTCTCTGTCCCCAGTAATGACGCATGAACTCAGGGGTAAAAGCATGTCCTTAGCATTCCCAAGGAACCTCTCATTGTCATAGGAAAGGAGGGCAGATGTTCAGCAGCACCAAGTCACCTATACCCCTTTGTATATTTGCTCTCAAGGCCCTGTTGAGGTTGCTCAACATTCTATGTAACTGCCCAAGGTCCACTAGGATAGAACAATATCTTACCTGAAGTTTATTGGGGTGAAAGGTTGAACGAAAGAAACGGAACTGGTATGGTTTTTGTCTTTATAATTTATATCCAGTAGCTAATGGCCATATCCCCTTAGTTTGGGCCAAATAAAGCTTAGTTACAGAGCTTCGAATCTCTGACTTTAGCTTATTGGCAGATGTAATTTCCTCCATCCCTCTTTCAACAGTATGGGCCACCAAGATATTATGCTGGTTTCAGAGCTGGTGTTCCTGTCTTAAATGGGAAACCTAAGTTTTCCTATTTCTTTAGTTGGAAATTAGGAAACCGTGATCTCTGACCTCACATGTACCAGGGTGTACCGGTAGTTTCAAGTCATTATTTTCCTGCTCACATATATGACCAGGAAGCTGACATTTCTGGGTGGGAGATCAATGGTACCCTTGATCTCTGGACAGTACCTCCTGTCTAAGGAGTGAGTCTCCATACAAAAGATAGAAGTTTGTATTCTCGTAGGACCAGATTGCATTTTTCCTAGATATACAAACCTGAAGGCTTTTAATGTAATCCTGTTTTTAAGATCCCACAGTGTTGAAGGAGAAAGTGACGGTGCTCTACCGAGCTAGGGTTTAGTCCCCCACCCTTTCACTCAGCCGCTAGCTAAATACTTGGTCACCAAGCTTCAAAGACTGTACCAGGTTTCTCCGAAGGTATCCTTCAGGTTGGTTTGTCTAGACAAAATGGAATTCTTCCTGACATCTTGAGATCAGGATTTATTCATAGCCTTGCTATCATTCTCATTTTTTGTTGTTGCTAATCTTAAAGCTAGTGTATTATCATTTTATTGTAACAAATAAGGTGCAGATGACACAGCTTTTGAAAAGATAAAGTTCTTTTGGCGAGGGCATAGGTATGTGCTCTCCAGCATACTTTGTATTTTATTCTGGTGCATTTTATAAAAAAAAAAAGCACGCATTCTAAGTACTGGAAGTTGCTGGGAAGATTAACATAAACTCTGCCTTCACGAATATTTTTCATAGTTGAATTTTATCATAAATACATATTTGGTTGTAGTGTGGGATTAGTCGCTTCTTTGAATGCGAAAATGAGGTTTGTTTTCTTCATTTATATGTGTATGCCAATGTTTATTTCCACGCTTATAATTATTGTTAGAATTATTACTACGATCGTTGTTCCGATAGGCAACTCGTAGGTGTTTATATACCGGAAAATACTTACATAGTTGTGAAAGATACATGTACATTACACTGTCTTCCTCCTTTCAGCCTTCTCTCTCACGCACACACACGTGCTGCACAATGCATATATAAGCAGTAGATGAGCATACTAATGCTGTAGCCTGAAGGAACACGAATGGAAATAATACAGTTAGTAAGAACAGGTAAAAAAGTAAATAGAGCGTGCATTCTCCCCCACTTGTAGTTCTTGGCGTTTCCTGTTATAGACTTTAAATAAGACGAAGCAGGAAATATAGAAAACTAATCTCAAATGATCCAAGTGTGTATCTGTTATTCCATTGCTCTCAAATCTGCAACTGTCAGGGCGGTTTGCAGGAGTCGATCCCGGTGTTGGGAAACGAGTTCGGAAATCAATCCTGAAAAAGATACGCGCTGCTCATAGAATTCCTTCTGCGTATTCCTCTTTAAATTGCTTCTCTGTTAACACACCGTATTATATGATATTCCCAACATTGGATAACAGCGTTGAATTTAATACTGAGACCGAATTCTGATTTAATATATGACATGTTTTTTAAATGCTGCTTTTAGTTCTCTTTTGATAGTAGGGAAACAGGTTTCTATTTGTGACTTCTAACATTCGCTTAGGCCTTAGAGGAAATGAAACTGTGCTAGGAGCTACTTCATACATTAGCTGATAATATCGCCGTAATGTATTGCTACTTGTTTTTGTGTATTGCTCACTTTATTCTCCCTTGAATGAAGTTTGGCAGCGCTGGCTGTTGTCAAATATATCAATATTAACCGGGTTTTTGTTATTGACTGGTAGCTTGATATTAGCCCATGTATGTTATTTATAAATATTGACGTTAAAAGAGGTCTCACATGATTGAAACTAGAATAGTACATTTAGTTGAAAATCTATTACATTTTGAGTTTAATTTTTTCTTCTTGTTCTATTCTTGTCAGTGAGGTGAATATGAATGTGCTCTCTTGAACTTCCGTATCTATGCGGGACTTCATGTTAAAGAAAAAGAAAATGTTGAAACCAAGTCAAGGAAGTATTGTTTTATTCCATTTTTTGTAATTCTTAATCTCCTTTTGTGCGCACGCACCTTTTATCGACGGTGCTAAAACAAACCTCCTCCGAGAAAACATAAAATGAAATGAATAATGAAGCTTTTGCATAAAGTAGACAGTTCGAGGTGGAATTTCATCTTGACCCCTCCCCCTCAACCACCCCAAGGCATTTTGTCATTGCAGCCCGGTGTGTGAGCGTATTGTGACAGTTGGCTTAGTCATGCGAGGATTTTATTCCGGTGTCAGCCGGACTACTTATTGATTGGGAGAGAAAATGAAGCGGTCACTTCGGATTCCACAGGCTGGAGTTCCGTGAAGGTCGTTCGAACCTCAGACACGTTAGATGCGAGTTTATTTGTCCATAGAGCTTTTAGACTGCTCGTGTTCTTTTTAATCGTTGTCATTCTCCATCCGTTTTATCAAAATGTCTTAAATCTTTTGACGAGTCCTGTTGGGTCAGGTTCATCGATGACAGTTTTGGTTTTTATCGCGTTTAAGGAATGAACTTGTCTAATTAAAATAATGAAAAAATATTTTGTTCGAAGGGAAATAACAAATTCATTTATTTTTCAAAGTTAGTTCTGATAAGGTGTTATTTTACTTCATTTCTGTGTAGTTATCATTATTATCATACAAGTAGCTGGATTCTCTGAAGAGCGAGTGGGTTTGCGGAAGAAGCAAGACAGCACAGAATGTCATATTTACCGCCTGACAGTGGAACGTGTTAATCTTCTGCGCTGAAGACTTCCTTCATCTCAGTGCTGTTTCCTACGCCTGTTCATGGGGCTTATTAGAAGTACGTCGAACTCTCCTCATTACATGTGCTCTGTACTGCCACTGCCCCTTCCTTGCTCCTTACGAGTTCTCACTCTTATAACACAGAATGCCGTCGTTGGTCGTGTCTTTCTTGCTGTCATTCCACCGTCTTCCTCTCCCTCTTTTCCGGAACATCATGATTAGGCAAACTTTGATCATATTTTCGATAGCCAAAAGGTTCAGTGGCATGGGATCGTGAATCCAGGTAAAAAAGTCACGGGAAAAAAAGTCACAGGAAAAAGTCACAATAATCTTTGCTAGCTAGTGACCTCCAAGGGTTTTAACCCGGCATACAGCCACCTTTGCGGCGTGTTTAGTACAAGCCCGTTGGGGATTTCCGTATGAGCATAAACAAAAGACTGTAAATATAAAAAAGCTAATGACCCCCAAGAAATATTGTGAATTTTCCCTCTGTGACTTTATTACCGGCCACCATAAATTAATGTGACTTTTTTTTTTTCCTAGCCAAAATTGTGACTTCTTTTCCTGTTTATTACCGGCCACCGGGGTCGTAAGGGAGCCCCCGAAAACCAACGGATAAAGAGCATACAGTAAGTGATCGTCCAGCTCTCTCCTTTTTTCATGACGTTACCAAACCATTTCAAATTTTTGACTCTTGTGCTCATCCTTAATGTTCATGGGTGACCTAAGCATCTCCGGTTACGAAGACTTGTATGCTATTTGGTTACTCTTTCTACCCCAGCATTGTTGTATCTCCGCGTTTCTCGCCATTTTGTGTTCCTCTTTCCCTGTGAACACTGCGCAGGCAGTTTATCTTAACACTTCTCCGGTACTCCACCTCCATGGAGAAGTGGGTCAACAAGTTAAATAGTTGCTATGTGTATATCCCCTGAATACCATTTATTATTATTATTATTATTATTATTATTATTATTATTATTATTATTATTATTGTAAGTGCATCCTACTTCATTTCGAAATTAAAATGATTGGCAGCACAATGCAAAGAGCAAAGAAAGGAGAGTTGCATTCCTTATAGAAATGAGGAATGTCTGCTGCGCATTGATCAGCTAAGCGAAGTCACTCTCATAATAGTAAGTGAGGCTTTGGAAAAGCCGGCCGGTGCAGAGGAGGGAGGAGGCGAGGCGAGGCGAGGGATTCGTCGTGGAGAAACTGTGGCGGTTCCCCTTTAATATGACTACTATTCATCATGATGACGGCATTTGTCTTCTGCCCGTGTTGATGCTATCAGGATTTCACTCCATTAAATATTGCTTCTCAGCTGTCACTTGGGGATGACTTTAACGCTGATTTTTGGTTTTGTGCTTGAAGCAGCCTGAATGAATGAATGAATGAAGACTGTTCTCGTGAATTCCGTACTCACACAAAAACTGCAGACATCTCGTTGTCGGTATGCATATGATTTTATGTATATATTTTTATAATGTGTGTCAATGTATGCTAGCATAAGCGAATATTTGCCTTTGAGCGAATGTATGTATGAATGTAGTTTTTTGTAGCTGCGGATCGTGATGAGGGACTGTATAGCCTATATATACACGTCTCTTATGGATTAAATTCCAGTGATTAGTATGTAATAGTAGATTTTAGAGTCCTCCTCCACTAGAAACAAATCTTATTTTTGAACACAGAAAGCGATCAATTTCATCTAGGTGCGGTTGCTACTACTCGGAAGGTTAGGTATATATAGATTCCGTTAAGCTTTCTTAGGCCCGCGCACACTATCATCCTCCTCAAGGTTGCAGCTAAAGGAAATATTGAGTTCCTTTTTTTGGTACACTGTAATAATTGAACTTCAGGTTTTGCAAATTCACTGAACTCTTTTTCATCGGTCTTAATTTTTCTAGAATTAAATGACACACACAGCTTACAGATCCAGTCTAGATTTCACCTAAGGCTGATTGATTAGACTTAGCATCAGCACAAAGTTCGGTTGTATAACATCAGGGTTTAGTTACGTTTACAGTTGAAAAGTAAATTCAAACGGTAACTTACTGCTCCATGGAAAAGAAAGACTAAAGGTTGTAAAGCGATGCTGAAATGTGTCGGTTTTAATCTGGGGTGGCGAAGGAAATCTTCGTACCGGAAAAGCTGAGCTTTACTAAGAAAGTTAACGGCCTTTAGATTCCCTGTAGGTTTAAAACATTCAGGGATTTGGGTTCACCTTAATGATTCTCACTATGTTATTAGCTGAGCGAAACACTGTTTTTTCGGAGGGTAAGAGTGTTTTATTCATATTTAAAGAGGAAGATTGTGGAGTACGCCACCTTGACTTAATCAGATGAAGCTTAGAAGTGAAGAGTTTTCCTATTCCGTTCCAAACATGTACGATTCAGGTACGCTTACATACTGTTTCCCTGGAAAAAGTACTGAAAGTCATATTTGTATTTCTAAATATAGATCCTTTTCTGAGGAAGGAATAAAAAAAGATTGAGATAAAACAAATAAGATTATTGAACTACATTCTAATTCTCACTAAGATAGAAGGAAAATTAAAATCTCATCAGGTTTGATTTTTCCCATCTCCATTTAAATAATGGTTGAGCTCTGGATAAATATAGAACACCTGTCTCTCGGTTAAGCGATTTAGAGGTCAAGTATAGATATGACTTCTTCTGTACATGGGCATAAACAGGAGGAGAATAAAACTTGCTCCTCTGGCAATGGGGCATTCATTTTGGGGCTCCTCATCTGGGTCTCTTGAATTTCGCCATTTAAATCAGGTGGTAATGTCTTGTCGGTGGCCGGTAATAAAGTCACAGAAAAAAGTCACAATTTTGGCTGGGAAAAAAGCCACAGGAAAAAAGTCACATTGACTTATGGTGGCTGGTAATAAAGTCACAGGAAGAAAAGTCACAATTTTGACTAGAAAAAATTCACAGAAAAAAGCCACATTAATTTATGGTGGCTAGGTTAAGTTGGGTTAGGTTAGGTTACTTTTTTCCTGTGATTTTATTACTGACCACTATAAATTATTGTGACTTTTTCCTGTGACTTTATGCCCGGAATCGTTTTGTCGAATGTTGACGCCAGCTCTGCGCTCTATTTAGGGTTTTCGTTGCATACAGCACAAGTTAGTCAAGTCGGAACGTGATCTCCCCCCAACCCCTGCCCCTCTTGTCATATATGCTCTCCGTTGAAGTCTTTAAGCACATTACTGTATGATATGATATCATACACATTTTACATTTCTGAGGCTTCAGAAAGTCTATAACTTATTTTAGACAGGATGTTTATCTATCTATCTATCTATCTATCTATCTATCTATCTATCTATCTATCTATCTATCTATCTATATATATATATATATATATATATATATATATATATATATATATGTGTGTGTGTGTGTGTGTGTGTGTGTGTGTGTCTATATATAGATTATATACAGTATATATATATACATAAATATACTGTATTCTTATAGTGACGTTATTTAAAAATCTGTGCCTTTGACACAGATGTAGTCTTGAAATTCGTAACCCTCTTCTTCTTCTAACGGCTTCCTCAGTGTATGTTTTTACTTTGGTTCCTTTCTGATGGTGTTATTATAACGGTTTCGTAATCGAGGGTTTGAGAAATGATTCAGATGTTGTTTATGTTTCCGATTATATCCAACTGAAATCTGTAATGCAAAGTTTTGTTAGCATTCATGGATTGCGCCAGCTGTAAATCAAGCATTACCGGAACTTCTTACGAAGTGAGCAATTTGCAGGATGTTGCTTGTCTTTCGGAGGCCATAGTCGTTTGAGTGTGAATAATAGAGTCTTTAATTAGAGCACGAGCTTGATGGCGCGCGCTACGCTGCGCTGGGCAGGAGGGTGAATGTGCCATGTCTCCCCTACCCTTCCGATTCCCTACCTACCCCCCCCCACCCGGGGCGGACCAACAGGTTTGCATGAGGAGGGTTGATGTGTCATGTATCCTTTACATTCCCGATCCCCTACCTACCCCACCCCCATCCGGGGCAGGCATACAGGATTGCAGGAGGAGGGTGGGTTTGTCATGTCTCCCCCTCCCCTCCCAATCCCCTACCTACCCTGCCCCCACCTGGGGCGGACTAACAGGTTTGCAGGAGGAGGGTGGATGTGTCATGTCTCACCTGCTTCCCGATCCCCTACCTACCCCGCCCCCACCCAGGGTGGACAAACAGGTTTGCAGGAGGAGGACGGATGTGTTATGTCTCCCCTACCCTCCTGATCCCCTAACTACCCCACTCACACCCAGGGTGGACCAACAGGTTTGCAGGGGAGGGTGGATGTGTCACCGATCCCCTACCTACCCCGCCCCCACTCAGGGCGGACAAGCAGGTTTGCAGGACGAGGGTGGATGTGTCATGTTTCCCCTACCTTTCTGATCCCCTACATCCCCCGCCCTCACCCGGGCCGACAAACAAGAGCCACTCGGATTTTATTATTATAGATTGCGAAAGCTGTCAGTGTATGGCAATGCCAAATCCATCGTACTTTACTTGTGTAAAAATACCAAATATTGCTGAAGCGACACCCCTTCCCTCTGCCATAGTCCCAGTGGGAAGGATTAATGAAGTGGTAGGTGTTTCTGGTCATTTTTCAAGTGGCAGTTTGATGAAATTTAAGGAAAAGTGTGGCTTTAGATGCTCTGGGGATTGAGTTTCAGACATCAGGCCGTTTATTTGTATGAATGGGTGGATATGGATATCACGGTCGTTTGAGAAATTTTCAGTTCAGTGAGGAATGAATTGTTTCTTTGCTGTTTAAACTGAATCATATTCATCCATAAATGAAGCTGCATATAAACAAGCAAACGAACAACAAATCACTCTTATCCTGAACGACTTGCGTTTTGGTTATGGTACGGTTGAGCCGGCATTTGAATATTTCAGCAGCCGTTAGCTCACAAAAACAGAGACAAATAGTGGAGGCAGCTTCTTTATTCAGCCCCTAACTGTATATGCCCTTTAATGTAGGAAAAAGAGAGATCGAGAGAATCTGTGTTAGGCTGGAAATCTGATGATTTGGTTCTTTATTTATTTACGAGTTTAGTTGTGTTATGATTCTAGAACATAGTGAACACCAAGCGCTCTGACTTTTGCAGAACTCTGAGTACGTGATATTTCACATGTTTGTTTCTGTGTACGAAATCGGGAGGCGTTGTTGCCCTGGAATCAACAGGTGGATTCTTTCCCGTAGTACAGGAGGGAAAGGAAAATTGTGACAGCTTTCCTCAGTGGTTCTCAACCAGGGGTGAATTTCAGTTTCAAGGGGGGAATTGTGACCAGAGATTGGCAGACTCAAACTGGCTCTAAGACCACACAAAATGCAGTGTGCATCGGTCCGCACTGCTCAGAGGTCACGCTGGGCTTTCTCTTCGCTAGCTTGTGTTTGTGTTAGTATTTTGTTGCATATTATCTGGAATGCACCTATTGAGGCAGACAATTTTGGAAAGGGGGTTTGGGAATGACTTTGTGACATATGGTGAAAGGGTGCATAGGCCAAAAAAAAAAGGTTGCGAACCACTGTTTAAAAAATCCGATTATTTAACGTTAGTTTGAAGCACGTTAACATTCTCATCTTAACTTTTTTGTTTAGATGAGGAACCGCCCCTGATAAGAAAATATGTTTGAACTGATGCATTGAGTAGCCTTTCATTGTGGTGATAGTACTGTACAGCTGTACAAGAGAACAGAACGTCATCAAAAATTGTGAATATATTCTGAAGGTTTTCACTTTTTTAATAATGGTAATGAGTTTTTAAGCGTAAATAAATTAGACAAGTAGGAGCACCTTGGTTTTTTATCATTACAAGTATGGAATTCGAACAGATCGACGGAGAAAGGATTTGTTTCGCTGATCCGTAAAGATGAGACTCCATTGATACAAAGACCATGATGCATTATGTACGAAAAAATCAGAAATTCTCTCTCTCTCTCTCTCTCTCTCTCTCTACCTATGTCAGTAATATATTTTGGGTTATACTGCTGTATTAGATTTTGGAAGCTAAAAGGGATTATCATACGATACTATTATTTGTGATTGTTGTTGATTCAATTCTTGAACCTGCTCAGTAACTTACGTCAGTGTAGAACAATTGCCTATTAAGTTCAAGGGAGAAAACCAAAACGTTATTCTAGTTTCACTGATTTCTAATTCTGTAATTGTGTGGTGATGTGTATAGACTTGGGTATCTGCAATTATGTATCTAACATTTTATTACTATTTAATTAATTCCGGATGATATTTCAAATCGATAATCAGCGTAGTTCCCGAATTTGCCATGTAGGTAATCAGCTCGATGACCTTATGCCTAATGCTTATCGAGTTTTATTACTCGATATCTTCTAAGATGTCCTGAAATGTCATATTTTTCCGATTATACATTAACTAACAACTATCCAGAGATTTTCAACGTTTCGAAAGGGTCTCGGCAAGTAATTCTAGAACAACAGCACTATCAGGATGGTCCGGAACTGTCAATGGCATCAGCATTGATTCAACACCCATTGACAGCTGCTCTTGCGCCTACACCAAGTTTCAATTTGTAGGCAAAAGCATGCAAACCATAACATTCAGAATATGTTAAAAATGAAGGTTATAGTTTATCTAAAGATTTTCTTAAAAAACTTCAGTGATTTGGCTAATATATATCATCTGTTATGCGAAAAATTATAGGAAGCAGGTTTTTAGTGTACCAAAACTGCAGATTTTTCTATTATGCTAAAGGTATGGAAAAAATCTCCAACCTTAACTCTTATTTGTTAACAAAATTTCCATTGATAATCTTAGCATCAGCTGGTATTCTTACACTGAACTGCTTTGATGATAAAGACTACGAGATCACCTAAACATCACAGTTATGTATTGGCAGCCATCATCTAAGTCTTATTCGATGGAGAGGTTGACTCCGGCAAGTTACTTGATTAAAGCTCGCTCATCGTGGTGAGTGAGAGTTGATTGGTTTCCTTTCTGAGGTGACGACAAAGCTGCCTTTTGAGCAGAGCCAGGCAGAGTGGCTCATGGAACGCAAGGAAAGAGCCGGTTCTGCATTCCACTGCCTCTTAATATCAACTGATGAAACCGGTGGATTTTCAAGCTCATATTTTCCTCGTTGTATCTCCATACAACTAATCCCAATATTAAATCTATAAAAACAAGATAAAAAAGAAATCGAGTTTTCTGTACAGCGTATAATCAAGACCACCGAAAACAGATCTATCTTTCGGTGGTCTCGGTAAAAAGGTATGAGCCGCAACCCATGAAACTTTTAACCACGGCACGGTTGTGGCTATCCTATGTCGTTGCAAAAAGTACGATTATGGCTAACCTTAACCTTAAATAAGATATAAACTACTGAGGCTAGAGGGGTGCAATTTGGTAAGTTTGATGATTGGAGGGTGAATGATCAACATACCAATTTACAGCCCTTTAGCTTCGGTAGTTTTTGAGATCTGAGGACGGACAGAAAAAGTGCGGATAGAATAAAGTGCTGACGGACAGACAAAGCCGGCACAATAGTTGTCTTTTACAGAAAACTAGAAACGAATAGGCTAAGTCACTACTGATTAAATGGAAAGCTGTTATCCAGCTCTAACGAGATTAGTATGAACTGATCAAAGCGGTTGATTCTCAAGTTCATACTTTATACGTTGTATCTTCATAGAACAAATCGTTGTGTTGAATGGAATCTCAAAACAGGGGATAACGCGCCACAGATCCTCTTGTGTGCATACACTGATTTCACCTTCCAACAAAAGATGAATGTTGTTGTTGTATTCCGCCGAATATAAGTTTCAGAAATTGGGTTTTTCGTGTTCTGTACGAACCGAATACTCCGTATGTGGGTAGTGCTGCCAGTGCACCTCACGTGGTGGACTGTGGGCATTACTGAAAGGTGTTCGCAGCGTCTTCTTTGCCCCTAGCTGCGCCCACGCTTTAGCCTTTAGCTTCCATTCCCGCTTCCTTTCTTCAGTCTTTCCCGTAGGGGGTTAGTGCCGTCATGCGGTGCACTGTGGGCATTACGAGAGGGTCTTTGCAGCGCCCCTTCCGCCCCTAGCTGCAACCCCTTTCATTCCTTTTACTGCGCCTCCGTTCACATTCTCTTTCTTGCATCTTACGTTTCACCATCTCCTAACAATTGATCCACAGCGCAGCTGCGAGGCTTTCCTCCTATTACGCCTTTTAAACCTTTTTACTGTCAATTTATGCTTCAGCATTGAATGACCTCATAGACCGCAGGGCTTGGCCTAATTTCCATATTCTATTTTATTTCTTCAGTCTTGCTGCCCTACCTCTCTCACTGTTACTTATTAGTGCAACTGTGGGGTTTTCTCCCACGTTCACATTTGCTTTTTTGGATCTCTTTATTTTGCTGTCCATCCACTCCAACTCCCTCTGTTCGCTCTCTTAATTCTGAATGGTCGAAAGCGCCTGGTGCTTGGCTTGAAGGGTTGAATTTCGTAAAATCAATCAATTATAATTAAACAATGTTGAAAGGGCTGTCTTCAAGCGTAATTTGTATTGTTATATAGAAACGGCATTTCCTAATATTTTAGATGAGGAGATGCATACACATAAATAGATGTATACATGCTGCATACACAGTGATTTTTTTTTTTATTTACAAATGGTAAGCCATGCATTTCGTTTCATATCCAGTTCACTATACTCGAGAATAACTTAAAATCAAGGGAGATTATAAGTGATTTTAAGTGCTTTGTCCCCAGTGGGATTCGACCTGCCGCCTGGTTAGGAAACAAGGAAAATACAGTGACTGTGACCATTGAGCTTCCAAGAGAGATATAGAATGATCTCTACTGAGCTGTACATATGCCTGTCGAATTCAGGTTTTATTTTTCTGTAAAAGAAAACTATTGTGCCGGCTTTGTGTCCGTCTGCACTTCATTCTGTCCGCACTTAATTCTGTCAGCACTTTTTCCGTCCGTCCCCAGATTTTAAAAACTACTGAGGCTACAGGGCTGCAAATTGGTATGTTGATCATCCACCCTCCAATCATCAAGCATACCAAATTGCAGCCCTCTAGACTCAGTAGTTTTTATTTTATTTAAGGTTAAAGTTAGCCACGGATCGTGCGTCTGGCACCGCTAGAGGTGCCATCCGCCGACGCATCTTCACTTGGCTGAGAGTTTCATACTCAGTGTGACCACTCTTGAAATTGAGAAATGCCAAGATTGACTCTTAAAAAATGCCAAGATGTCAAAAAATACCAAGGTTCCTAAAATGCATATTACAATTACAACATATAAACATAATGAAAGTCGAATTATCTCACCTTAAATTAATATATGAATACTTGAGTAGGTGGATCGTCCACCTCCCCATCACTGTTCACAGTCCGCATGAATTGTTGCTGTTCCTGTTACAACTGTTTGGAAACAGATAAGAATATTACGGGTAGGAACATTACGTAGCATACCGATTGGTCTATCTTCAGAGGCGGTGAAGGGTTCCGCCCTTTTTCCCTCTCTTTTAACAGCGAGTCTTTTCTCCTCTCTCTCTGATCTTAAAGGGAATTGATATGCTGGAATATATATGGGATTTGTACCTTTCTCTCTAGGCGAATTGAATGTTCTAAGAACATCTAACTCTAATTTATCTCCTTCAAAGCAATGATATCTAAATATTCTTTCCAACTTTTTTCTACTTTATCTGAATACTCAGGATAATCAGCTTTGTAAAATGTTCGTGAAGAACTTGACTTCTAGTTGCAGCTCCTCCCTGGGAAACGTGTTACTGTCTCCACAAAAACTCACTATCTTATGTTCTTCCTTAAACTCTTCAAAATCAATTACATAAGTACCCTTGTGATATTTTTTCACTGAGTCTTGATAGCTAACTAATTCTACTGTAGTTACGCCTGCGACTGAAACTTCATTTACTGACACCGTACTCACAACGTCTTTGAATTTCTCGGTTCCCTCAACAACGCATACTTGAGAAGGAAACTTTTTCTCGCTCCATGTACCGTTAGTGACATTTTCCACTTTTTACGTCTTTTAAAAGTGATGTTGATGGTTGCCACTGATAGCAGGGTACATTTTGTCGAGCAATTGCTGGCTTTACAAGTAGGCGATTAGCAGTCGTAGATGTACAAAGTCTGTTTGTTTGTTTTGTTTTCAAAATATTCAGTTGTGAGAAAATCCTTTCAACACAAGCAGATGAGTGGGGAAGAGCTAGCATGCTGCACAAATTTTGAAAGTAGAGGGAATTTAGGGTCATTATTTCCATCCTTTACAATTTTTAGTTCAAGCCAGAAACTTGTTGCCAAAATTACTAAAACTTTTCAACGACTCTTTGGTATATAATAGTCGCTTCCATTCATCTTCTAATTGATCCAAGTCTTTCTCCTCGACTAGTGATGGAAAATGGAGAACTAGTTTTAACAAAGAATCATTGTTTCTGTTTGGTGAGAGTGATTCCTTTGGATCAAAACTTTAAGAAGAGAAGTAGCGCTATCTTGATCAAAAGTAAACCTTTTCTTCATCTGTGACAAAAGTTCTATCAAAAATGCTTGGCAATCAAGGCAAAACCTGTACTCTTTTTCTCCTAGAGGTTCTTTAACTCAACATGGCTTACATCTACCTCCAGGTCAATGTCACAGAGTCTTTTGTATGAAGAGGAATCATGTGGATCATTGGCAGATAGCTCAGTAGAATGACCACTTTATCATTAACAAATAGTCCCTAAATTCCTCTGTATTCATCAGATATAGTAGCAAAGAGTGTTGATAGTCTGAAATGTTCAGACTGAAATTCCATATTCGTTTTGTCTACTTTAGGAATAATATAATTGAGAAATAATAAATGTTTGGTTCCAGGATTGATCATAGTTTTGTATATTTGGGTTGTTCCATCAATTTTGCCCGTCTTGCTCTCACTTTGAACGTAGAGCAGCAATGCTTCCCACTGTTCTAAAATCCTGGAAATTACTTGCCCTCTTGAAAGCCAACGAGTTTGCACCAATTTCAACATTTTAGGCATGGGTGCATGAACAATCTCCCGAATCATTTGAAATTCATGTTGTCTTTTACTGCTCCGTGCAAAATAACAACAGACATCTTTACAAAAGCTTCCAACCATGATGGCAATTTTCTGCGGGCATGGCTTGAACAAAGTGCAAATGAGTACATATTTCGCATCCTGTTATAAAAACTGATGGAATATCATTTTTCAGTAGTGCCTGAAATCCCTTGTTGGCTAACATAGTGAAACAATTGTCACTGGCAAATCCTATAATATTTTTCATGGGCATCTCATTATTTTCCAACATTTCTCTCACCGATTTGTACAAGCCCCTGCTGTTGCATCCTCCACGTTAACCATACCTAAAAGTGCATCCGTTACTTTTCCCTTGATATGATATGAACTTGGGACACAGCTATATCAGTGCATTCATCTATCATCAATGAAAATAAATTCTTCTTACATATATCTGCTGTGATTGTTTTCTTCAAATGCAATACTGTCTTGCAATATATAAAGATGCTTTTTAGTTCTCGTTACTTTTAATTTCTGTGCTACTTCACATTCAGGAAACATATTCTTTATAGCCTTTACTAAATTATCAATTTGCCTAAAGGGCACACTGTGTTCAGCAATGTATCCTGTCAATATAAGTTCTACTTAGCTACTTTCTCTTTTATATCTTCTTTAGAGGTGTCTTGACAAAAAACGACTGAATGTTAACAACACTTTTCTTACCCTCATAGTTTTTTATGTGCTTAGATGGCTTGTGAGTGAGAAGAGCTGATTTGTTGCAATTTTCCAACTTGGACATCACATACACTTAAATGGTTGAATACTTATTATTCATATCAGGTTTTATCCAATCTCAAGTTCAAAGGTCTTTCCAGCCACTCTGTATTAAATCCCTTGTTTATACCAAACTTTTGTTCTTTTAGGAGAGGGTTTTATAGCCGCTACCCCTGGCAAATTATCAGAGTCACCTCATATCTGCAACACTAGAAGGAGCAACAGAAAAAACAAAACTATACACCAGAATCACTATTCACACTTTGGCGTGGGACTGGGAATGGGAAGTAAAAAGAGTTGGTATATCACCTTATAAAAATGTGCATTTAGCTAATAGCTACAATTTACCCTACGAAGAGCTATATAGAGTACATTTTAAAAAATCACGTTTCTTTTTAGTGATTAATTAATACCCATAAAATTGTATATTTTGATCCATGACAGTAAATAACAGTAGTAAAAATACTTGAACATTCGAAAGATGTACGTATTACCAATTTCCAGTGTAAATATTAAACAACACTGAACATACGTCACACATGTATGCTTGTTCCGTTACTCCTGATTGAGTCATGATTGAAAGTCTCTTACCTACGCTATGCCACCCCACCCCATTCATGCACAAATCTCCCTCCATTCAAAACAAACCCAGGGAATGACTATAAGACTACTATATCCGTAAACTGAGACTGAATTTATATAGCTGTAGCTATTAACCCAATAGAATTTTTTTTTAAATCATAATATTTAAAAAATCGAACATGAACAATTGTCAAAAATCCCATGATATGATGCAATTTAATAAAAAATAGCCAGGATCCCAAGACAGTGTCAAAAATGCCAAGGAGTGGTCACACTGGCATACTGCAGCACACTGATAGTTTCATACAGCATTGTACGCTGTACAGGAACCTCGATTGCGCCTAAGAAACTTTGGCGCATTTTTTACTTGTTTGATCTTAGAATCGATATCAACCCACCTCCACCATGACAGCTGGTGTGTAAGTTCATAACACGTGGCTGATTATGAATTTTTTGTCTCATTTTTTTATATTCACAAATATTAAGCCACAAATTCGTTTTAAAAGCAGTCATATTAAATATATATATATATATATATATATATATATATATATATATATATATATATATGTATGTATGTATGCATATGTGTATATATACATGTATATGTATATATATGTATGTATATACATATATATGTAAGTATATATATTATGTAAATATATATATATATACTATATATATATATATATATATATATATAATATATATATATATATATATATACTTCTATATATATATGTGTGTTATTATTATTGTATTGTGTGTGTGTAACGAAAAATAGAGAGGACAACTTAATGGTATAATCCATTTACAATCCTGACATTTGAGGATGGCGACTAAGTTTTTCCTGGAATAAATTTAACTGGGGTTATTTGTGTTGCAACAGACAAGGATGAGCTTATGAATCAGGTGCCAGGTCTAACGCCAGCTGATATTGGCTCATTCACTGTGAAAAAAACTCTCTTGCTGATAAATTTTTAACTCACTGATGCAACGCAGAGCCATTTGTGGTTTCCAAGTTAATACAAGTTTTTCAGAATATGCAAAAGAAAATTCTCCCTTACAATAAACAAAAACCTGTGAGTGAGAATTTTCTTTTATAAATTCTGAAAAACTTGTACTAACCTGGAAACCTTAAGTGGCTGTGTGTTGCATCAGTGAGTGAAAAATTTATCATTAAAAGAGTTTTTTTCACAATGAATGAGCAGATATCAGCTGGCGTTAAACCAGGCACCCGTTTCATAAGCTCATCAGCTTTTTGTTTATTGTGCTAAATTCATGTTGGTTAAGTTAAATATACCTTAGTTTTACCAGACCACTGAGCTGATTAACAGCTCTCCTAGGGCTGGCCCGAACGCTTAGACTTATTTTACTTGGCTAAGAACCGATTGGTTACTTAGCAACGGGACCTACAGCTTATTGTGGAATCCGAACCACATTATAGCGAGAAATGAATTTCTATCACCAGAAATAAATTCCTCTAACTCTTCATCAGCCGGCCGGGGAATCAATTCATGTTGGTGTTTGAACTCGTTTGTACAGGAAAGATCATTAGCTTACCAAAATAATAACATTCTTTTCTCTAATACCGTTATACTAAAATCAATAGAAATAGGCTTTTGGGGAAAATAAGGTAGTTGGGATAGATTAAACTTGAGACTGCAGTACATAACCAGTTTTCATTGGCTATGAATTTTCTGAACAGCCAATTCAGATTTTTAAAAGACCTTTCCATCGTTGTGATGGATATTTTCTTTCATATGTGAACAGGCTGTCCATGCACCAGTTTTCTCGAAAGAAGTGAAGTAATAGCTTTCCGGGCTTGGCCGGGACCCAATTCTCGCTTGTACCGTGGACTGGCCTCAGTGCATGTCATGCTGTCGTCTTGGTGCTGTTATCTGTGCACATGACAAGGTGTTCACTCGAGGCCATCATTCAGCGCGACGTCCATTGTCATACTGTTCTTGCTGCGACTGAGGTTTGATCAGACATTTCCATTTTTAGAATAAGAGAGAGAGAGAGAGAGAGAGAGAGAGAGAGAGAGAGAGAGAGAATGTTAGGGGAGGGTACTATAAAACATAAAAAAAAAACCACGATGATGTATAAGGACATAAGCACGTTTGGAACTTGAATGAAACATGACTTCTGTAAGTATTTAATGGGACTTACAGTCCTAAGTGACCTGCTCTACAAAAATACATCGTACTGCTTTTAAAAGGTTAAGGAATGAGTTCTGGCATTGCTTTATATATTTATGTTTGCATGCTTCATATATATATATTGTCTGACAGAAAAAAATTCGTCTAAGGGATTTTGAGATTTGTGTCAACAGGATATCACGGCAAACGGCGATGCTGCTGATAAGGTTACATTAAGGTTATAAAAAGGTCGATATATTCCAAGCGGCTTAACTGGAAAAGAATGATTCATAACTGTAAATCCTGATTTGTAGTGGTTGACTTGTTCTTACCCGTGACGTTAAAAATGAAGAATGAATGATATTCTTATATCTGATTTCATTCATTTCTGAAATCTTTTCTCGCTGTGAAGCGGGTGTTCAGGATCGGACTTGAAAATGTTAACCATCTACAGTACGCATTAGGTCGACGTTTGTCAAAATTTGCTTGCAATGTCCTGGTTTTGTTCAGTGGAGAAAAACTGATATGAAATGACCGCATGTCAGGAATGAAATGATAGATTTACGATATTGCGTAACAACTGTTCAGCGGGTAATGTAGTTTGCAATAACCATTAAATAGCTCTTGAGAAAATTGTTCATTTGGAATAATGACTTAGATACATGATTATTAGTTTCGATATCTTAAACAGCCTTTTAGATACATGGGGGCCATAGAAATAGTAATTTCCCAAGCTCGGTGGTTTTTGGAATATTTTAGTCACGTGCTGTTGCGTTTTATTTCTTACAAATAACGAAATGTAAGCTTGAAGAATTCACCCATGTTTTTCTGCGTATTTATTTGCTCAGAAATGTACTTATCAGCTTAGTATCTCCTCGAGAGATATTTAATTATGAAAGTAAACTCTCTCTTCTAGAAATTTTCATGAATCGCAATTGAGGTCCTTCCAAGTAACACGCTAAAATGGAGTGTTCTTTGCACTAAAAATCTCGGTGAAAATGGCTAGGTATATATGTTTGTTTTCCAAATGAATCTCTAGTGCAACAGTGATTTTCACTGCGGTTAGCAGAATTGTAATTTGACGGGGAACATAACAGGATTCGTAGAACTCTTGATCCCGACCACCCATATCTCTCTCTGGCCTCCCTAACCCCTCTTAAGTTGCTTGAAAAGGGTTCTAGTGGAATGGGGTTTATCGAGAGTTTAAAAAGTATTGATCGTGAGGGTCATCACGCCCACTCTATACGAGGGAAGTTCTGAAAGGAATCTGTGTGGCGAAGGGATCGCCCTCTCTCTCTCTCTCTCTCTCTCTCTCTCTCTCTCTCTCGTCTTAGTGCTGCCCTTGGCAGCGCCACCTTCTGTCTAGTGGTTTACTTTTCTTTCATCGTTTTCTAAAGAATGTGTAAATCTTCCAAAAACTTCATATTTATATAGATATATATGTATATATATATATATATATACACATACACAATACATAATATATATATATATATGTGTGTGTGTATCTATATACACACATATATATAGATATATATATTATATATATATATATATATACATGCATATATATAAATGTGTGTATAATTATATATAATATTTATATATATAATTATATATAGCATATATATGTATATATATATACATATGTGTGTATGGATATATATATATATATATATATATATATATATATATACTATATATATATATATATATATATATATATATATATATATACATATATATATATATAATATATATATGTATGTATATATGTATATAGATATATATACAGTTAATAATATATATATATATACATATATATATGTGTGTATGTAATAGAAATATATATAATATATTTATGTACATATATCTATAGTATATATATATATATATATATATATATATATATATATATATTTATATGTATGTTTATATCAACATATATTCAAATATAAATAAACATTTATATATATAAATGATATATATATATATATCTATAAATATATATATGTATATATAATATATATATATAAATATATATAATATATAATATATATATACATATATAAATATAATATATATATATATATATATATATATATATATATATATATATATATATATGTATATATAATATATATACATACATATATATAATATATATATATATATATATATATATATATATATATATATATATATATATATATTGAATGGAATCGGCTCATGGCACTTTTCTAGCTAGAGCCAAAATAAATAAAGAAAACCTGAGACTCGGTGTGGGATGGTATTTTGTTAGAATCGCTTTGAAGCGTATGGAGTTGATTTCCAGATTCGTAAAAAAAAAAAAAAAAAAACATTCACCTAACTCTGCTACCCTGGGATTTCCATGATATACATCCGGAAAGATTTGACCCGAAGGTTGTCACCAGCAACCTGGTAAGAGGTTGGGCGGTTTCCTTGATACCACTGATGATGTCATCGAAATCGGTCCAGTAGAAAAGTAACAAAAGAGACTAACTTAAGGCAGATGGAAAATATGTTGAGAGGAGAGGCAGGGGTAAGATTGTTGGTCAAAGAAATGACATATAACACAATTTAATCTAGAGGGGGAAACAAGAGATAAAGCACAGCAAATATGACGACAGCAATCCAAACAGGAAGGGTAGGCAAACATCAAGCTTTAATAATTGTATGAAGTATGAATATACGGCAGCTAAGCAAGCCACTTTATTGCATATAATCTGGTTTAGCAATTGCCAATATATAGTCTTCCACAGGCCAAGTTACAAAACTTGAGCACTCAAATTTTTGGAAGACTTACTTAAATTTCAGCTGATTCGGTTAGCGGGTAGAAATGTCGTTAGCAGCAGCAGCGTCCTGAAAGCACTGAACATGAAGGAATTATGGTATCTGCATTTGGAGCCTCTTAAGATCAGCGTAGAGAGATGAATAAAAGCAACTTTAGATTGACTGCTAAAAAAGTAACACCTCAGCTATTCGTTGTTGTAAAACAGGTTGAGTATTTTCAAAATTGTTTTCATAAGTTTTTCCACGAAGTAAAGGGAAAACCCCGATGTTGGATTTAGATTTTGCCTATGGCTGATTTAGGTGAAAGGTCGTCAGATGAACATTTAATGGATATTTCGTTTATTGCGTCTGATTATAGATAATGTGTACTGTGCGTAAAGTATAAATAACTGAGATTTATTAAGATTACTGAAACTTTCTCTTTGATGAGATCTGCGAAGATTTACTACCGCAGTTGATGGCCACTATAATTTTGTATTTCTTCAAATTTCTTGGGCTGTTTTCAATATAAGATAAACACGAGAAGAAAAAGATAAACACGCAAAGAAAAAGTGGATTTCGGTCTGATGTTACAAGTATCATTGGGTATTTTTAGATTGCAAATGAATGTTGGTGAGCTTTCCCTGTTCTTATCGTCCACTGAACACATTCTTTTATTGATCTTTATTTATCGTACGTTGTTCTCCATCATGCATGTGAGTACTGGAGTTCATTTTTTGC
>NC_089795.1:54036984-54059484 GCF_040412425.1 Macrobrachium rosenbergii
ACACACACACACACACACACACACACACACACACACTACTGCATTACTGGCTAGTTGCAGTTCTAAATTTCAGTGTTGAATTTTACTTTTGTTTGTGTTGTATTAGTTTCCTAGTGGATTTAATATAATTTTCTTTTAATATCATGTATGTCCCCTGTCTTTTTTGTTTTGTTAATATAACCTAGATTAAGATCGTTACCTTCTATTTTACCCTCTCTGTCAGCCGCCTTAATTTTGTGCCTTAAGTCTTCATTTTTTACTTAATCTCTCATACTTTTCATCACCTTCCGCCTGCCTTTCTCCAGTTAGTTATCCTCAATTCACTTTTCATCCTCAGTATTTCGAGCTCGTAAGACGTGCTTCACTGATGCTTTTGAAAAGGCATTTATCATCTGGTGCTTCAACCAAGTGTCTCCATTGCTCAGCTTGTTCGGTGAAATTGATGTCTCTCTTAAGAGGAAGCTTTCAAGTTGTGCCGTCGCGCCGTTCCTTCAAGTTCCAGTTTTCATTATTATTTCTTTTACAGAATTGAATGTTTCATTTGTGTGCGTTTATTTCAGCCGACTTTAAGAAACAAATAAACTAATAATGAGTATATTTGTACCACGGTGGAAGTCTTATTCTAGAGCCCGTCGTTGTTGGAGGCTGAGAATCACTTAGCCACCTCAAGGAGACACCTGCACGTGGAATTTTGACTCTTTTAAAAAGTAATTCATTGCTTTTTCACATTAATAATTTGGCACTCTCATGTTTTATTTCATTTATGATATGGTATACATTATAGTTTTTTTTTTTTTTTGGTTTTCATTCTTGGGTCAGATTAAGCTGGTTTATGCCCGCATAGCATACCCGGAGGCAACCCGGAAGTGTAGTAAGGTATGAATGGGCCCGTGAAGCCGGGTGATGAATTAAAATCTTCACTAATACGTTTCTAAAGGAATGTATTGTTCACATTGTTACCAGTTACAAAGTTATCGTAGGTTTTAATATTAGAAAAGAAAATTCTGGTACTATTTTATTAGCATATTTTAATGTACACTGTATTCAAATACAGTGCTAAATGAGTGATCATATTTGATATATATAACAAAGCCAAGCACCAATTGTGCCATATCCAAAGTGTTAAGGACTAAAGAGACTGTAGTATCATTGCTCTTTCTGTTGTATATTCATTACGATAAAATATTTAGTCTCGTCTCCAGAGAAGATCAGCACATTTAGAAATCTTAGTCTTCTTACGAAGTATAAAAGTGACTTGTTAGTCTTTGAATTGATAGGTAACTTGTAGACGTCGATATATGCTTATTTTATATCTTATAACATTTTCCATTTATACATCACCTTCACGTGTTAAAGTAATTTCTGTACATACACATAATATACGTGTATATGTATGTCAGAATCACTATATCACATAATTTAGACATCTGACAGTTACAGGAGAAAAATATAAAAGGGGTTGTAAATCCTGAACGTTTTCGGATTTACTTTTAAACCATTGATGAAGGATTGATACATGGTGGCAGAAATTCACAGTATATATACACGGGCGAAAAAGTGGTGAAATCACGAAAGGGGTAGTAAAGCCCAGCCACAAGAGACAGATTTGGAGGTCAGGGGATACAAAGGAAGGGGTAGGGTGTAGGGCTTTACTCCGCAACCTGATAAAACTATGATGAAAGCGAAAAGTCGAAGTAGGAGTCTTTCCTCAGTCAGTATAAAAAGCGAGTGCCATTATAATACGCATATTGAATAGGCTTTGGTTTGCTACTCTTGAAAAGATATGTGTAAAAACTGATTTTTTAACTTTATTGCTGTGACCAGAGTAAAAATAAACATAGGCAAAAATATTGGTGGCTTTTCTGTGATTCGATCCTGTATATTAGGCACTCCAAAAAGGATAGGCTACCATCCTTCCATTGCCATATGGAATATTATTGATGGTATTATTTAATTTAATTTAACAAAGAAATTATGTACATTTTCGTTCCTGGCCAAATACATACTATGTCGTCAATGTACAGTACCTGACCCATACTGTATCGCGTGGAATGATTTTGTTTAATATTTTCCTTTCGAAAAATTCCATGTACAACTCACTTAACACTGGAGATGGAGGGTGACCCAATGCCATAACAGCCTTTCTCGATAGCAGCCTGGAAGAATTTACCTTTCCTTGGTATGTTTGATTCATACGGTGTCAAGTGGGCAGGGCGTTGCTGGCTGTCATCGCATTGCCTGATTCGGTTGTTGACTTTTGTAAAGTAGCAGAAGGGAAAACTTGGGATGAAAAAGTTGGAAAAATGTTGGAATATTAACTCTCTCTCTCTCTCTCTCTCTCTCTCTCTCTCTCTCTCTCTCTCTCTCTCTCTCGTTGCTGTTTGTTACTGCTTACAGCCACAGCTCTTTTGTTATTGTTTTCAGCATATCATAACATGGGGTGAAAGTATTGTTAGATAAAAACCCACGTTCATGATATTTAATCACATGTGTGTTATGGCTTCATGAACAAAACATCCAGGTTTTCAAATGACTTTCCTCCGCTTCCGCTTCATTATCTTCATGCGCACTGTCTGGCATCCTTTCAAGCAAAACGCTACTTACTCTGTCACCTAAACCTCTCAGAACATGTTAACCTCAGTTGGTGTTTATTATTCCTGTAAGTGTTTTGAAAACACAATGTCCTGCCTTCCAGGTTTTATGTAATAAAAGAAACTTGTCCCAAAGGTTTTGTTCAAAACATTTTAAATTTTAACTGTATTTATATTTTTACAATCTCTATTGGTATGTATATATGTGTATATATATATATATATATATATATATATATATATATATATATATATATATATATATACACAAATACACATATATATATATGTATGTGTATGTATATATATATATATATATATATATATATATATATATATATATATATATATATATATATATATATATATATTTTATATTATATGTAGGCCTCTAGCAGTGGCCAGAGTATTGTAGGACAAATAAAACTTTCGCTGGGAAGGCAACCGGACTTTATTTAAAACATCCATCTCCTGCAACTGGTTTCGGAGATTTACAGTATTTAATTAGAGACAGGACTTTGTAACAGCAACATTCTGAGGACCCTGACCTGACTCTGCGGGGACTCCGCACTTCCCCGTTGCCGCCGTGACTCAGTGGGTTGGTTGCGCTAATGGCCTAAGCAAGACCACCGAGAGAGAGAAGGCCCGTTGGATTTGACGTCATGAACTGATGACGTAGAGCACCTGAGGTGTTTGCTTTGTGTTTTGAAGGGTTATTGTAGGTTAGAAGTCAGTAGAGGTCACATCGCTGTGTATTTTGAACTGGATTTTTGTTATCTAAATGCGAATTCAGTTTTAAAGTATACTGAAAGACGGAGTTCTGTGTGCGCTATCGAAATGCTGTATTGCTGTGTGATTCCCAATTGTAAGGGAGTTTAAAAACTCGTCCCAAAAGTGCCTAAGTGTTTTCTTTTCCAAGGACGAGCAACTCTCCGCAAAATGACTTCCCGCCATCAAGAGGGATAACTGCACTCCGTGTCCACAAAATGCCTACTAAGAGCATTTTCTACCACATGTTTGCCTTCAGTATACTTCAGCTTAGCTTCATATATCTTGTAGGTTTATATGCAATATAGCTTTTAGTGGTCAAAATGTTGGGGAAGTTCACAGGATTTAGAGGGAGAGAGAATTTCATCACAGTGCGCTCTTTTTATTTTGATTAATATAATTATAAATATAATTGTGTTATTATAACACTTGCCAAAGGGCACTAGTTGAAATTTTGCAGATGTGTTATTAGGTTTGCAGTCTACATTTTATGTCGAGGACATCTGGTGGGAAACTTCGTATTGCGATGAAAAAACGACTCTTCAAGTTACCTGATCGTCATTCGTACTTATCAGCTTCATCTCGTCGAAGAGAGCCACCTGCTTTGAAGAAAGGCTGGAGGGAGGAGTTAGTAATGCAGACTGCATTAGCAGCAAGCTTAGCAGATGATATTTCGTGAAGAGAAGCGCGAGAATTTAATTCTGTCACAGAACTTTTGGAAATGCTTGTTTCTTGACATGCAATATTGGACAGTAGTGCAACAAGATGAATGTCTATTAATTTGTCGTGTTGTACAATCCTGTTCTCCTAGAATAATAAAGTCATTAATAATTAATGACATACTCTCTACTGACAATCATAACAAATTCAATCTGTGGAAGACCCAGTTACCTGCAGTTGCCAGGCCTTTCTCACTGGGACAACGGGTGGCAGCCACCGGTGGTGGCCATCGGTTGCCCAGTGTGAAACGGGCCTTAAGTCTCTTATAAACCTCAAAGAAAAGACCGATAATTTAACTTTAATTTGGTACTCTGGCCAATAATGAACATAGGAGCATATTTTTATTTGCTTTCAGTATACACAAAATTTTAATCTAGTCGGGTAATAAATCAAACAGGTGTGTTGTGCTCTTAAAAATGATTGTATAGCAGTACCAGATGAATTGATTCCTGTTGCAAAAGTGATAAATTCCAACGGGCATAATAGTCATTGAGAAGTGCATTATGCACTCATAAGTGAAAACGGGCAACTCAGTAATAAATAAGATTTAAATTCTCTCTATCGACGTTTCTTCGTGGTATGAGCTTAACTAGTTCTGCTCCAGTACCATACCGGACCAACATACCAACACCAAATCAAATACTTTACAAAGTAAACTGCACTATTGGTAACTAAGTCTCTCTCTCTCTCTCTCTCTCTCTCTCTCTCTCTCTCTCTCTCTCTCTCTCTCTAACTAACTTGGAACAGCTTACACGCAAAAGGGAATTACTGTATACAACTGTGATAAGTGGTTCTGGGTTGGTATTTGGGAAACAGTGACTTACTGCACACAACCATCAAGAGAGATTAGATGCTGAGCATAATAAGTCACTTTATCCCAAGGTATGATTGTGAATCATAGTCAGGATAAGTATATGATTCACTTAAGTTGCAAGCTATTCACAACGCTTTGTGAATAACTGTGATAATCATGGGCTATTAATTGCTTAATATTTGAAAATATGAAAATGTCATGCACAAGATTAGTGATCAAATATTTATCTGTCTACCGCTCATCAGTCTACTTAGTTGTAAATCTCAGTGAGTGATAGGGTCAAGAAGAAAGGCTCTGGGTTAATGAACTCATCCCTGAATGCTTGCTGAGAAACTGGCAGGTTGTACCACCAAGAAACAAGCATGATTTTTATTGTATATGAAATAGATTAAGAAATTGTAAATATGTCTGTTTGTTTGTTGATCCAGCTCATTTCACAGTACTAACATTTTACCCTTTTCGTCCTTTTTTCCCCAGGTAGGTGCCCAATGAAATTACAACAAGAATTTTGTAAGTATTTGCTATATTTCATAGTTATAAGATTCTCCTAGACACTCTTGTGTAAGTTGGACTTTTAAAGTGCAAAATATTACAGTAAAGTTGTGGAATTCGTTAAGATCTTTTACACGTCCAACTGTTTTCCAATGCAGCCTTCTATTAGATTGCTGTCGTAGCCGTTATTAGTTAGGAGCTGCGTAACACGTTCGAGCTCTACGTGAGTCGCTTTGCATGTGGAACAATGCGTAATTGCACGTCTCACATACGTGGCTACCACAGAGCGTTTATAAGTGTCATGGGCGTTGAGACACTGACCCACATTAGTTGCCTTTTGGTACACGGCAGTATTGTACCTGTCTCCTTTCTTCTCTACATGTGCACCCAAGAAGGGAAGTCGTCCTTTCAACACCATATTCAGTAGTGAAGTTTAAGCTAGAGTTCCTCTTCAAGGCATACTGTACGCGGGTGGCTTCATCAGTATCGATGGCAATGAAGATATCGTCTATACGTCAGGCATATATCCCCGGTTTTGGATGGGAATTGACGGTGCTTTCCTCGACATCTGCCTTGTACATATTGGCAAATAGAACGCCAAGGAGTGACATCATGGTGACGCTATCTACTTGTCAAAAGAGGTCACCCCTCTGTGAGAGGAAGGTGGCCTCCTTGGTGCAAATTTGAAGAAGACGTCGAAGGGCATCTTCTGGTATGTCAAGCGATGGTTTCGTCCACCGGCACGTTCTTGAATAGACTTCCTACATACAGCTCGGAGATGTAGTGTTCAAAATATCGATGAACTCTACTGGGGAAACCACTGAGTACCCCCTAGGGATGTAAAGAGTGATGACATTATTCAGAGTCTTGGCTGTTTCATAAGTTGGAGAGCTAACTTGGACAATTGTAGGGCTCATCGGGTTGCCGGCCTTTTGGGTATTGACGGTACTGTAACAATACCATGGTCCATGGTCTCTGATAATCGTAGACAGTTTCATAGCTATATCAACAGAATTTTTCTTCTTAATTATCGCATTCTGGTTTCTCCTCAGGCTTTTTTTCGGTAGGGCCCTTGCTTAGGGGCTGGAATTTCGTAGGATCACTCAGGATGCCGTCCATTTTATCGTCATATTCTTCACGTTTCATGATGACAGACGGGGTCTTGTCACCTTTTCTGACGAAGATGATTCAGAATCTTGGTAAGAAGATAGTATCTGCGAACAATACCATTGACTTCAATAGAAATTGCATAAGAGAAAAAATATGCCCAACTATCATATATATATATATATATATATATATATATATATATATATATATATATATATATATATATATATATATATATATATATATATATATGTATATATATATAATATACATGTGTATATTTGCATATATATATAATTTATATATACACACATACACACACACATACACCTACACCTCGAAGTGGTCTAGCGTTTATTATAATCGCGAGAGATCTAAGATTCGATTGCAAGACAAGGCGTGTGCCACTGCAGATGCAAGTTGTTAGTGAGGTACCTGGTAGTTAGTCGACGTGTCGTGTCTCGGGTAGAAAACCGAAAGATAGACCTTTCTTGGGCCACCTACTGTGAAAAGCGACAAACCCTTAGATATGCGTACTCCTAAAGTTCTCAGACCAGAGCATATTCTTGGAAATTTTACGGAATTAATTGTTATTGTTAATAGAACGAAGTACAACACACTTTTTCCAGTTACAAGAAAGAAAGACGATATATATACTCCTGTGGTGCTTACCGATGCGAATGTGACCTTAGTGATAGACGGGACAATTAAGCGAGTTTGCGGTTTATTTGTCTTGCATGAATTCCCGAGTGCGAAAACATGCTCTTATTTATGTACAATATGTTCTTGTATACGCCTCATGTTTTTCTGCGATTAATAGGTAAAAATAGTATTTACTTTCAGAACTTTCTTTTCATTAGTTTCAGTTAGTCGGTATTGTTTACACGTATGGTAGTGTCTTCGGATAGTTGAACATGCTGTAGATTCATGAGGAATTCAACTTTTGCTGTGGCATTTTTCTTCATTTAATATCGTTCTTTTTTTTCCTATTTTTATCCCCTCTCGTTCATCATTGTTTATAATATGGTAAATAAGTGATGGTGAAGATGACGGCAGCAGTTGATTATATATTCTTCCATAAGTTCAAGGAAGTTTTCAGTACTCGGAGATCTAACTTTGAATAATTTCCATTTATCATGATGAAAATATGAATGATGTATGATATTTTAAATGTATTTGCAAGTATGTAAGGAACCACACTGCAGATAAAACCCAAATTTGTCGCCTCTACAAGAGATTACTTATTTGTCATCTGCTATTATATACGAGTAGGGCTGCTTCTTATAGCTATCAAAAATCTATATGCCGTATACACCAAGCTCTTTACTTATATGAAAGTATTAATCTAAGCTAATTTAAGCTTTGTAAATATTTTCCTATGCACTAATAGGCCCAAATTGTCCAGATGATTTATTTTTATTCATAAACTTGTATGTTATTACTGAGCGTGGTGAAAGGAGATGTTAAGGAACATGCAACATCTTGGTGGCACTGAAGAAACCTCCACCTTAGCAGGTCGAGTAGACTTTGAAATTATCAGGGCAAATGACGTTGCTCACTAGGCTGATAAGAATCAGCTGATTTTTTGAAAATGTATAGTAAAACAAGTCTTGCAAGGCAGAGCTGCAAATGAATAATTATGAATAAATGCATAGTGTTTGTTGAATTCATTCGCTTATGGTAACGGTATTTCGTATGACAAGTCAAGTTTTTTCAGTTACCATGGACTTCATGACAAGCTCTCATATAGCTTTATTCAGTAAATAAATATGTAAGGTAAAACAGTATGGTTAGATTAAATTTTTGTAGATTGTCTCAGTTCTTGAAAGTGAGTGTTGATGCCTATTGAATTTATTGCCTTTTTCACAAGGGTGTAGATGTCGAGGTCTCTCTCTCTCTCTCTCTCTCTCTCTCTCTCTCTCTCTCTCTCTCTCTCTCTCTCTCTCTCTCTCTCTTCCTGGCCAAGATTCTTGACTAGTCACTGCCTCCCCTTCCCCGGCTCTCCCACCCCCTTTCCAGAGTTCGTGATGGTTTGGATATAAGCCAAGTTTTGGAGAAAGGTTTTCCCAACTTTAAAACAACTCTCCTGAATAAATTTGGAGGTTATTGGTTTTTCTGGGAGGCTTCAAATTTAGCGACTTCCCTCTGACGCTTTTTGTGGAGGTTTAATAGGGATCATCGTAGTATTCTGCTCACAAACTAGAAAGCCGTACAAGCCCTGTAAATCAGTTGAAGATCACCAATGTGGAATGAAACACAGGTTGAGCAGAGCGCGCATCATCATGGTTAATTACTGCGGACGTTAGATACGAGCCTCTTGGCTGGAGATCTCACGTGAAGAGTGTCCCTCAAACGTAAAGTTGCATTAGCAGAATACTCATCAGTTAGAATCGAACATGAATAGAAATGAGAAAGGAAAAATGCATGAAGATACCTATAGAAAAGAAATGAGAAAGAAAAAATATAAAGATACGTATAGAAATAGAAGGAGAGACTTGCAAAAAGTAAGAGAATGCGAGTGAGCGAGAGATGGTGAGGAATACAACAAAAGAGTACTCTAACCTCTCAAAAACTTTAATAAAAGAAACTCGATGCAAATAAGTTTAGCAAGCAAATAAAACTCCGTTGACTTCATCTTATTAACTCTCTCTCTCTCTCTCTCTCTCTCTCTCTCTCTCTCTCTCTCTCTCTCTCTCTCTCTCCAGAAAATTTAGAAAGAAATAGATGCTTCGACGGGGAAGCCTGTTTTCTAAGAGCGTAACATTGATGCTTTTCATACTTGTGAGGAATAATATAGTCAAGTCTACCCTTTCTGTTTTCATTTTCCTTTATGTTAAGCGATGAAACATGTATTTAGTTTTTATTAACTTTATTAATTTTCTTCTCTCTTTCCAAGTATATGGACATTCTGTTCTGTTGAGGCTTGATTTGCAATTCAGTAGCCTGACGGTGAACTAACTGCTAACGTGAGTTATTTTTCTCTTTCCACAATCCCTCTCTCCACTCCAACTCCGGCTTCTACCATTACAGCCACCTGATCTGCGCATACCTCACCTTGTTCACTTCTTGAGCCAAAAGAGGCGCATAGGGTTTCACTGAACTTGTGCAGATCGGTCCGTGATCGTCAGGGTTCCATACCCTGGATTTCTCGCTAGCATGACGAGAGAGAGAGAGAGAATATATTCGTTACAGAAAAAGAGCTAATCGACGTTATTATCGAGTGTTTTGCGTGAGTGGACCTCCGTTAGGGTTAAGATTAACCCGACTCGTCTTTTTTATTTATATTCTTTTTTGTCTCCCCTGTTTCTTCATCATATAAATTAGCTTCTCAATTTAGCATAGCCTAATGAAACTGTAATTGCATTAGGGGCACTTTACTTTGACAGAGTAATTACGTTTAGGGTAAGGAGGCAGCGGAGACAGATTTCATTGTTCCCAACGGGACGCATCTCTTGCAGTTACTCATAGATCAGGAAGCCACAGGGGACCTGCACTGAGCCGTAATGGAAGGAAGAGAAAAGAATGGAGAGATAGAAAAGCACTCATAAATAAGGAAAAGAAATTCGCCTAGGCCACTTCTTCGATGAGAGCTTGGTGGCAGATATTTGAACAGAGGAAATGGCACTAAACAATTGGCCATGTGTTGTGATCCTCGGCTCGTTTGGAACAGAAGAGAGCCAGTCGCCCAAATGTGTAAGAGGAACATTTTAGTATGAAAGGGAAAGAAAAATTTAAGCGCAGCAGAAGGGTAGAGTATTGATCATATCCACTAGCTGTTTTGAAGACTGTCTGAACCCTTGTTTTTCAAGTTCAGAATTTTTTTTTTACCCAAAGCACATTTTTTTACTTTTGCTGCAATTGGATATTGCAATCACCAGGAACTTTAAACTTTTATACGTGCTCATCAAATAAATGTAATTTTAGTCACGTGATTACATTGGTGTATGCTCGCTAAATAGGTTGTAAACGCGCTACAATACGGTACTTATCATCTCTCTCTCTCTCTCTCTCTCTCTCTCTCTCTCTCTCTCTCTCTCTCTCTCCTCCCGCGCTGTTCGAAAAGCACCATTCGGCAAAGAGAGAGAATCCCCAAGAGACATAAGTCGAACTGAAGCGACTGATCTGATTATAGCCGAGAAAGGCCTGCAAGAATATGGAACATCTCGTTTGTCAATATTTGGTAGGTTCTTGGTATGAACTGTCGAGATGTATGGCAAGTCCCTTGAATGATGTGTCCAGTTTTTACCTTATACTTGCATCTGACGAAGCTGTGGATCTGCCCAATTTTCCGTTGAACTTGAAGATCAGATAAATAAAGTCTGTTAGTCCTTAGAAGTATTTTAGAGAGAGAGAGAGAGAGAGAGAGAGAGAGACTGTCTGAATCGCTTAAGTTGATTGTATGAGCTCTTAACCCCAAAACAACTTAAAACTTCTGAAAGTTTGTCTGCCACTGGAATTCAAGATATATCCTATCCGTAGCTGAGTAATTTTGAAAATCGAAATGCTCCATCACTTTATCACTACTATCCGAGATCAGCAACGATCAAGAACTTCTTTTGGCTAACACTGTGGGAGTGTGTGCTGCTGGTACATCATTCTCTCCAATAATGGGGATTGATAATTCTCTGTATGGCATAACGGCATAAATCAGTAATTCCGAATTATAAATATTTATGGTAATTACAGCTTGAAAATCCGCCCCCCATTTTTTTTAATTGGGATTATCCATGATTTTCAAGTGTCAAAAGCTCATTGGCTAAATGACATTCTTCCTTCAACCTGCTATTAGAACTCCGACAAGTCAACAACATAGAGCCTTCAAGAGCTTATGAAATACATCTAGTAGTGGGATATTTTTGTGCTTATGTCTAACCAAATACATACAAGCGTGGTCATGTATTTATGTATATGTACATTATGTACATTCATACGGTTATGTGCTGATAGATACTTTTTCAGGATTGATGGCTATTGTAGGACAAGGGGTTTGTTGAACTCATCATTTTAGCAAAGACTCCAACTGAATTACTAGTATTACTCCTAAAGGGCAAATGTAGGGTGTAAGCATAAAGGTGCATCAAATCGAAAAAGGAAAATAAACTCTCACATAAATAAAAAAAAAAAATAATGATTAGCAAACTAACTCCGAAATACTAAAGCCCTTGGACAGACAGTTCAACAGCGGGGTATCAGTAGAAAATGGTTAATGATGGTTAGCAAGGAGAATACAAGCACAACTTGTGTTGTAAGTACTAAAAGCGACAACGCATTTTTATTTTTTTACAGAATTGTTTGAATATTGCCAAGAGGACAGCCTCCAAACATTACTGGCTGGAAAAAAGATACCGCCACTCAGACAAATTTTGGCCAAAATGCTAAAGATCCCAAGAGGTCGGGCAAAACCTCTGCAGCATTTAACTTTGATACCATCATCTCTGCAGGTATAGGAAGTTCTTCTGTTCTTTAATAACGTATTAGAATATTTGCAATTACTGTGGAAAGCAGACCTTTTTGTCTGAAGTACCTCTAAGTATCAAAATAATTAAAATCATAAGGTACTCAAAACGACTCATCGGGTGATATGTGGTATAAGATCAGCTCACCATTCAGGTTGAACAGTTCGTCTATTGGGTGTTCCCAATAGGCTTATCCGTTCCAGATCCCGGCCAAGGGTATCAGCAACTTCGTAGGGGATGGAGCAACTGTAGTAAGAGTAGTCATCCGTGTATTGTACTGTAACCAACAGCGATGGTTCATAGTAAAGGCAAAAAACAACCATGTTTAAGAAGGCTGTCATCTGCAGCACTAGGCAAAATAATCAGATGGTCACTTTCAACGCTGTCTACGGGAACTCTACATCACCATTCGATAAAAAAAAAAAAAAACTGTGAATGAGACCCACAACGCAGCCAACAGGCAGTTACGATATTTGAAAGAGTGGCAGGGTTACCAAGTCAAAGGGAGCCGTGAAATCGCATTCCATTATCGTAGTAGCGTTGGAACTAGCTAGATCTAGAAGGGTCCTACAAGTTTCCTGTAATTTTACTGGCCAGATTCGAGGCCAACTTCCCACCTCAGTGTGCTGTAAGGACAGGCTACATATTGCGCAATTTCCGCTCCTTTGGGAAAATGTTTAGAAAAGGGAAGCAGAAAATGTATAATTGATTCTAGAACAAAGGACCCCACACATCTTACGAGAGGTATCGGTAAAACTCTCTTGGATCTTCTCTTATTTATATCAGAAGGCGGACGGACGCTAACCAGTCGAACAAACTTTTGAAAGAATCAAGATCAAGAAGAAATTCGATTAGAGTTTTAGTTAGAATTGTCTACTGTTCTAGATTACCCTTCATTGCAATAGTAACTCGTTTTTGCTTTCCACAGCTCGGAAGTTAATGGAGCACTTACGACTACCCGTCTTTTTTCTTTTGAGTACTGCCTTTTACGTGAATTTTGAACTTCATGTCGGCTATATTTTAGTTCCATTGTCACTAAGATAGTAGGCTCACACACACAATCTCTCTCTCTCTCTCTCTCTCTCTCTCTCTCTCTCTCTTATCTTATTGCCTGACTTTTTTTGTCAGTTAATAACATCTTCGGGACCTGGAAGCCTTCATTATATTTTATTCGTTTGTAATTTCCGATTTATCTATGAGAGAGAGAGAGAGAGAGAGAGAGAGAGAGAGAGAGAGAGAGAGAGAGATTCGGTGTTATCGTAAGGTGTCAAACCATCCCCCTTATAAATATTCTTGCTTTGAAAATCGCACGCTTACCAAGAACGGAGTAGAGAGGTCGCTCCAGCCGAGAAGATCTAGTATATCATAAGTGGCAGTTCTCTGTCTGTCTGTCTCTCAGAAGCGCGAGGATATTGGTGTCGGTGTCCATGCTTCTCTTGTCGTTTTAGTTTTCTGTAAAAGAAAACTATTGAGATGGCTTTGTCTGTCCGTCCGCACTTTTTCTGTCAGTCCTCAGATCTTAAAAACTACAGAGGCTAGAGGGCTGCAAATTGGTATGTTGATCATCCACCCTCCAATCATCAAACATACCAGATTGCAGCCATCTAGCCTCAGTAGTTCTCATTTTATTTAAGGTTAAATTTAGCCATGATCATGCGTCTGGCAACGCCATAGGACAGGAACCACCCGGCCGTGGCTGAAAGTTTCATAGGCCGCTGCTCATACGGCATTATACGCTGTACCGAAAACTCGATTGCGCCGAAGAAACATCTGCGCATATTTTACTTGTTTATCTTGCGCCTGGCAAGTCAGTTGTAAGTAGATTAACTGGAAACGGTCGTGAACGTAGCTGCGTCATTAAAAGCTGCTAAGGGAGAGGGCTTAATTGACTTGACTTCCGGTATTTTACGAAGCCGAAAATCGATAAGCGTTTTTTCATAAAAAAAATATCTCTTTAGAATGGGCTTCACTTTTATTGTCATGGCATCTTTAAACATGATTATCATCGTCGTTGTTGATATGAATGATTATTCCCACAAATTTTCCTAAATTTTGTATAATTCATGATATAGTTATTGAGGTCATGACTCGGCTTCGTTGTTTATTATGGCGATTATTCATTCTATTAATCGGAATCCATTTTATGATTATTGCTTCCTTTAGTTGACCCCTTCATATATGACGATCGTTTTAATTTGGTTATTATTATTATTATTATTATTATTATTATTATTATTATTCAAAAGATGAACCCTATTCAAGTGGAAGAAGCCTACAGAGGCCACTGACTTGAAATTCAAGCTTCTAAAAAATATGGCATTCATTAAAAGAAAATACAGAAAGAACAGAAATACATCTGTGCAAGGTTAGCGGTTTTAAGGTAGACACGAACTGGGGCTTTGCTTGAACTTTTGAGCTACTAATTGCACAGCATCCTCAGGGAGGCTGTGCCACAGTCCAGCTATGTGAGGAATAACAGACCTCTGGAACTGAGAAGTTTGACAGTGTGGCACATTTGCTGCATACTGGTGATAGTGAAAGTTCTCTATTCAAATATAACTTGTGAAAAATTGACAAACAAGAGACCATCCGTAGATGATCCAAGACATAAGTAGTAATGTTAAGAAAACGAAACCTATCACCAGGAACCACGCTATGTAAAAGAGATAAATCTCTAGGAGAGGCAGAGATATCCACCGGAGAACAGCATTCTAACATAGGAAGGAGAAATGACCTCAGACAAGTTGCATTGACCATATCAGTGTTATAAATATAGGAGGCCTTATGTTTGATACCTAACATTAGTGCAGCATTTTGTGACACTTTTATTGTTTCTCTAAAGTAAGATGTAAATCAAAAGATACACCAAGTATAGTCAAAGCTTCAGATTCATTCAACAGAGTCCCATCCCCTCGAAGGGGAGGATGGAGTGGAAAATCAGTACGAGATCTTCTAATCAATAGTGTTTTTGTTTGAAGTTCAGCCTCATGCCCCACCGACTAAACCATTCACCCATCAGATTTGTGTCATGATTGAGACTAGGGCAGCTTCATTTCTCACAAGTGGATACTTTACTATAACCATAAGTGTTGCATCATCGGCAGACTGAACAATCTTGTTTTCTGGGCCAACCACCGTATCACTAGTATACACTAGCTTGTGGAATGCCGAGAACACTACCTTGTCGAACACCAGACACAACAGATCTTTAAGTAATCCTAAAACATATCCACCCACCCCAAGATTCTAAAGTTTAAAAATAAGTGCCTTATGATTTACTTTAATCGAAAGCAGCATTAAAATCTATTTGAATTATTCTACACTCAAAACTCTCATCAAGGCTCGCTTGCAAATGGCATGTCAAATCCAAGAGAGCGTCGCAGATACCTGACTGCTTCCGATATGCATATTAACTTCCTTCATTAACTTTATCTTGACGATTTTCCCATTCTTAATAAAACCATCGTGCCTTTTTATATTTTTCCTGATTCCTTGTCAGCATGTATTTAAAGTTTCAAGAAAATAAGTCATTTGGACAAGTAATATGAACTCACATCTACTGAGTTTCATATTCGTGTATAATTTAATTTTCCCTTCGGTCCCACTGCATCAAAAGGCACCATTTTCTCCGGCCTTACCAGGTAATTGCGAGATCATCAGGCGCCTGCTCTCTTTCCATTCATCTCAAATATTCTGGTGATTTCTGGATAATCCAGTGAGACCAGCAAAACCAGATATATATATATGTATTATACATATATATATATATATATATATATATATATATATATATACATACATATACATACATTCATACATACATACATACATACATATATATATATATATATATATATATATATATATATATATATATATATATATAAATAATGACCTTTAGTACTTCTATCTTTCGGTGATACAAGCCGCTGCTAGAATTAAGGACTTAAAACTCGTGAAAAGCTGACGAAAGTTGTATTATCGATGTGAAAGAAACTGTACTAATGAAAGTGTGATAATTTTTTTTTTTCGCCAAAGTAGTTTGACAAGCGTATTTGATCAAATCGGTTTGACGAACGCCTGCGCAAAGCGATTTGATCAAACCACACAGCCTCTGTCGCAGAGGAAAATGATTTCCCTGAGGTACTGGTGATGTCAACTCCGAAGAGCTGGAGAGATTATGATTTTTTTATCGCTCAGTGTTGTTGGCACTTTTCTGGTCAGGAATATCAGGAAACCTTCCCACGCTAAGTGGTCCAAAGAGAGGCTTATGAAAGGAGAAGGTTTTCTCATATACCACCGCTAAGTGAACTTTGGCTTGATAAGGGAGACTGATTCGACTATTTCTTGATCTTTGATAAATAATATAGAAATCGTTGCTTTGTACTTAATCGGTGCTAACACCAGAGTTCGTTGGCATTAGCTTTTCCTATTCCTTTCTTAAAGCTGTTTTCAAAGAGTTTATTTTCTTGGTTATCGACACTTGCCTAGCTATTTTATCCCTCTCTTTGAGGTTTTCCACAAGAACAGGGTATGGCGTTCCCTTCTTATGTCTGCCGCTATGTTTCTGACTTTTTCTACAATTCTGTGAGAGCTACCCACAATAGCTTCTCCTGCTACTGGGCCGTCGTCGGGAGCTCTCTGCAGTAGTAACTGCTTAGGTGCAAATGACATATATTTGGCAAACTGACCACGCACTGTAAAATTGGCTTGAGAGATGAAGTTTAATCACACATATATAAAAACAATTATCTCTTGTTTCCATCAGCTTACGGTTCACACCATTTGATGAAAGCAGATTAGCCCCAAACAAGTTCAGTTTTTTGTTAGAGCGAAAGTTAAAAAAAAATGTAAAAAAAAAATGTGGGGCTTATGATTATTGAATTTCCGCGATGACCCATTTGGTTTATTTACTTTATTTATTTTCAGCAAATTATTTATGTGCTATTTTGTTTTATTCTGCCTATGAAGTTTTCGTGGATCCTACTTAGAGGAAACTTTCATGAGGTTTCAGCAAGATAAGAATATTAATTTTGTTTCCAGGAGGTCAGATATTTGCACGGCATCACTGATGGCACCAATCTCCGGCTTCCGCTCGTTTCTCTTTTCGCTGTTGTTTCTGATGGCGGGAAATTGACTTTGTTTCCGCTTTGTTCCTTTAGGAATCTGACATCTTCATCGTCTCCAAACCCATTTACGCGAAATTATAGTCGTGGCGCGTTTTGACATTTCGGAGCTTCCCTTGCATTGGTTGTCTCATTGTTTCAGGTAACGTGCAAGCAACACCGAGCTTTTAACGACTGCATCATTTAAATAGATTGTTCCTCTCTCTCTCTCTCTCTCTCTCTCTCTCTCTCTCTCTCTCTCTCTCTCTCTCTCTCTCTCTCTATATATATATATATATATATATATATATATATATATATATATATATATATATATGTGTGTGTGTTTAATCAGGGAAATTAAAGCGTGATTAAAATATAAGATCAGAAGAGTTAAACATCTAAGGCAAGACTTTCGTCTGTACTGGCACGCATCCTCAACAAACTGCATACAACAAAAAAGGGTTATAAAGAAAACTCGCTTTTTCAAAAAGAAAAAAAAAAAATTAAAAGAATATGAATCCAATCTAGAGAGAATAATGAGTAGTTGCTTCCTGCGTTTTTAAAATGACGTATGGTTAGCTTTATTCATCCCTTTAATGGAATCATTGTAAATAACGTAAATACTGTTGTTGTTGGTTTTATTGTTTGTTGTCCTGTTGATTTTTACTGTTGTTGTTACGAATCTATTTATTAGATTTTCTTCTTATTTTGTGTTGTTAATTTTAATTCTTTCGGGAGACATTGAGCTGAACTCTGGGCCTGCAACTCATTACCGTCAGAAAAATTGCAGAGTACTCAAATATTCGAGGCTTAAAGTCAAATTTTCTTGATCGCCAGAGTTGTGCCCGCAACTACGATTTGATTTTTTATCTGGTGTACTTGTTAGTATCAAGTCAGAGGTTCCGTTTTTAATCCCAGGGTTTAATAGCCCTGACTTTATCGTCGTAACATCCCACAGGCCCACTGTATGGCTGTATACACTAGATGTGGACGAACTATTTTTCGTCAGAAAAACTTGGATGCAGCTTGTTTTAAGATTTGCAGTAAGTTCTACAATGTTTACATATCTGCTGTTTACCACAATCCAAATATTGATGATTCTACAGTATATGTGACTCTTAGAGAGGATTAGTATAGCTCAGTCACAAGATTCAAAAACTTCACTCGTTATTTGTGGAGACTGCAATGCCTAGGGCAGCGAGTGGCTTAATTCGAATTCCATAGATCAACATGGCTGGTCTGCTCTTGAGTTCTGTGTATCCTAAAATTTTGCCCGGCTAATTGAGGAACCCACGCATATTTTTGTTAATAGATTAGAACTCATATTCACAGCTACTGGAGTTAGTGGGGAGAGGTGGGACAGGCACCCTAGCTCCTGACGGCCTGAACATTGTCTCCCACCCTCCAGGTCTACACAGGTGACGCCGAAGGACTACTTCCCACCCCCGGCGGTGCCCAGCTTCCACCCAGGCGAGGCAGAGACCAGTGATCCATTGGGAGGGATCATTGGTCAGCAGAGAGACGCCTGCTTTGACCATTGTGGAAGAGAGACTGTCGGAGGTGGAGTAGGATGCATTGCAATGCAATGCAATGCAGCTCCCCTTAGCAGGCATCGCAGTAGGTGTGACCCCTTCTAGCCCAGATTTTGTCAGCAAGGCCACAGAGGGGGACCCAGTAGAGGAGGAGGCATTGCCCACAGCCATTTCAGGCCTCCCATCCGACCCACAGGAGAAAGAGCTGCCCCAGCAAGAGGGGAAGCCCATGGCTCGAACTGCCATGAGTGGGTATGTGCCTAGCGGACAGATGGATGTTGTGTCAGCAGTGTGAGACGGAAGAGTGAACGGTGTCTGTCCCCAGGCAGGGTTACAGGCTGCCCTTCAGGCCAACTAAAACTCAGCTGTCCCAACTTCCCGTCTGGTGTCTGTCCTACAGACCTGACTCATCAAAGGGGGTGGGGCTACTCTGCAGACGGAGGTGGAACCAATGCTGTAGAAGTGAGCAATTGAAGTGATGAGGGAAAATTCCCCAGGATTCTACAGTCAATTCTTCTTGGTGGAGAGAGCCTCTTGAGGATGCGACCGGTGGTAGACCTCTCGAAACTGAATGGCACCCTATGTTCTACACCCAGCGCTTTCATGTCTGCGACATCAATCCATCTTATTCTCTGCCTACCTCTAATTGCTCTACCCTCTCGCTGCCAGGGCTGGCTAACCAAGTGTAGAAATGCAAGCCAAACCATAAATAAAAAACCTCGAGCCTCAGGATGCATCTCACTGTTCATTTTAAACTTTATCAGAAGTAAAATCAGGATCGAATGTGGCTGAGTTTTACAGAGCCTAACCTGTGTCACTGCCAGAAACCTAAGGTTATCGGATAAAAAGGAAACCATAGTGTGAAGCTTTTAAACACAAAATCAGTCTTATGAAAAAATAACAAACTCATAATTTTGAAAGATTAAACACTCAGTTCACGAAATAAGCCTTTGAAAGCTTAAAATCCTTCAGTTACAAAATCAGACTTTCGAATGTTTGACTTCCTAAATCATAAAATGAGCCTTTTGAAATCTCCTTTGGAGAGCAGGAGTTGGTTTACGTGGCAGAAGTTCTCATATGCGCGAATGGTAAAGGGACTTTTCAGAGAGTTCTTTGATAGGTGACCTCGACTTTAAGGTCACTCACGTGCAGTGAAATGTCAGAGGGAAGGACAAAGGAAGAATTTTTCAGACAGTTGTAGCTGCTGACGGAAATAGAGAGACTTGTGTAGACTGAGATCCGGTTTCCTTTGAGGTGTTTCAACTATATTTGTTCTGTGGGCCTTCGCATTTGCTCATGTAATCGCTTATTTTTAACGCTAGTGGACAAATCCTTGTCATAATCTTGTATGAAATTCGACCTGCTGAGAATGGTGATTAATTTTTGTCTTTTAAGTATTTATCATTTTATTCACGTTTAGAGTGTGAGGTGTTTGCTGTTAGCAATGTTTGTCACATGAAGTGCTTTTTCCGGCTTACACTGTTCGCATTATGCATATATTTTTTATTTCTTGTTTAAAATTTAATTTAAGGCAATTTGAGTTGACCGACTGATGAGGTTTTTTAAATTCAATTTTGGTTTGTGTGTTATGAAAATATTGCCAGACTAATGTCTATTTATGTTATAAACTGCAAATTGGCCTTCATCTGTGGTGGATTTGCATGTCAGTACGTAATCATATAAATGAAGATCTTGGCTAAGGAATACTGAAGGAGATCTGTCATATATGCTTTACAGACATTCAGATGCTTATCCTTACTGGCTTCAGAGTTTTTTTTTTTTTTTTTTTTTTTAATAAAGTGACATCTGGCGTGTAAGTAGACATTTGGCGTCCAAATACCTTTAATATCTCATCTACAGTCTTCTCCCGTTTAGAAATTTTATATGAACAACTGTTGGATTAAGAAGGAAGTTTGAACATAATTCTTCCTATTTGCTGATGAATAACCTTTGGATCAGTGGGTAAACAAATCAATAGCTTACGTCCCCTCTTCCTTCATCCCATTGAGATGCGGTTTGGAAGGTTTTTAGGCCTATTTTGAAGTTTAATGTTTAACTTTAGTAAGTACAGTCTGCTTATAGTAGAGATCGGATAGATCAGATAGTAAGCTTAGTGATTTTTAAGCTTAAAGCTCTATTTGAAACAAATAAATCAGTAGCTGAGTCATGTTTATTTAAACACAGCATTCGTGTGTTTGCAAGAAAGGGACAGAAAGATTATAAGAATATAGTCCTCCCTAAGTTCCTGTTTTCGAACAATCCCAAGGACATTCAAAGAAAATGTACTGCAATGTCTTGACTATATGTTATGAAAACATTTTCCTTTTTTAAGGTTAAGTTATCGGCATCAGTGGGATACTGTGATTGCTAAATATCTTAAAACTATTCAGATGTTGGCAAACATGGTAATTTTTTAAATTGCATAAGTACGAGAACATGACATGGACTATAAAATTTAAATCTTTAGAATTCTTTAAACGGATTCATGGAAGATATATCCAAACCATTTTTTTGTAACTTTCCTGATAGCCAGATGGGTTAAGTACCATTATTGCAGCTTATTAAAAAGTTTCAAAGTAGTTCTGAAGTCAAATGTAAGTTGTGGCAGTCAAATACTAAAATTATACACAAAGAATGGGCTTCAAATAGATGAGTTTGGGACTATTAGGCCGTATTTTCGGCCGTGAAGCTATTGGCCGTCTGGCTTTAGGCCATACAAGTTTAGGTAATAACTTCCCGTAGACATGACAGAGGCGCAGGACTTCGTGTTTAGTACTAACCTCTTAAGGATCAAAGTATTATTTTCATTTCGGCCGTTTGCCAATTTGGATGTTACTGCCTTAATGACTTATGGCTGAAACGACCAGGACCCAAATAGATAATCGCATGGCCGTTTTGCTATCCGTGGAGTAAAAATATTAATGAGATTCAAGCAGAATAGAGCATCTAAGGTCAACTGACTTTGAAAGAACTTATTAGAAAATTAATATTTTTAATTTGTGGCGACAAGAAATATTTGATGAAATGAGACTGGTTTAGCTGAAGAATTCATTGTTTAAAAAACAATGTCAAGGCTGTTGTAGCCTTGTGTCTGATATTAATACTTCTGTTTTCCAAGCTGTAATATTATGTTGCAAACATTTCACTGGATGTATAAATTGTCATAAATTCTGTATATATATATATATATATATATATATATATATATATATATACATATATACACATACACACACATATATATGCAGTGTATGTATATATGTATGTATGTGTGTATGTATGTATGCTTATGTGGTTATAGACCACACGCCTTCTGTTCTTTGTAGAGTGTGGCTCCAGGAGAAAAATGCCTGTCCACAGCAAGTCTTTTTAGGGTTGAAGTTCCCATCCCCATGCCCTTTTCTCCATCTTTGTCAGCATTTATGATTTGCAACTTCAATCGATCTAAGTTTGCTGTCGGGCAAGGATCCAAAGCAGAAGATTGCTCTGCCGTGAAATCATATCCGTCAAAGAAAAAAAAAATAAAGATATATAATTTCTCCTACCCTGCAAAATCTGTGAGAAATTACCGTTAGAGTGAATAATTCATAGGTTAATGCTCTTTGGGGCAGCTATTGTACATTAAAACTTAAGGAGAGAGATAAGAAAATACTTTGCATTCTCCATTAAGTTAAGAACTTGCATAAAGTTTTTCTTTCATTGCTTGTACAAACTTAGTTTCCAAGACAGGATACTCGGTTATTTATCCCTTCCCAAATAACAAAATTGAAAAATTAAATGTCAGAAGCCGGGCAGGAGGTTCCCAACAACAAAAATTTCTATTCCTTGTCAAAAAAAAAAAAAAAGTAATTGGCAGAAATCAAGTAATAGAGAATTGCCTTTTCAGTGTTATGTATAAAAGCAGAAGAG
>NC_089795.1:54061984-54114484 GCF_040412425.1 Macrobrachium rosenbergii
TGTGTGTCTGACCGGGCGTGTCTAAATCCCTCTTATTCCCGAGCCTTAATATGGAAATCCGTCTGTAGTCCCCGTAGTCTATGGATCACAGAGGAAAATGGTTCTTGATTTAAAATGTTAACATTTAGCTAAGGTAACCGTTTAGTATTACAAGGTATATTTGGAAGATATCTTTGGATGACAATGAACCAGGTAAGATTCATCTTCCTGCAAATCAACCGCAAGAATAAGAGCTTGGAAATTTGTTGATTTGTGTGGTCATATAACTCCCAGCATTGTATTTTTATTACCCCTGTGGCTTACAGCATGTAAAACCCATTTCTAATTAGTATTTTAGAAAGAGAAATTCCAGTTTTTTGTCGACTTTTTAGAATCGGAGTCATACGAGAATCATTATGCACCATACAAGAAAAATAATACAACGCTTCCGTATCCGTTCGAAAAAATGGAGAATTGTTGGGAAAAGTAGTGGGTGGAAAACACTTATTTACAACCAATCGACGAAAAAAAAAAAAACGGTGGATTACTACCAGCTGGCGGGAGAACGCTGAATTTCCAGGCATTAGATTGAAACTAATGAATTACCATCTCTGTGGGTGTTTTCACTGACGTGCAGAGCCTTAAGGAGGCCAGTCGTTGTAAGAGCAAAACTCCATATACCGTGGGAAGTTCTTAAATTGGAAGTTCCTCTTATGGCCCTTAGATCTGTGCAGCTGGTTGAAAAAGATCAAGTAGGTAAGGGTTGGTATGGAACTTGTTATCGTGTAAATTTCTCAGTTAGATGAACCTGTCGTTATAAAAAATATTCCGTCATATCGAAGATGAGAATTGCAAATGGTGTAACGTGGCACACGGAGTTAGGAAGACAAGTCAGGGGTCTGGAATAAATATGACAGAAAAATCTAGGCTGTGTCGCCAGTTAGACTGTATGATTCTCCACGAAGTCCAGGAGTAAGGCATATGTACGTACATGGATTCTAGAAGGAAAGCATGGCCCATAAGAGGTTTTACATTGTTGAAAAATACAAATACAGAGAAACAAACCTCCATTCATTGTATCTCTGTGTTGTGAGGAATTTGTAGAGAAGAGCTTTCATGGGAGGGAAAGAAAAGTAGTGATATATCGTCTCACGTATACCACTTTCAAGGTCACTGAAGGAACACTGGCGTTAGTAACTACTTTTTAGTTGTGTAACGCTGCAACTCATTGTTCTTGAATATGGGAACCCTCCCTGCACCATTTGAAACAAAAGTAAAGCAAAAAATTGCGAGGTTTAGGGGCATGGGTTGGTGCATGTAAACTCGCTTGAGATGTATAGCAATTTGTCACCATTTTGATTTGTCACTTTTTGCTCTTGGGAAAATTTGTGGAAATTTATTTCAATTTTTTGCAATAATATTGTTTTTTGTTTCAGTATGAATTATTTAACGGTAAGTTCACTTTTTTTAGCGGCACCACAATACGTCTCTGAATGTTTTAAATACGCTGAGTAGAAATATAAACGGAATAAGAAAGGTCCCGTAGGGGGGATAGTGCCGTCAGTGCACTTCATGCGGTGCACTGTAGGCATTACTTAAGGTTCTTTGCAGCGTGCCTTCGACCCCTAGCTGCAATCCCTCTCGTTCCTTTTACTGTACTTCCTTTCATATTCTCTTTCTTCAGCTTACTTTCCACCCTCTCCTAGCACTTGATTCATAGTGCAACTGCGAGGTTTTCCTCCTGTTACACCTTTCAAACCTTTTGCTGTCAATTTCCGTTTCAGCGCTGAATCATCTCATAGGTCCCAGTGCTTGGCCTTTGGCCTAAATTCCAAATTCAGCTCAGTTCAACGAAATAGTAAAATATCTTTCTTTTGTTAGTTTTTTTTTTATTTGCCGGAGAAGCTTTGCTCTTGTGTGTGCATCCGTTGTTTTCCTTCAGCCCCTGTCTTTTTCTTCTTAGCTCGTCCCTTGTTGGTCCCTGTGTTCTTTTCTATTTGCATTCCTATTATTGCAATATGACTTACATTCAAGTTCCCCAATATTCATGAAGTGACGATTTCAGCAGTATTTACTGTACATACTTTATATATATATATATATATATATATATATATATATATATATATATATATATATATATATATATACATTTTATATATATATATATATATATATGTATATATATATATATATATATATATATATAAATGTATGTGTGTATAATATACATATTACATATACATATATATATATATATATATATACATACATGTGTGCGAATGCATTTAAATATGCAAATGCGTATTTTTGAAACTGTTCATAAAACTGAAAGCATTTGCCACGAGATCTTTAGGAGTTGCTCATGAAATCCTTGTATTATCTTTCGGAGGTATTTGAGGGTTCCAACTGCCTCGCGAGGAATCTCTAGAGGGTTAATCAAGTGGCTGATTGTGAGTAGCAGTAACCTGCTTTTATTAAGGATAAGTGGAAATCATAAAATAATGGGATTAATAGCAACTTGGAGGCATTGGTGGATTCAGTTCAGCATCAAACAGGAATCATTTTAATTTTAATTTAAACTATCTAAAGCTGGAAATGTGAGAAAACCCAACAGTTACGCCAAAGAGGAAAAGTGACATTGGAGAAAGGAAACGGAAGGGGGTTAAAGTAAAAGGCTAGAGTGCTTGTTGCTAGAGGTTGAAGGGGTCTCGAACACCATTTGGTAATAACGAAATTGCCCCAACTGAAGTGCACTGACGGCACTAGACCCCTTCGGGTAATACCTTCCTTTTAACTTTCAATTGTGTACTGCTAGCACGAGTCAAATGCAAATCCCCAATTTTACAAAGGAAAATAATTTATACTCATTGCTGAAGTCGAGTAAAAGATCTTAGTCCCACCAAAATGCAAACAAATAGGATCTAACTAACCATATGTCAATTACAATTATTCCTGTTTGATGCTGAATTTAATCCACCAATGCCTCCAAGTTGCTCTAAATCCCATTATTTTATGACACACGCACACATATACATACACATTTATATTCACATATATATATATATATATATATATATATATATATATATATATATATATATATATATATATATACAGTATATATATATGTGTGTGTGTGTGTGTAGTGTATAAAAGGCTCCAAAGAGGCTTCAGATGATCTTCGGATGCAAAATACTTTGCTTTTTGGACACGCGTACATCCATTCATAAACACATGACGGAGTGATTTAAGGAAGTGAATTCGGAATAGTTTTGTAGTTATAATGATTCGTTGACATTTGCAGAAAGTAGGATTTTCATTTCAATTCTTCAAGGAAACGGCCTAGGCTGACTTTCATGAAGAAAGTTGCCGAAGTTTCGTTTTGAAAGGAAAGGGATTTTTAACTGAATGTTTCGTAGGTAAGTAAATTTCTTTCAGGTTTTTAAAGAACAATAGTTCAGCTTAGTTTTGTAAGGTAGGTATTATTAGGTGAGTTTGGTATATAGTTTGAATTTGTTGAATTCTGTAAGGAAAGTGATTATAGTTTATTTATGTTGGGAAAATTACCGTCTGTTGAGCCCTATAGTCGGTTAGTGCCGTCAGTGCAGCTGAATTTCTCCTAAGCTGTTGCATGCGACATGGGTGATGAAAGTGTATGCCACTTAATATGTAGCGAAAGAAATTTTAGTAGTCTGACTTGAAAGAAGCTAAAGAGTGAGCATAGGATGAAAGAATAGGACAAAGTGGTTGCGTTTGTCATGACAAGTATAGGACTAAGAACTGCAGAACCGATATTAGTGTAATAAGCGTTTGAAGACTGCGAACGAATGTTGTAGTCTGAATGTGGAGAGAGAGAGAGAGAGAGAGAGAGAGAGAGAGAGAGAGAGAGAAATCGGTGGTTGTTGGAGAAGACGGAAGTTCCACAGAAACACCTGCGTAAACAAAGTGGAGAGAAGTAATTGCTGAAGCTATATAGTTAGGGAGAGTAACGTTCTGATAGCTTAATTTTTAAGGTCATGAAGGGACTAGGTTACGGGCCATTGCACAAAAATTCATCTTTTTAAACATATATTTATATCTGTTAATTCTCAGTTAATTACAAGCGATTACATTGCTGCTTGAATATACTTCGGTGTAATGTGGAAGCTGCTCAGTTAGCTTCAGTATATATCACACTTAAAAGATGAAAGCAATAAGAATACAATGTTATGATATTCAGAGATCTTTCTCTTTCAACATATATATCTATATCTATATAATATATATATATATATATATATATATATATATATATATATATATATATGTATATATATATATAAACGTTTACCCATGAACTAAACCTGGAAACGTACTCTGCAATGTATTGTTATGCAGCGTTATTTGTAGCTGTTTTTAACCTTTGTCTCCGATAGTCAGCTAAATCTTTCCAGTGAGGGGAAGCAAATCCCCTCAAATAGGGAAGTGAGTGCGGGCACCTGGATGACAGAGGGATTCGTTTGCAATCCTTTATAATGACGGTAAGGTCTTTTTTTAAGAACGGTTGATCTAAACACAACGGTGTGTACAATAATAATTTGTCTCTTGGGGACTGTCATTTTGATTTTTGCTTCCAGTCTTCTCTCCAGCAAGTATCTTGCCAAGTGAAGATATATACAGGAGTTTATAAATAGGTTCAGGTATTTTAAACGACTGACGTTGAAAGTGGACATTTGTTGGTTTGAGTGATGTTTTGTATTGAGGCTTTTATTGCCTTTTTGCAGTGTTTGTTGGTCACGTTTGCAAGCGTGGTATTTTGGTTGGTATACTGTAATATTTCAGCCATATTTTGTTGTGTTATGAACAAAATATCTTCATGGGCGATCACGTTTCAAGAAAAATTTTGCATCTTCGTTTGTCGTTCTCTGGTGTTAAAGAGCTTCACTGTGATTTTATGGCGTTTATGCTAAAAATGTGAAAGAAAAGAAACGATCCCCAAACTGTTCGATATCACAAATGACACACTCAGAATGCAACATAATCTGCATGCTGTGTTGCATATGTTATTGAGGAGCTGTATCTATTAGTAAATTAGGGGTCGGGAACGACTTACGAAACATCGTAAGGGACTTCGTGTTATTCGCGTTGAATAGCAGAATGTTTAGTCCGGTTCAATCAGTACCACTTTCTAGATTGTCATCTTCTACTGAAGTCATGCTAAAGTGACTGAGAACAACAATTTCGTGAAGGCGAGAAAAACAAGTAAAAAATGCCCCGAAACTTCTTTGGCGCAACCGAGTTTTCTGTACAGAGTATAATGCTGTATGAGCCGCGGCCCATGAAACTTTCAGCCACAGCCCGGTGGTGGCTTGTTCCATAGCGTTGCCAGACTCACGATCATGGCTAATTTTAACTTTAAATGAAATAAAAACTACTGAGGCTAGAGGGCTGCAATTTGACTTGATGATTGGAGGGCATCGTGCTTACCCCATACAAAAATGGGAATAAAAGCACGTTAAAAGAAAAAGAAAGAAAGAAAGAAGATTGGAGGGTGGATGATCAACATACAAATTAGCATCCCTGTAGCTTCAGTAGTTTTTAAGATCTTAGGGCGGACAGAAAAGTGCGGACGGACAGACAAATCCATCTCAATAGTTTTCTTTTACAGAATACTGAAAAGGGAGAAAAGTATTTCCCTAAAGGGATGTTAAAATTCCACACTGAATTTGGAACGAAAAAGTGGATGCTTCAGACGTAAAACTAAAATGAATTGCTTATTTTGCCTTCTATTTCAAGCAGTATTTTACTGTTTTATTGCCCACAAGTTATTATACATTTCTAAGGAACATACTGTATCATCCCAAAGTTGCTTTGTTAAAAATATGCAGTTATATATAGAAGTATACAACTGAAGAAGCTTTCAGATGATAGAAGGTACCTCTTCAGTTTTAGACTGATTTGGTTTAGTAACTCTCGGTACTCCTTTGAACTTCCATCGCACATTTCACTCTTTTCCTTTCTGCCTTTGGTTTGCTGCTCATTGTTTTTCATTTTACTTAACTTTGTCATCTCTTTTTTTTTCATTCGTTTTTGATGTTTGTTTGATTTTACTTGTTACAATGATTTTAATCTAATATGTTTTCAGGAATAGTTTTCTGTAGTTTTGTTTTTACAAGGTATATATATATATTGGTTATTTTTTATATATCCTCATTTGTGTAAATGTGATTGGAAGACTGATTCTTCTCATTGTGTGCGGTGGTGAAATATTGAAAAGAAATTGTCTGTCCAAAAGTAGTATTCCTATTGTGCGTTTTTTCAGCAGCCTTTTGGAAAATAAGTGAAAATGCCAGTTCCAAGGTGTGAAATAGCGTGCCTCATCAGCATAAGTAAAGGTTTACAAAGAAGTATTATGAACCGACGCTAGGATTTTACTCGCTGTTTTTCTAACCTTCTCGATCTAAGACAGTAAACTTTTCAGTTTTTTATACACAAGCACTTTAATTACGGTGACGAAATACATTTGCACCAACTAATTACAAGTATGTCAACGTGAAACTGCCATTGAGGAGAAATCTGAATGAAACGACAGTTATCACGTTTCACTTTATGCTGGCAAATCATGTTTTTTTTTTCTTTTTACTTTAGGAATCATGCCCACCATGTGGGTGATCGTCTTAATTCGTGTGAGGCAGTTTAACGTGTATGTAAATTTTTATTCTATAAAATGTTACTAAAAAGTAAATATTCGGGTTTCTTTTGAAAGGAGCAGTCATGTTTAAAAGATCTTAAAAAACTGTTCTTGAAGCTGATTTTAGCAGCCTACTTTGCTGTAAAGAAAACGCTTCCTATTGCCATGGCACCTTGGAGATATCAAATAAATCAGTTTAACTCTCTCTCTCTCTCTCTCTCTCTCTCTCTCTCTCTCTCTCTCTCTCTCTCTCTCTCTCTCTCTCGTATTTTGGGTATTTCTAAAACCATGAAAATGAAAAAGTTCCTCTTGTGCACGATAGTATACGAAACCTTTATGAACTATAACACGAGAAGTTTAATCCTAGTTATTTTAACTGTCAGCATCTTTATTAGAGTAGTTATTAGTAAAGAGGTTATTCACGCTTTCAGCCTAGTTTTAACCGCTGGTTTTTATATTTTTCTAATCTGTAGGGTTTTAATCTAAATAATTATCTATTAAACCTATGTGAGTGGCATATTTCTTTGAAAACGTACTATATGGTACCCAGAGGTTTTTGATATGAGTTTCTAAATGTTTTTACCGAAGGTGAAAAAAGCGATCCGACTTCCTGTTGCCCAGGTTAAATACCAAGGGTGAGAGGAGGGACTCATCTGGCAGCAGTAATTGCTCCACCCATGACCCTTAGCCTTAGGAAGACCTGCTGTCTTCCACTTCCCCTTATATCTGGAGTCCGACTTACAGATGTCCCATCTGTTGAGCATCATGTACCCTTAGCCTCCTGCAACATTCTCCTCTCTGAATGCTAGTGGTACACCTCCCTAGGTCCTTTTAACATCTCCAACTAGAACTTCCTCTAATCGCTTTGTTTCAGAGTGATGATAGTGCCTAAACTTTTTCCAGTTTCCTTACTTAACTTTTCCTATGAATTATGACACTCCAATTCTTCAGCTGCCTCACTTTTCCTATGAATTATGACTTTCCAATTCTTCAGCTGCCCCCTCGTTAAGAGGCTTTGCTTTCTTCTCAATCATGTAAAGATTCTCTCCGAAGGGGATTTGAAAAATCCAAGCAGGAGAGGCTGTATTCCAAACCACATGAGTGTGGAAGGATTAGTCCTTCATCTTTTCTTTTACTACCAGCAGTAAGAATTTATCAAGCACCTAATAAATGTTTGTAACTTTCATGGCCATGCATCCAACTTTTTTATGTTATTGAAACTCATCAAACTAATGAGTTTCTTTCTCCGTTGTTCTGTTTACATCTGCCTCACTTCTGCTACCTCACCAGCAGATCCCCTCCACTTACCGTCATTTGCGGCATTTTGAGAACCCTCATGGATTGAAATGCAAGCTGATATTGATTTTCCACTAAAGGCTTGTAACTTTGAATGCGCAACTTTAACCTTATAGCACCTTTACTGGGTGTGGTGTTAATGTGTCCTACTGAGGCATATGTCCTCTAACTCTTGGTTTGACTATTCCTGCACAACAGCTTTTCAGACTCTCAATTTTCTGTGAACTCTTCTGTAAATGATTGTAGGATTCCTAATTGACCTATTCTACCCCTTCCCATTTTTAGAAGTAACGTTTGTGAGATTTTTGTAGCTTTGAAGATTGATACAGAATCTGTCCCTGATCATATTCCTGCATGATTCCTCAAAGAGCTTCTAGATGAACTAGTTCCTGTACTTTACAAATATGCGTGGCTAATCCTCAGATCAGAATTGTTACTGTTCTAACCCTTACAACAACTATTCTACTGCTTTAACTGTTACCATTAGTAAATATTCAGAACTCCATTTAGTCCTTATTTTCATTAAGTCCTTTAATTCAACTCTACTTTTTTTTTTTACTTCGAAAAACCAACAACTACTTGTGACCTTTTCTATCTCAAGGATGGTAAATCATCTTTATTGTCAACTTCAGAAATCTCTTGTCATCGTTATTATTATTTCTAAGGCATTTGAGGCTCTAACATAAAGATCTGTGGATTTACTCTCTGTAAACCTATTTCTAGTTTTTTATAATCATTTTATGTTTGTATGTCTTCATGAGATAAAATCGCCCCCTTCCATCTCTCACATGGCGTTACTTAGTGCTCTGTTCTGTCATTTACTCCATTATTTCTCTATCAACGACTTTTTCCAGTGTACCTCCTCTTTTATTTATACTTTGACCAACAATTAACATTCTATATTTCTTCTGTATACACCTCTTAGTCCGCTACTGTTGTGCACTCTCAATCTTGAATTCAGTCAAATTTACTATCTCCTAGAAGCAGTCTCTTCCTATTTCTTTGTCTCTAGAACCTTTCCGATTTCGTTAATATTTTATGATATTGTAATGGAACAGCTAACTTCCACCAGAGCTTCGGGAGTTTTCTTGACTTTTTCATTATTTTGTCTTGATATATACAAGTTATTTTCTGGAATTGCGTCCTCTATTATTTAGCCATGGTTTATGTGACAGGTTGAAAAGGCTATTCTTCTTACGGGCTTATTGCTTTTTTACTACTGCACTGAAACATTTGAGTGATCTTGCTTAAACTCTCTCTCTCTCTCTCTCTCTCTCTCTCTCTCTCTCTCTCTCTCTCTCTCTCTCTCTCTCTCTCTCTGGATCAGCTGGATCTTTTTACCGGTTTATGTGATGTAACCCCTTTGGGTATTTTCCATATTTATTAATTAGCTACATTGGTTTCTCACAGACATTGCTACGACATTCACTTCTTAGTAAGGAAACTCGAATTTTACTTGTTCTGTAAAAAGTATATCTTAGTTTAACCAGACCACTGAGCTGATTAACAGCTCTCCTAGGGCTGGCCCGAAGGATTAGATTTATTTTGCGTGGCTGAGAACCAACTGGATTTGCCTGTAACAGGACGCCTGACTTATTAGCGGAATCCGAGCCACATTATGACGAGGAAATGAATTTCTGTCACCAGAAATAAATTCCTCTAATTCTTCATTATCCGGGTAGGAGAGTCGACGCTGGGCCAACAGCGTGCTGGTGACAGCTCTCTATCCACCCCCTCAACGAAGACTTACCAACTGGCAGTACTACATGGCGCACCATGTATGCTGTTGTCATTAATTAAACAAAACTAACGTGATGATTCAAGTGTCACCTTTGAATCTGCAGCATATTGTTCTGGCCAAGTCCCTGTAGCTTTCATCTGCTTGTATTTTTTTTTTAAATAGATTTAACCTTTAACAACTGGAGGCATTTCCATCGAAGTTGTCATTGAAGCTCTACTTTTCACATATCGATTTTCATAAATGTGAAGCTTACAAATATCCTCATTAGATGTTCTATTAGATATGTGTGGTTTGTGGAAAAACCAACAAAAAGCAACACTTGCATAGGAATGCTTCTTCTGGGGTATTTAGCTTTAAATCAAGGTGCAATTCAATCTAATTTCTTCATGCTCTTTTTCACAAAAATTGTTGCCAAGATTTGGGGGCTGATTTCACGAAGTAGCCTGTTTAGTTTTATAAATGCCATTGGTATTTTAAATAAGATTTAATTTTATTTATAATCCAGTTAGTTTATAGGTTTCGAATATCTGTGGGTTTATTCTATCAGATTTAAATAAGTTTTAATGCCTCTATTTTAAGGTACTGTTTTTATTTTTGTGTGTATGTATGTACGTATGAATGTATTTATTTGTTTGGGTATACATATATTGTTTATATATCAATTTAGTGGCGTCAATAACCATTGCAGTTGTGACATAGATGATCTTTAATAAGTCAAGTCCAAGTCAAGTGTGTTGTAATCAGCATCGAATTGATATCGTTACCATTAAGGGCGCATCCTTAGAAGACTAAGCTCATTTCAGCAGCTCCTCCTCATATAAATTTTGCTTCAGTTTAGTCACTCTATTCAAAACTTAAGCAAAGAACATGTTTTGGATTTTCAGCCACGCGAACACACACACAGACACAAATGTTGAAGTTCGGTTCCCACAGGTGACGAAGTACTTATCAATAATGATTCCCCTCGTTTGTGTTATTCCTGAAGTATAGTAAATTGGATACTGAATGGCATTTGTGACTTAATATTTGTCAATATAAAAAAAATGTCACGGTGTATATGACAAAAATTTACAATTACCCACACGTTACAAACTTATCAATAATGATTCCCCTCGTTTGTGTTATTCCTGAAGTATAGTAAATTGGATACTGAATGGCATTTGTGACTTAATATTTGTCAATATAAAAAAAATGTTACATTGTATGACAAAAATTTACAATTACCCACACGTTACAAACTTATCAATAATGATTCCCCTCGTTTGTGTTATTCCTGAAGTATAGTAAATTGGATACTGAATGGCATTTGTGACTTAATATTTGTCAATATAAAAAAAATGTCACGGTGTATATGACAAAAATTTACAATTACCCACACGTTACAAACTTATCAATTAGCTGTCATGTTGGGGATGGGTTGATATCGATTCTGAGTGCACAACCAGAATTAATATTAATATTAACTTGTACCTTTCTTGATGGATCAGTGGTCAAAGTCACTGTAAATCGTTATTTTCCTAACCAGGAGGTGGTTTGAATCCCACTGGTGATGAAGCACTTATCAGTTATAATTCCCCTTGGGTGTCAGTTATTCCCGAAGTATAATGAGCTGGAAATTGAATAATATTTGTGGCTTAGTATTTGAGACTATATGAAATATGTCACGTCGTATGTGACAAAAAATTATATATAGCCACGTGGTACATTCTTACCAGTCAGCTACCATGGTGGAGATGGCTGATATCAATTCTAAGTACAAAACCCGAATTCGATGGAAGTGTACGGCAGAGCTGATATCAACTTACATCTCTCCTGATGGCTCAGTGGTCAGAGTCATTGTACGTCGCTGTTTCTAAATCCTATGGGTGATGAAGCACTTATCAGTTTTAATTCCTAATGGGCGTAAGTTATTCCAGAGGTATAGTGAAATGGATATTAAATGTTAAATGTTTTCAGAATATGTATGCATTTGGTTATTATAATAATAATAATAATAATAATAATAATAATAATAATAACTAATAATAATAATAGGTTCTATTGAATATTATTGCTGCTTCAGCTGCATTTATTTTGTAGAAGACTTTTTCTATTTTCCTTATTGCGACTTCTCTCCAGTGGAGGTGCAGTGCTAACAGCTCGCCTATATTTGTCATTTCATGGGGGAAAAAGTCAAAATCTGGTTCTGCTTCGCCGCAGAAATTTGGCTGAAGTTCATGACTGCAACCAATCAGATTCGCCATCCATGACCACTCCCCGCTGAAGCCGTGTATAAATTCAGGACCTATGCAATCTGCCAGTCCTCTACTAGCTCCCGCTGGAGAATGACAGAGAATCTGTCGAAACGCGTCGCGGCAACAATTGTATAGAACAACTGTAGAGAATATATAAAGAAGCAGAACCCAGATTTTGACTTTTCCCCCATGAAATGACAAATATAGAGCGAGCTGTTAGCACGCACTCCATCCACTGAAGAGAAGTCCGCAATATGAAAATAGAAAGTCTTCTACAAAATAAATGCAGCTGAAGCAGCAATATTCAATAGAACGTGTTTAAAAGAGGTCTGCTATGGTTAAATTATAGCAATAATAATTATATTATTATTATTATTATTATTATTATTATTATTATTATCCATTTCTGACTTCTCATGTGTTTTGCCTTTACTGATTTGCATAAGCTGTCTCAAGAAGTCGATGTAAAGCAGCGTCATATCCTGACAGGTAACTGACAGAGCTGTCAGTAGAATAACTACTATATGCAGTAATAGTGAAAAGAGAGAGAGAGAGAGAGAGAGAGAGAGAGAGAGAGAGAGAGAGAGAGAGAGAGAGAGAGAAAGTAAATGGAAATGCCTTGATGAGTTAGTGGAGCGAGATGTTGAGAGAACATCAACGTACTTCTCAAGAATTCCCTTCTACGGTTTTCTGAATAGTAAGTGACTGAAAGCCGAAGAAGACCGAACCGATACCCAGAACTCTATAATCAAGGTCTGAACACAAGAGACTGACATAAAGGATTTAGAATAAGCAAGAGAAGAGATGAGATATTACAGACGAATTCAAGTGAAGCGGCAAAATCCAAGTAAGAGGATGCAGAAGTGTAATGGAAGAAGTTAGTTGGTAAGAAGAAGAACTAGAAAGAAAAAGATACTAAAAATATGATAAGTCACCAGATAAGGCTTGAATGCGTTGGCTAAATGCTGAGTACAGAAGGAGAAAAGAATAAAACGCCGCTTCCATAGGATTTCCAGGATTGCGTTTTTGTCGAGTTTCTAATTTAATATGGTGAATGAATTTGCTTTTATTTTGTTCGTTCAGCGTTACGGCCAGGAGTGTGTTTTTCACTTGCTTTTTATTCAGTGGAAAGTTTAAGACAGCCGCTTTATCGTGATTGTCATTTAATGGAGAGCCCAGGATTACGTTTTCATCAACGAGGAAATTGCACGGGGCCTGCTATTGTTAACATAACTGGTTGAACAATTATGTGTATTTCATTCCGGAGACGCTTCAGCTTCCCACCAAATGAACCAGTTCAGCTAGAAAGAAGAGACACACAACTTTAAATGAATTGCACGGGTGAGGAGGTTCCACATTACTTGTATGTGGACAAAACAAAGTCTTCAAAACTAGGTTAAAAATAGATACTGAAGAATCGATAAAGGAAAAACTACTCAAGAAAGTAACGTTAGTTTGCAAAGCATAGAGAGAATAATGGTTGGTCGCGATTACCGAGAAATTTGATGCCATAATTGTATATGATTCTAAAATTCTCAAGCCTTACTGGTTAATGGCTGAAATGAGGCTTGAAATAGAAAATTCTGTTTCTTTTTCCTCTCTACAAACACACTCATTCTTCTTCTTTTTACTAGATTAGTGTAACGTTTGAGCTGTTCATGATGTTTTATAGTTTTACCAATTTTTTGTTAGTTTTTAATATTATTCCTGACGTATTATGAGTTATATACTGTATATTTCTTTCTCTTCAGGCAAGCTTATCTAATTACTCTGTTGTATATAATCAGCAAAATCTTTAGATGATTAAGTGAAAATATAAATTATGTACAAACAATAAAGGCAGAAATTCCACGGACTCGTTAGTGATGATGATGATGATGATGATGATGATGATGATGATGATGATGATGATTATTATTATTATTATTATTATTATTATTATTATTATTATGTCTTGAGTATTTCGATGAAAAACACTGAAATCAATACAGTGTCTCCGAGAGCCTCTGCTCTCAATGTTAGTTTAAATAAGATTGATGACGAGAGCTGAGTAGGTCCTTGAAATATCGTGTATTTAATTTTAATATACTTTAACAAAATTGCCAGGAAGGATTTTAATTTTCATTATTATTTTTATGAGGGAGGTGACCCCCTGTTATACATGTTTCATTAAAAGTTATTGCTAAGTCAGCGGCATATGCTCTGTTGAGTATTTTTTTCATTTCGTCTGACAATGCTATATTTACTGTGACAAAGGCTGAGTAAAAGTTGTTCATCATTCATCCCGGGGAGATGGACATATGCGAGAGGTTTCCTTATTTACTTGTTCAAATGAAAAAAAGAAAGTACATAATGTTGGCCGTTAATGCGTCGTCTCATTGTAGTAGGGAATTAAGGAAGAAAATAAACTGAATACAAATGGATGTTGTTGACGTAGAGGCTTCGTTCATACAATCTCCAGCAGAGGGCCAATGACATGTTTGGGAATATCGATATTCGGTGTGGTAGCGTTTCAGTAAATCTGTCCTAAGTATGCCCTATGATCTCACCGATCGCCGATTTGAACCATAGTTACTGTATATCCAGAAAGATAGCAAAGCCATGTTGTCCTCTCTCAAAGCCCGTTTCGCCAATTTTCAAATGAGTGTAGTTAGAGAACGTGGCTTTCCGCACACACCTGCACCAACTACCTACTGAAAGTACAATATTGACAGCACTGTTCGAGGAAGTGACCAAAATGAGATTAACTTGTTGCAATTGAACATCCAAAGCCTAGCATCCCCATTACACCATATTGAAAGCACTCAGAGGAAATGTTCACTTCTCTATGCACTACATTATGTAATAGGTGTAATGATCAAGAAAGAATCTTTTCAGTAAGATCAGTTTATATACTTCTTTTGGGGCAGGGTGTGGAGGTGGGGTGAGGGGTGTGTATGTCAAAGAAGGGTAACTGGAACTTTGAATGCCGTACCTATTCCTGGAGACTCAAATTAACAACTTTTGTCTTGCTATAAATCCACATGGCTTTGTGTTATCATATGAGTCCTATAGCGTCCAAGAGCGTTCTGTCTACTTTTAGTCTGAAATGCAAGTGCGTTTGGAATGCATAATGCAAGCTTGTAGCACAAAACCTAATATCTTTAATTGGGTAAGGATTAGCTTAGAAAATACTTCATACCCAGGAGTGTGTTTTGATCACATAACACTACAGTTTTATGAGCATTTGGCGATCCACACACTGAGATGTATGAGTCTAAACTTTTAAAGTATTTTAAATCTTCACATATTTTTGTTTTCAGCCTCTTGAGATGAAAGACCTTGGTCAACGTGCAATCAGAAGTTACACCCAGAAATTTTGTTCCATCTTTTGCGTGAGGAATACATTGGCTGTTTGTGTGAGCAGCATAGGCAAGGGACAGGTCAAAGGCTAGAGACCAAATGTCCATAAAAATATGGTCAATGCCCAAGTCCAATCGCCACTTAAGGTAGACTTGCATGAGGATGGCAGTGGATGCTAATATCTCTACAGGTAGATCGATATGCTGCATCCCAAACCACCCCTAGCTCACAGAAACAAGTAAGGTCATGTGTGCGTGAAAACATATCACCTGAATTACGTGATCCCAGGTCTTAAGAATAATAAAAAGAAGCTAAATTGTGAAAATCCTTTACAGACAGCAAATGAATTTAATGACAATTTTGCCAACATTGGGGAAATTGCATGTGCCTCAAGAAAGAAGAAAGGTTTTGAGTATGACAGTTGTGGGTAGAAAAGTCACCTTAGCTTGCAGTTCGATGATATTTCGTTTAAGAGTACGGGAAAATTAAGATTGCAAGGTGATGATTTCCAGTGTAGAAGAATGAATCGACAACTTTCATTCTATTTAGGGAAAATTAGAGAATGTAATAACCCAATACATGGGAACTAATAAGCAAACAATTAAGTGTACATGACCAAGACGTCACACATGTATCCCGGCATGAGGAATCAGTGAACCTACAGCTAAAAGAGTTTCAAGAATGCGGTTTCTAGGTATCAACAACATATACCCTCTAGAGCCATTCACAAGATATCTTGGTGTGGTGGTATACAGATGGACTGTTTTTATTCAATTTTGTCCTGTATGTGTATGTTTGTTTGTGTCTTTGATGTCTGTCTGAGTAAATTCTTCTCATTTCCGACTTCTTTTGGGCAAAGGGAAATCACTTTTGTTTGAAAAAGGGGTAGGGGCAAGGCCAAGAGCAAGGAAGGTAATGAAGGCATAATGAAAATGCTGTGGTCGCCATTTAGAAATCGTCCTTAGAACTATCGGGCCAGAAATGACAAAACCTACGTGAAGCCTCCTCGTATAGTGGTCAGGGTTGTTCAAACCGTGGCCGCAGGGAGTGGGGTGGAACTGCAATACATATATATATGTTACAGTAAGACTGGAACCAGGGGAAATCCCTGAAATTTTCAGGGAATTCGTGAAATCACCAATTCACTTAGGGACATTTGATACCCGAGGGCCTAGTACTAAACACGGCGAAACACATTTGATCCCCCAGGGGCTAGTACTAAACAATGCGAAAGTGCAGATGAATCACTGTTTCGCCGTGCTTGGTACTAGCCCCTCGGAGATCAAATGTTCCTAAGTGAACTGGTGATTTCACGAATTCCCTGAAAACTTCAGTTCACAATCGTACTGTAACATGTATACATGAAATTTTGCTTTGTCATAGAAAAGAAAATCTTACGTATATATTTTCACGTGCAGCAAGGTGAATGAGATGAGCAAAATTGCCCAGGGGTGTCTTTTAATAACAAGACACCGTCGGGCTTCCAAGAGGATGGTCATACGGTTGATATTCAGTGTTTTCAGTAAAAAGGCCTGCAAATTCAAACGTTCTTCATCTCTCACATAGGTCTTGATTGTGTCCTATTTATAGTAAAGTCTGAAATTTCACCCTAGTCATTGGGTGTGATGATTTTCAATCATCATCGGAAGAGCTTAGATAGATATTCCATCAGTGGCACCGACTTTTTTCGTTTTATTAAATCTTTTGCCTGCGTCAGAATTTTATTTGCGAGTGTTCGTGACTATAATATTGAGTGGCAACGTGTTTTGAATTCGTTTAGCGTTATATTGATAATGACTAGAGTTTAGATTACCTAAATCTTTTCCTTAAAACTCCGAAGGTGCCGGATAGGTAGAAAACTCATCTTGGTTGGAGTAAAGATTGTTGAGTAAGAAAAACCGCTCGCAATTAGCATCCCACTCGGTTTTACAAAAGTAACTCATGAATGCACCTAAAATGGTTAATCTTACATTGAGGGAGGAGCAATATTTGGTCATAACGTCTAATTACCTGAGATATCGGGGTTCACTGAGCCTGGAATTCATGGAGAAAACTGTCTTCCGTTACTCTGCTTTTAGGACTGACAGTTTTAATGGCGAATTACGCCAAGAGCCTGCCACTGCCAAAAATCTTTCCACTGGTATCTTAAGACCAAGAGACGAGTGGCATAAGTAGGTTGTCTACTGAGTAGTCTCGTTGTTGTTGTTTCTTATTGTTATAATTCATAAGTTGTCAAAATGGCTGTTGCTGTTACCGCTGGTAATATTTTTCTCTATTTATATTACTATGTTTATATTAATCTATACAACGAGGAGAGCGATTCTCTCCTCGCTTTCCAAATATCTCAGGAAGCAAAAGAAGTGACGAGGCAGTTTTTAAGACTGGAGACGAAATGGAGGTATGGAAGAGGCGGGAGGCGGCATCTCAGCATGCATCCCCCCATCTCCCATCCCCCTTCCCGACCTCGTTCCACATAGTTATAATTTCAATTTTCTGCCCAGGAATTTCATCTCCCCGTAACGGAAGCTGGATGAAGGGTATTCCTCGAAAAGTCCTTCTTCCCAGGATGGTGGATAAACAAGGAGAGAACCAACAACATTTTCCTCCCCTCCTTTGCAGGCTCAGGGTTCTGTTGAAAGAAGGATTTAACGGGAAACAGCTCACGCACACACGGAGATTAAATCCCTCCGGAAACTCGACTTTATTTGTTTCTAATGTGGTCTTTGCTGTTCCTGTTATTTCTTTTAATCCTGTCATTCTTCCGGTGATGTGGCTTCTTCCATAGTGGCTTTCCTCCTGATCTGAATCGTTCTTATTTTCCCAGTCCTCTTATCCTTTTATCAGACTGTTTGGATCATCTACATTCGCCCTTTCTGGTGCTTCTTTTGCCAACTGTTTTGTCAGTTCTCATCCCTCTGGATCGTCTTTTCTGCAGCTTTTCTCTCGATCTTATTCAACCTCGTTTTCGTTTCCATTGTTTTTAATCTTGTGTTTCTTTTGGGTCGTCTGACCTCTTCTGAGACATCGTTCTAGTTTTCTGTAAAAGAAAACTATTGTGCCGGCTTTGTCTGTCCGCCTGCACTTTATCCTGTCCGCACATTTTTCTCTCCGCACTTTTTCTGTCCGCCCTTAGATCTTAAAAACTACTGAGGCTAGAGGGCTGCAAATTAGTATGTTGATCATCCACCCTCCAATCATCAAACATACCAAATTGCAGCCCTCTGGTCTCATATTGTATTTAAGGATAAAGTTAGCCAGGCTCGTGTTTCTGGCAATGATATAGGATAGGCCACATCGGGCAGTGATTAAAGTTTCATAGGCCGCGGCTCATACAGCATTATAACGAGACCACCGAAAGACAGATCTGTTTTCGATGACCTTGATTAGACGCTGTAGCGGCTGTACAGAAAACTCGATTGCCCCGAAGAAACTTCGGCGCATTTTTTACTTGTTTCGTTTTCTGATTAGTGTGGATCTCTTTTTTGATTAAGTCTCCTTTGATGCTTGCTCTCTCATGTCTTGATTAGCGCTCGCCTTTGATTCTTTGGGTTCAGTTGAAATTAGTTTGATTTCTTTGATCTTTTTAATTGCATTTGTTAACTTTGTGTTCTTTGTTGAAACATTACTCTGAGACTGACGTATAAAGGGGAAATTTATCAAAAAACAAGAATGGCACCATGTTTTTTTTAATAGTACTAGCATATTGAAGATTTTATAAAAGATTTACTCAGCAACAACTACATAATCATAATAATAATAATAATAATAATAATAATAATAATAATAATAATAATAATAATAATAATAATAATAATAATAATAATACTGATGTAAATAATAAGAGAAACACTACGGTACTTCAAAACATCTTTACATGCTGTATTTCCATGTCTCTTCCTTTTATGTATGTTAGAGGATACGACGAGAGATATAAGCCTGCAGGTGATGGCATCATTTCTGTTATTTTTGGACCCTAAGCAGCCTCCAGCTGTCATAAAGATTAATTGCCGCAGCTAAGACTGCGAAATTTTTCCTTGTCGTTGTTGTTGTTATTGTCTCTCGGAGGTTTATTTTGTGATTAGGGAGTTGTCAGGAGGGAATTTTTTGTTTCATGTGCATACATCCTCCCGTAGGGGGTTAGTGCCATCAGTTCACCTCATGCGGTGCACTGTAGGCATTACTAAAGGTTCTCTGCAGCTTGCCTTCGGCCCCTAGCTACAATCCCGTTCGTTCCTTTTACTGTACCTTCTTTCATATACTCTCTCGTCCATCTTACTTTCCACCCTCTCCTAACAATTGATTCACAGTGCAACTGCAAGGTTTTCCTCCTGTTACACCTTTAAACTTTTACTGTCAATTTCCGTTTCAGTGCTGAATGACCTCGTTGGTCCCAGTGCTTGGCCTTTGGCCTAAATTCTATATTCAATTCAATTCATGTGCATATCTTTTTTTTATGCATTCTCCAATTAATTTTACTTTGCGTTGTAACCCCTCCAAACAGCACCCATTTTCATATTCAATATTTCATACTTGTTTTGTGTACTCACTTAAGACTTGTATTATCAAGCAGCTCCTTTTAAGACGGGGCCATTAACCACCCACCCCCGCCTCCTCCGCCTCGCTCATTTTCCTGTAACTATTGCTGTTAAAGATGTCAGAGTGGGACCGTCGGTCTGGAGAAGGTCAGCGAAGATAGACTGCACCTTCAGGGTCTTGATCCATGGCAACAGAGGACGAAGAAAGGGTGAAAAAGGGTCAAGAAATGGAAGCCGGGAGCCGAGTGGAAGATGAGAGAATAGGAGGGGCAAAGACCGGAGAGAGCCCAGAGGCCCTACAGGGGAAGTGACAGGAGAAGAATAATAACTCTAATAATTGAGAGCGATAGAGAATGATGGACTTTCCAGTAACGTAATTGTGCGTTGCCTTTGGTGCTATGAATAGAAGTGATTTGCTCCAGAGAGTAAGAGAGAGAGGGGAGGGGTTCTGGACGGGGGGAGCGATGGATTTGTTTTTGTGGCTGTCATGAGTTGAGCACTAGATTATTTACCAAGTGCTTTAATATGGTTATGATAATATAACTTCTAAATATTTCTCTGCAGAAGATAATGTTTAGGATTTAGAAATGGTGTCTTTATATGTTGTGGGGTTTCGTGAGAAAAAAGACATCCATTTAATGTTAAGCATTTATTAAATGTGTTTGTTTGCAACATCTTTTGTTTGGTGGAAGTGGCACCCATGGTTATTTAATGTGATGTTACTGGATATTTTTACAGCCCAACGGCAAATGCAAGCTTAGAAATCAGAATACGTAAAAGTACCTTTTGGTCCTAAGTTCAGAATATTTTTCCAGTTTGTGCTATGCAAATTCGTGGAACTTAAATTAAAAAAAGTATCAAATTAGAAAGAGAAAATTTTATGTTTGTCTTCCCATCTGATGATGAATTAAAAAACAACCAGAATTCCATGTATTCATTGCATCACTAAACGCTCTGATTGTTTCAAGCCACTAATGGTATAGAATTTTCGAATTTCACTTGCTTTTTCGTTTCATTCCAGTTTCCAAAGATTTAATCCCATTCCTCAAAGTTAGAATGATTTTCTTTTCTATATATTTTTCCACACCCAGAAACCCTCACTTTGAACACACTTTTGAAAAACTAATTTCTTACCAGTGATTACCTGTGACCATAGGTGACTAACGCTTTCTTGTGTAAGAAAGTATTGTAAATTGACTTATTCTGTACATTTATTTATTCCCGGTCTACTCCAGGCATCTCTGCTAATAAAGATGTACTAATCTACACATACCTTAAAAAAAATGACAGTAATTTAAGAAGGTCGAAACGTAAGCCCCGACCGTTTATCGTCCAGCACCTCGAACGCAGGTACCTTCATTCTGTATAATTAAATGAGGGCCAGAGATGAGAGCAGAAGGCTCCCCCGGGTTGGACAACGGTAAGCCCAAACGTAGAGTAATAACAATAAAACTGTCTTGAAAATGTTAGGAAATATGAACAAATAAAATTCTTAGTTTAATATTATTAACGACGTATTATCTCTCTCATTTTCAAATTACAGAAAGTATAGCCGTGTATAGATTGACCTAAATGTACGATGGTTCGGAAATCCAGTTTATATTGTTTTGTATTACTTCATCATTATGTATTGGTATTATTGCATCCTTCACGATCATTTTATTTGTTCCTGTAGCTTTGTCCTTCACCATAATGTTATTTGTTCCTTGAGTTTTATCCTCCACGACAATGTCCTGTGTTCCCGTAGCGTTAAAGATTACGTCTCAGGAGAAGTCGCTCCTCCCTCCTTTTCCCACTTTCATCTTGACTCGGTTCCTTTACCCTTGGATATTCGAAAGTTAGTGAAGTTGGTTCACATCTCCATGGCGTGATTTCTAGCAAGAAATGAGGGAAGGTGAAGGAGAAAAGCGAGACGAAGTCGGAAAAGGAAGAAGGCAATTCCTCACAAGAATGAAAAGTTGGAACGACAGGTAGTAGCAAGTTATACGAGATAAGAATAAAATTAACAGTGAGGAGAAAGTGCTGCATTCAGAGAGAGAGAGAGAGAGAGAGAGAGAGAGAGAGAGAGAGAGAGAGAGAGAGAGGGAATGTATATTACAGAGGGCATTTTCTTTTGTATTCTTTTGTATATTACAGAGGGCATTTTCTTTCCTAAGAGCCCTAATTACACCTAATCACATAAAAGCTCATTATCCTAGATGTCAGAAGTCAGATAAGGTTTCATGACGCTACAACTCTAACTTCGTTAGTAGGTCTGGCAAATATAGCATTTAGAAAGCCATTTAGCTTAGTAACTATACGCATTATACCGGTGATCCTTTCATTATTCTGTTTTTCGTCTCTGTTCATGCACTCACTCTTACATTCTCTTCACTTTCTTTCAGCTAATACATGGCTCAGTGCTGTGCCGATCCTCCGATTCGCTGGTATTATCTTTTATCTGTTATTGCCCTACGTCTCCCAGTAAACAAATAACGCTGGTTTTAATAGCCCTGACTCTGTATGTATTCCTGTGTTTGAGAGGAACTTAATATCTAGATATGTAATGATGGGAAGCTGTCAGTTTGATTTGAATTAAATTCCGAACATGGAGGCAGAATAGAAAGAGCCAATGTAGAGTTGGGTTGTAGCCAAGCTGGCAGATTTCCATACTTTTTTTGAAAAGATTTATTTTATTTGAACTCGAAATTTGTAGACTTCTGTTTTCAGCGTCGAATTTCCAAATGATTAATTGGAGGTTGAACTAAAGGTTTACGTATTTGTCTAGTAAAAAAGGAAAAATGCTAATAACAAATTGAGGCTTGCTGGAACTCTGCCTAGATTGGCGGAATTTGGTAAGAGCGGCAACTGGTCACAAACAGTCAGAAGAAGCTACGAGGGAAATCAAGTGTCACGAGATGAGACTTTCTGATCTAGTTAAGGGCGTGTAATTTCATGTCAGTTCAGCTATGCGTTAGTGAACTGATTGGAGTATCTGTTCCATTATCTGCGCTGCGTCATCTCGTGTGCCACATTCAGTTGACGTATATTACGTCAGCTGGTGACCATTAAACGAATTTTCTCATATCTTTGACAGTACCATGGTCTTCCCTATTCTTGATTTGAAGTTCATGGAAGAATGTTCAAATAAACTTTCCTTCAGTTATTCACCTATTAGCTTATATTTATTTTAATTTATCCATCTATTTTAGTTTGTTGTGGATGAAATGTATGTTATTAATTTGGTATATGCCCTGTTTATATGCATTTTATTTTCTATTCATTTATTGTTCCTTGCTCTGTTGTCCTTTATTCTAACACAGCAATTCTGGTTTTTTGGAAGCTTGATGTGCAAAGTCATTGCCTTTCCAAAGGCCTCTTTAAGAAGAGTTTATGGACAATTAAGATAATATCGATAATGATGATAAACAGCTTTATAACAATAAAATTTATATAAGAATTGATCACTATATACATTGTTATATTTTATCAAACCATGTATATATATTGAGGCCTGTTTGTATCTTGAAATGAAAGAGCAAAACTTCTTGTAAAGATAAAAAATATATATTTTCATGTTGTTTCTGCCCTGTTATTTCCAGGAATAACTACGTGTAATAAAACCTCATAAGAAACCTTATAGCACTTGGTGTAAGTGGTTTATATTATAAGTAAATAAAATTCAAATGATATCATAATGTCAACTTAAGTGTTAGCAATATAGTCTCCCATAGAAGGGAGGTACATTTCTCTCTCTCTCTCTCTCTCTCTCTCTCTCTCTCTCTCTCTCTCTCTCTCTCTCTCTCTCTCTCTCTCTCTCTCTCTGTTGCCAACTGAGACTACTCCCCTTGACTTCGAGCAAGGCTTCCAGGAAGTCACAGGCCCTATTGTGAGGCACAGGACTCTGGAGAGGAGACTGTAGCATTGGCGTTGCTGTCTTTCTCATGGATGGAGCAAATAGCAGATGCCTCTGTGGAGGTGAGGCAGGCAGAGTTTTTTCAATAGAAATAGCTTTGGCAAAGGTGAACACATTGATCTCTGAACCAACATGTTGCCTGGTGGCTAGCTGGTGAGAGAAGCTCCTCCCCCTCCCTGTTACCCTATAGTTTATGGAATTTTTGGGATGAGTTTATAAATCTGTCACCATTCTGTTTATATTCGTAATTTGACTGGCGAAAATTGTCATCGGATAAGAAAGGAAAGGTAGCATAAATTGTTGCAGTAGTAAAATATTAGTTTAGTAGTTTCCTTGGATGACTGTTAAAGACAGAAGCAGGAAAGTAGTTATTATGAAAGAATTTATGTGGGAAAGTTTTTTCCTGGTGAATAAGAGGCCAATTAGACTTCAAGGAGACGACTCTGTATAGCAAGGTTTACATGGAGTTCATAAAAAAAAAAGAGGTTAAGATTGGAACCTAGGCCTGTAAAGGTCTTTTTCCAAAAAATAGCAGTGCTAAATTCAATATGTCTTTGACACTAACACATCCCCCCTAAAAAAAAACTGAATTTTGTTCTTTGTCCATAGTGAAATGAATATTAAAATGAAAAAAAGTGGCAAAATCTAAAAAAAAAAACTATCGGCATGACGTTTGTGTCTAAATAAAATGGAAGTGTCGCCAATAAACCTGGAATGAAATTACCCCTTCAGCATGCATATGCGTGGGTCAGTTGGTAGTTCACGTGCTCATGTGTTGATTAGTTCTATCATATTCATGCTGAAGAGGTAATTCGAATGAAGTGCTGCCAATTAATTCAGTGGTAGGTCGGGAAGTTGGGTAAAATTTGCTGGTATGTTAGGCGGCAACCTGCTTAGGGAAACCTTAGGTAAACCTCAGGTACATAGATGCTTAGGTTCCAACTTCTTTTATGAAGTGTGCTGGTCAATCGGTAGCGCCCTGTCCTTTCACTTGACAGACTGGGCTTCGATCCCAATGTGAGTCAGAAATTTATTTACATTTATATACATACATATATATATATATATATAATATATATATATATATATATATATATATATATATATATATAAATTTATATTTGCGTATTTTGCGTAATTGTAAGATATACGATGACAGATAGCTTCAAAATTTTCATTCTGTGACACGAGTAAAAAAATATGTTAACGTCAGTAATATATACAAAAATATGACCCTTTTTCTGCATTTTCCCATAAATATTGTTGAATAGAGTATCTTTTCCATTTAGAAATATAATAGACACTGATGAAGGGGGCTGTCTGGATATCTAATGCGGATAGTGAATGCTGCCATTAGACGTAACCACTGCACATAAGACTCTCTAAGAGGCCAATTAGATCTGTACAGTTCCCGTGAAACCAATAAACGACCATAACATGCGGAACCCCCCCCCCACATTTCCCCTCCTCTCTCTCTCTCTCTCTCTCTCTCTCTCTCTCGTTATGATGTATAGAAGAACAGATATCGTTTTACTGTAAAAAAGAACGAGAGTATTAGTAATAGTTACACATATACAGTATATATATATATATATATATATATATATATATATATATATATATATATATATATATATATATATATATACATATATACATATATATGAAGACAAAAAGGCCATAAAACACTATTTGAACATTGCAACCATATATTTCAAGCACTTCTTCTGTGCCCTTATTCGTTGGTAAAACATTTTACCAATGAGCAGGAGCACAGAAGGAAGTGCTCGAAATATGTGGTTGCAACGTTCGAATAGTGTTTTATGGCTTTTATCTTCATATTATACTGATGATGTATTACAGTATATATATAATATATATATATATATATATATATATATATATATATATATATATATATATATATATATTTATATTATATTATATATATACATACATATATATATATAATGTGTGTGTGTGTTTGTGTGTGTGTGTGTGTGTATTATTGGATGTGCTTGGGTGGGCATGCAAAATGATACAGTGAGTAATAATTGATGCCTGTAGGTGGGTAGACTCTTGATGAACTGTGTAAGAAGAATATGGTTATGCTGGCAAATGATATTCAGGAGTACTAAATCTTAGTATGGATTGCAACAGAGGAGAAGTGGTTGAATGTTATTAGTATCTGGGAGTAGTTGTAATGGATGATGGTAGTTTGAGAGAGGAGGCAAAACTTTACATATTCATTTTTCAATATACATGCTTTACCTTTAGCGCCGGTGGCTACAGGTGTAAGATTTCTGGTTGTCAACTAGTCACTTGCAATGATGGTTCTAGTCCCGTTGCCCTCTCAGCTCGCTCAGAAATCGAATCCAGTAACTTTCGCTGGCGAGGCAAACATATGTATGTATATACATAGTATATAATATATATGTATATATATGTGTGTGTATATTTATATATGTATACTTGCCTCACCAGCGAAAGTTTGTATGTTCGATTTCTGAGCGAGCTGAAATGGCATGGGACGAGCAGCATCACCCCAAATGACTTGTTGAGAACCGGAAGTCTTACTACACCTTCTGTAGCCACCCACGCTAGGGGTGAAACATGTATTTTGAAACGCGAATATGAAAATCGAGGTTTAATCACAGTCTGCTGTGAATATCAAGGTTTCCCTCTAATGAATTCTGCAAAGGCGATTAAGTAAAACACGACCTGAAAGTTGATATCGTTAATTAAAACCAGGCGGATTCTGCTGGCGAGGAAATTCTGCTTCAAAAATGCTTGCTTTCCTGTCTAGTCAGGATGCGTCTTTAACACGGTCTCTCGGACTTGAGGTATTGGACGAATTCAAAATCACGTTTCTCATCTCTTACTACATTTGTTGCAAAAGTGGTGTCATAACAAACAGGTTTGTTCTCTGTGACATATGCCATGATATGTAGATCTAAAAAAAGATACAAAAAATAATTCGGTAATTAATTTAGAATGTGTTAAGATTATCTAATTATGCAGATTTGGACTTTATTCCTTTAATTTTGTTATAGAAAGAACTCGGATTATTATACCGCACGAAATAGGTGTCTCCAGCCGTCCGCCAGACGGCAACAAAGCGCAGGCGCACCGACGATGGAATAGGCGGTGGAAAGGTCTATTTCAAATAAAAGCACGTCAATGTCGTTCGTTAATTAATGAACTCGGGTAGACGACAGTCAAGGTTGTCTTTATGGTGCCTCCGACGGCTATGGAAGTGTGTTTTGAATTGCATATCAGTTAAGCTTTGACTCTGATATGTGAACTAAAGGTTTCTCTTCCTCTCGCTCCCCTGCTCGTATGCAGCAGATGCGGGCGAAGTAAAGTGTAAAGAGAATGTCGCCATGTGAGTAGGAAATATTTTAGCTTGTTATTTTGAAGATAAAAAAAGATTCTCGTTGTATCCGCTTGCACAAAGAATGAAAATTCCGTCTGAAAAGGCTGATCTATTAATTGGTGGAATATAGGATATGCTACAACTTCTGTACAGATCACAATTTCTGCCATAAAAATGACATGTAAAGGAAATACTCATTCTCAGAACTCGAACTGAATCAGTGATGAAAATAGATCAAAGTCTCTGAAGAGTATTGCGGAGGGAAACGCCTCGGAAAGAATGACATGATCCTCGTCGATGTATTGGCACCGTTTCTGATTGCTGTCTGCCAACCCTTTATCAAGTGATGAGTGCAGCAGAGTTAGCACTGGCTGCCGCGAGCGCCTACCTCTTGCCCTTTTTCGCCACCTTGTTCTATGTGTGGGCAGAATGGAAGATGTAAGTGTTTAGTTTTCTGTAAAATAAAACTATTGTGCCGGTTTTGTCTGTCCGTCCGTCCGCCCTCAGATCTTAAAAACTACTGAGGCTGGAGGGCTGCAAATTGGTATGTTGATCATCCACCCTCCAGTCATCAAACATACCAAATTGCAGCCCTCTAGCAGTAGTTTTTAATCTATTTAAGGATAAAGTTACCCATAATCGTACATCTGTCACCGCTATAGGTACCAACAACACAGGCCACCACAGGACCGTGGCTGAGTTTCATGGACCGCGGCTAAGAGTTTAATGGGCCGTGGCTTAGGCCACCACCGGACCGTGGCTGGTTTCGTGGGCCGTGGCTGAAAGTTTCGTACAGCATTATACACTGTACAGAAAACTCGATTGCTCCGAAGAAACTTTGTCGCATTTTTTACTTGTTTCTTTATTGTAAGAGATGTGGCAGTAATACATCATTCCCACATCAACCGTGAGAAAGGGGCTGATGAGCTACGGCAGCATAGCCTGCATACATGACAAATGAAGAAAGATCGGTAAGAAGTTGTTCTAAACAACTCAAAACATTTTGGAAAATTGCCACGAATATTTCACCTCCCGTGGCTTAATGAGAAAGATGGCAATTCCTTCTCACTAACTAGTTCCTTGAAGCTGGACGCATTTCTGGGGACAAGGCTCTTGACATCGTATTATGGGTTCAGAAAATATTTGTTTTGCTCTGTGAAGGCAAGAGTGGAAAATCCTGAACACAACCGAGGATTTCAGTCTAGTCACGAAGAAATGGGTAATGACGAGGAATTTCGTCTTCCCTCAGTCTTTTACACACATTGTTGCATAACTTGCTTCACATTTGCTGAAATTTACTTCTTCTCTTCTGCCATACGTAGTCACATCATTTGCGCCGGCTGCCCGTTTTCCGTTGCACTGTCTGAACTGCTGGGAAACAGGGGTATGGAGCCTGACTGAGAATACGTCTATATTTAGTTTCATTCTCTGTTGTTAGCTTGCCTTAGTTGCTCAGATTCATGCTTTTCTTGTAAAATGTTTCTAGTATTATTGTGTTATTATCAGCAGCCATGACTTAAGATTTTTACAGTGATTAATTTTATATATATATATATATATATATATATATATATATATATATATATATATATATATATATATATATATATATTAGAGAGAGAGAGAGAGAGAGAGAGAGAGGGAATGTGTACTTAAAAGTTACTTTTCCTTGCAGTGTTTGAGAGGAAAAATTCCCTAGAAACTGGACATGAAAGAAACGTTAGAATGCCGGTATTAAAAACAAAACCTGAATGCTTCTCTTTGTTGTTATGTGAAGAAAGGGACCAAAAAGGGGAGGAAACAGTCCTTTAAGATAGGGACGGTGTTAAGCGAGGCTATAGCGGGGAGAAGGATTGATTTGTTGCGGGTATTGTTAAGACGTCAAAATTCCCTCAAAATTTTGAGGTTTCCATTAAATCAAGTTTCCATGATACCTTCGCAACTAAGAACAGAAATGCGATGCATCATAATTTACACTTCGATATTTGCAGTTCACAGGGTTGAATATAGATTTTACTTTCCGTGTCCTTTAGGTAATAGTTCTTAATGTTTTTTCGCTAGTGACGTGGACGTTATAACTTAACAGATATTGGAATAGTAAGGGCAAATGGTTCCATCTTGTTGCGTTTTTAAGAGGAATCAAAGAAGCAACATGACAGCATGGGAGCAGCTAGTTATCTCCGAAATGGAGTGATTGAGGAAAGATGTTTATAGATTTTTTTTAAAGTCTGCCAGTGGGAGATTTTTGTAATTATGTGCCTTTCCACTTTGGCCACGTCAATATACTGGTGGTAAAGGTATTATTTTGGTCAGTGAGAATAAGACCTGACCATCAAGAGTCGAGACTGAACAATTCAGTTTTATTTAACTAAGCATTTTTTAATCACCCTTTTATATAAAAGAAAATGTCTGACTTTTTAATACTGTTGTGGCCGTACAGGAAGACAGATGCAATATGTGGGCCAAACTTGCATAGGCAGCTAGCCACTGTAATATTATTACTGTTCTGATACTTATTGATGGGAATGGGTTATTCTGGTGACACTGTTTTCGTCAGGAACACAATAGAAATGGTAAAGCTCTACGGGAGAATTTACCACACTGCCTTAAGAAGATAGACAGAAAAGGATTAGGTCTTTCTGGATCACTCAAAGTATATAACGTTCGTGGCGTTCGGAGAAGTTTTCCCTAGTCTTGGACATAATGAATCCAGGAGGCAAACGAGATGATTTGGTACAGTCATTAGTTTACATAATCAACATCGTCAAAAAATGACGTTTTGATAAATAATAAACCACACAAGTCATCCTTATTTTAATGCCTCAAATAAATTTGGGATACCTTGTTTTTCTTTCTCTTCGTTGATCAGATTGACAAGGAAAAAATTATTCTGGTAGCAAATAGTGTCGTTGGCTTTCAATCTACCAGCTGTAATTGTATTTCTTCGTTTGCATGCGTGTTTTTATTTGAAAGATGACACTCAGATAAACAGAGAGAGATAGATAGATAATATCAGGTAAGAAAGGACAAAGAAAGAAATGAAAGCACAAGAGCATGTCAGTTGGAGATAGCGCAGACGAATGGTATTGGATAGTACATAGTAACATCCCAAACAACAAAATTCCTGACGTTTTACAAAAAGAGTAGCACCCATTTATTTAGGCGGCACAGTCACTAAGTTAATAGTGAAAGACCACTATTGATATAACTTAATGTAAGAGTCTTCATAAATGAAATGATACAGAATTTGCTTGTAATCAGTGACATATTTGTAACTATGTAATAAAGGAATAATGCATTTTATCAACCAAGTTAATTGCACTGGCAATAAAAACTATAAGAATTTTAGTTTGTAGTACAACTTTGCTTGTTAAGGTTAGAAAAAGAGTGAATAACAAATGCAAGTCAGTTACAAAAATTGAAAGTTCATCATCTGTTTGCTTTGGGGTTAAAGGAATCATTAGACAAGTTTGTTGTCTCTTTGATTGGGCAGAGTCTGGAGGTGCTCTCCTTGGCCTCAACTCCATTTCACAACTAATTACTTTTCGGGTTGTTTTAGCAAAGGGCATGTTGCTGGCATAAGCCAGTTAATCTGAAACACGTCCGACATGTTCTTGCATCTAAACTTTATACATTATACTACTAGACAAAGTATTTGGCCAATAACTTCTGAAGCACCTTTATTCTTAAAACAATAACTCTTATCCAAATAAAAACCTCTCTAAGAAGAGCTAACTTGTTGAGTATGATAAAGGTACATAGTATAAAAAAATTTTTAGTTATTAGGACATGAAAAATATTTATATGATTTAAAGCAGTATTTAACCTCTTAATACTACTTCACTTTATTCTAATGCTGTGCTTTGAATATTTTGAATTTTTACCTTTTCCCATACTAAGGTGGTACTTTAGTATGAGATTATGGTAACGTATGTCGACATAAACGCTACATGATAAATAAAAGCCGCAATTAAAATTTAAACTCCTATTGTAATCTTTTGCTCATTGTTGATGTGTATGTGTAAGAATTTTGTCACTGTGTGCAGCCCATGCTCCGCTGCCATGCCTCAGTTTAACTACCAAGGTCAGTAGCCATCATAGAGCACCCTCTCTGCCATGTGGTCATAAGCCTTCAAGATCACCTGAACTATGTGGTGTGGGTTGCCACCAGCAACACGTGTTCCATTTCTTTTGCTCTTTTGGGGGATGGTAGCCCTGTATGGCCCCACACTTTGCTGCCGCACCTCAGTTTAGCCCTCCAAGGTCGGCCGGCATCACAGAGCACCCTCGCTATCACATGCTCGTGAGCCACTGACGCCACCTGAGCCATGTGGTCTAGGTTACCCGAGCATTCTTACTGTAAGTACTTTTCTGCCTGCATTCCATATCAAAAGCGGATCAGATAAATAAAAGTTGTAGGCTACTCTATAAGCAAGATCCCGTTCTCATAAAGCCAGCTTAACCGTAGCTAACCAACCGACAATAAATCAGAGAGCTCCAGGCATCCTGTATATGAACTGAGCATGACAACCATTCGGATGTAGAATCACAAGACTTAGGTTTCCAAAAGGATATAACGCGTCATGTGATTTCCGTATCGTATATCTTGTTATTTGGTCAATTGTGCTTGACTTCCTTCCTTCCTTGCGCCAATTTCCATCACATCCTCTTCTGTGATGAGTGGGGAGCATAAAACGATGTTATCTTAGCTATTGTTGACCTTCGTTGAGCGACAAAGTTTTCACCAACTTCCTAACTTCTGCATGGTTGTTAACTATGCCGTTTTTGTTTTGCCAAGGACAACACTTCTAACTTTTGTTGACACATTTCTCTGCATCTACATATTCATATTTCATGGCCAGAAATTGGAAGTTGCTTAGCAAGTTACATATAATTCGCTTTTAAAGCTTCCTTTTCTGTTTGGGGCATGAATTATATAATCGCTTGACATTTCCTGGTAAAAGGGAAGTGAAGGTCTTCGAATATTTTGCTAAAGCCATAAAAAGGAAGTGTGCTCCATCGTGGGAGATCTCAAGGGGAGAGAAAATTCCCTCCATTCTGGATAAGATTTCTGAGAGTTGTTGCGACAAGTGATCACTCTTCTCAAATATTTAAACAGGACTTGGCAACCCATTAATGATGTAACTTACATCATTATACAAACTTGCGGGCAAACAGCATTTGTATTAATTTTTAAACCCGTCGAGGACATTATTTCGGGTTTCGCTACTGCCACAAGCATATCCATAATAACATTTCGTTTCATTAATAGCAAAACCATGACACCAATGACGAAAGGGCCTTTAGTGCCCTCGGCAAAGTAAGAGAAGTATTGAATCATTGGAGTTTGATATCCTGAAAAGCAACGCTTGCGTATGAAAAGTTAAGCATCCTTCACTGGTATGAAACCCTAGCCGTGTGCCAGTGTGTCAATATCGAATAATTTTTTTTTTATCGTCCATACAAAGTTTGAATACGGTGCCATGACTAACGCACGCAAAAACTGAAAACATTCGTTGAAGTGGATTCTGGTTTATTATCTGAAGCGTATGAAAAATGAATAAGTTCTTTTTATCGTTTTTAGTTTTCGTGGGCATGATAGAATCAAATATGAATATTTGATCGTTAAAACCTGCTATGATGGATGTGTGTGTGTGTGTGGTGTGTATATATATATATATATATATATATATATATATATATATATATATATATATATATATATATATATGATTTGTAATAGTCCTTTAACTTCTCGATTCTTCACGCTATTTGCATACGCTTGTCACTTCAAAGCCTTAGATCCGAATGCAAGATATATGAAGCAATTCTGATGTTCGGTAGCAGGATTCAAACCCGCATCCAGAGTATCAGATCGAGGTCACATTGCCGACCTGATCACGAGAAGGATAAAAGCCTGTTGCCTCTCAAACGTACAAATACCTGTCGAATTCAGGTACATTTATTAGAGCTGGAATAGACCCATCCTGACCATTGTAGCCAAGTGTGCAATCGTTTTTATTGCCTTCTTTACTGCAATGTATACATAGAATCTACTGGGCACTTATTACCAGATACGTACCTGGTAAAAAGTAACCAGTAGATTCTTTATAATTATATATATATAATATATATATGTATACATATATTTATATATATAATATGTATATGTATAGATAGATAGATAGATAGACAAATGAGCAAGGGGCTGGTATGCCTGAATGCAGACATCAGGCAGGGAGGCAGGCAAGAATATTCTTAAATGGTTTTTCAGTTACATATTTATTTCCAACGTTTCATAATCGTTGATTACATCATCAGGGGCTCTAGGATTAAATAAACTGTAATAAAAATTAACAAATAAAAATTACAAAAAACACACAAAGGCAAAGTCAGAACACAGAAAGAAGAAAATCAGCTTAAAAGGGAAATTTTACATATAGGACACTGAGGATCAAGCATAACGCTGGGAAATAACCTTAAATTAATAAAACATAAAAAACACTCAATATAATAAAAAAATGTTAAACTATTAAAGGCTGGAATCACAATGAAAATATATTTAAGGGTATGTAATTAACCTGTCAGTATGACACAGAGAAAATTTTGTGTATGAAATTAAACAAAACAACAAAAACACGATTATGACAGATGCAAAGATACAGCTTATTTCTGAGTGTTCATCTGGGGACAAGTTGTTTTATCATTAAAGACTTGATTATTGGTAGTTCTAGTTGGCTCGAAGTTCATCCAATTACAAATTACAAAGAAAAATTTTGTTTTCAAGGATGTTTTACAAACTTCTGTATGATTTCTAATATGAGAGTGTTCGGGGTTGGAGAATTTTTCCCCGTTATGAAAATTAACCCCCAATGAGATTCTATGCTTACTTATAGAAGTCTGCGAGTGGATCCAACATAAATCCCTAAATTACACTTGGGGCACGAATACTTATAAAGCACTCCAGTGGACATCATAACACAAGCCGATCTTTAAGGTTAAAAGGTAGAGCCAGTCTTCAGGAGGTTAACAAGATCAAAATTAATTTGACAGCAGCAAAATGTCGTTGAATACTGTTGGTATATTTTGTTCTAAAATGGATTCCATGACAGTAAGGAAACTTGGCCTAAAAGTACAGTTTGTGTACCATGGAGGTATTATATAGTTTAAAAAACCTCTTGTTTAGTATTTTATTGAGGGTATTAAAAACTAACACTGAAGGAAAACAATTTTGTTTAAAATATTCTAAAAGAAGGTAACTTCATTATGAATAGCTTTCCAACTAGAGGGCAAAGGTCTTGTCCACTTACTGGACATGGAAAAAGAGGACGCCAACTGAGAGGGCATTCAAGCATGAGTTCTACCAGGAGTAGGTAGGTCTGAGCAGCGAGCACGTATCCATACCATCAACCTGCTTATATAATATAACTTATTATTAAAAATAAAAGCTGTGCCTAGCACAGCTAGTTCCAACAAAGTTTTAAAATGTGAACAAGTAAAATGATTGAAAACTGAATTGGGTTGAGTAAAACACTTGCAGTACTTTAAATAGTTTATATCGTCTTACCCACAGGGACATCTGTAAAAGCGACTCGACGCCAGACTTGTCATAAAGATGTCAGGGTCCTGAACCAAGATCATATTTTTAAATTGGCAAGAACTGTTAATAGCATAATGATTCCTGGTTAAAGGTTCAAGGAGAGAAACAAGATACTTAGCAAGTTTGTAGTTTGGAGTATTAAAATATTTAAGAATAAGGCGTAAAGGAACGTTGGGCTTATGTATCTTGGGTAATCCATATAAAACAACTTAAGAACACCCTGTGGAAAATTGTAGCTGATACGCTTCATCATTGATAATATTTTCATTTTTTAAAGTCCTTAGAAATCTATTGAAACTGTCCTCGAATTTAAATATGTTGGAATGCTTAGGAGTACCGGTCTCAGTAAATTTAGAATGACCAATTAGATGAACATTCATCTTATTAATATACTCTAGTTGGTCGAGAATCCCTGTACCCTTACCTTTGTAAGACCTAGTAATAAGGTCATCACCCTCCGACAGCTTCTTCAAAATTTCTTAGTCTTTCTTCTTATAAAAGGGGGGCCCACTGTGTACGAAGCTTCCCGAAAGTGATTTTAGATAGTTCAGATTATTCGGTATGGAGTTCGCTGAGATTGGTATCAAAAGGTCAGGACTGAAGTCGATGGAAGATAGCCTCAAGGGGCAAGAAGACCTGATATAACTGGGTCTATGGCTGGGAAGGTAAAATTCCAAGTCGAAGGAAAATAAGAATTCTTCCCTTTTAGATGAAACATACTTTGGGAAATAAAACACGTTGGTACGTTCTTTGCAGAATTTGAGAACAGTAATATCAAGACATCTGAATTGTTGGTGGTGTCTGTGATGAAATCTTCAATGGATTTGTTATAGAGTTACTTAAAAATAATACAGTCGATCAGGAATTGGGAAATAGGACATCAGTACTTAGATCCTCGATAACGCTACTGGTTCTGTCAGTCACCTTTAGTTTACTAACAATTTCCATATATAACGAGAGTTTTGTGGTGTCCAAGTAAAACTGAGTGTGATACAAGGACGACTTATATAGCTGAAAAACTTATCATGATGATGTCACCTTGCTTTTAGAATGTTTTCAACACAATTGTTTTTCTTCAAAGGTAGTTTTTAATAACATCAATAAAATGCCAAACAAGATTATTTTTTATTGACTGTAATACTCCCACGATACCCGAACTGTATTTTAATGCTAAACAAAATTGACCAACATGATTAAAAAGCATTTTGCTGCTTTGAACGTTAAACTTGTTCATGTTAACCCCCTGAAGATTGATTCTGTTTTAAATTTAAGGATCAGCCTTGTGCTATGATGTCCTTTGGAGTGGTTAATAAGTATTCATGCCCCAAGCATAACTCGGAGATTTATGTTGGAGCCACTCGGACACTTCTAAAATTATGCATAGATTCTCATGGGGGGGGGGTTAAGTTTTTGTACTGGGAAAAAATTTCCAACCCCGAACACTCCGGTATTAGAAATAGTACAATCGTTTTTTAAACAGCTTTTGGAAACAAAAAATTTCTGCCTAATACTTGAGTCTTTAATGATAAAACAACTTACTCCTAGGTTGTATACTCAGACTTAGGCTGTTCCATTGTACCTGTCAAAATAATAATGTTTTTATTGTTTTGTTTTTATTTCGTAAGCCTCATTTCTCTATCTGAGTCATACTGACAGGTTGACTCCATACATTAAATATTTTTTATTGTTTTAAATTTGTAAATATTTTGTGTGTTTTTATGTGTTCTATTAGTTTTAAGTTATTTCTCAGTGTTTTGCCTGCTCCTCAGTGTCCTTTGAGTAAAATTTCCCTTTTAGGTCGATTTTCACTTTTTTATATTCTGACTAATTGTATTTTTTTGGTGATTTTTATTTATCAAATTTTTTTTTTCATTTTACTTTTTATTCTAGGACTCCTGATGATGTGATCATGGATTTTGAACATTGGGGATAAATATGCAATGGAAAAGCCATTCAAGAGTATTCCTGGCCCCCCTCCCTCTCTGATGTATATATATATATATATATATATATATATATATATATATATATATATATATGTGTGTGTGTGTGTGTGCGTGCGTGTGCGTGCGTGTGCGTGCGTGTGCGTGTGCGTGCGCGCGTGTGTGTTTACGTACATTCGTCATCTTAGAACGTCCACAATGAAGTTCAATTTTAATTCCAGTTTTTTAAAAATAATTCGGATGCTCCATCCTTGATCAAATATGGGAAAAAGTTCTTTACTAATTGATTTCAGCCGTGTCAGTCTGTACCTGATCAACCCAAATTATTAATGCATGCCCCTGTTCCTTTTATTCATTCCAACTCATTTAAACCATTGCTACAGAAGGTAATTCAGCATACTTTTTCATCATTGAATATTAAAAGAATATCTTAAAGCCCCGAAACGCCGGGTTCATTATCCTCTCGCAAAGATAAACTTCCCGCGTTGATACGATCTCTGGGGATCTATTGCTTTACTTATCCGAAATGTAAAGTTGGGAAAATTGCAGGATTGCTCAAGTGAATATAGGTCTCATCTGGGAGTCAGTCGCCCTGCGAGATATTCTTTAAAAACAAAAGAGTTTGCTAGTGTACGAAACCATAGCCATAAATGTAAAACTTCGTTTTCATAAAAGGATTTTCATATCGTTGCTCAAGCACCCAGTGACCACTCTCTCTTCATTTTGGAATCATTAACTAATGAACAGTTGCGCCTTCATTATTACAGTCAAACTTCTTCCACAGCTTTTAGTTTTCTGTAAAAGAAAAGTCATGTTAACCCCCGTCTGTCCGTCCGCCCTCAGATTTTATTTAAAAACTACTGAGGCTAGAGGGCTGCAAATTGGTGCGTTGATCATCAACCCTCCAATCATCAAACATACCAGATTGCAGCCCTCTAGCCTCAGTAGTTTTTATTTTATTTAAGTTTAAAGTTAGCCATAATTGTGCATCTGGCAACGATATAGGACATCCCACAACCGGGCCGTGGATAAAGTTTCATGGGCCGCGGTTCATACAGCATTATACCGAGACCACCGAAAGATAGAACTATTTTCGGTGGACCCGATTATAAGATGTAAAGAAAACTCGATTGCGCCGAAGAAACTTCTGCGCATTTTTTACTGTTTATTTCGCATAATCAGCGTCGTACCTTCAAAACGGGGAATATCACTCAATTTTTGGCTCCAACAGAGTTAGGTACCGGTTTAAGTTTTTTTAACTTCTTATTTTGTTTTAATTAAAAGTATTTAATCTGTTTTAATGACTTTAACTTTTATAAATAATGCTGAGTTTGTTATTAATTTGTATATTTTGTATCATTTTGCAAGCTTAAAGATGAGACTATATATATATACACACACACACATATATATATATATATATATATATATATATATATGTGTGTGTGTGTGTGTATGTATATATGTATATGAATATCTATATTTATATACAAATGTTTATATATAATATATATTTTATGAATGTATGTATATATAGGCTATGTATGTATGTATATGTATTATCTTCTTCTTCTTCTTTTAACGTGCTTTTTTCCCATTTTGTATATATATATATATATATATATATATATATATATATATATATATATATATATATATATATATATATATATGCTGTCAGCTTTCTTTGGCGAGACCGGAAGACGCAGTAAGCAAAACATCCAGATTTTGCTAGATTTCTTCCCTGCATTTTGCAAGTCGCGTCTCGTAAGTTGACAGTTAGACAGGTTACTGTCTTTCTTCTCTTTTCAGACTGGCCCCCTTTTCTTCTCCCGGTAACCATCTGTCTGCTTGCTTTAGAAAAGGTTCATGGTTAAATATTTTTGGAAAATTTTCTATTTAGTGCTTCGTAGGAACTGAAGGGTTATATTTCACTTTTCTTGTGACTTTGTTGTGGTTTTTTAGTCTGAGTTTTTTAATTTTCTGTAAAAGATAACTATTGCGCCGGCTTTGTCTGTCCTTTATTCTGTCTGCACTTTTTTCTGTCCGCCCTCAGATCTTAAAAACTATAGAGGCTAGAGGGCTGCAAATTGGTATTTGATCAGCTACCCTCCAGTTATCAAACATCCAAATGGCAGCCCTCTAGTCTTAGTAGTTTTCATTTTATTTAAGGTTAAAGTTAGCCACAATCGTGCATCTGGCAACGATAAAGGATATGCCACCACCGGGCCGTGGTTAAAGTTTCATGAGCCGCGGTTCATACAGTATTATACCGAGTCCACCGAAAGATAGAGCTATTTACGGTGGCCTTAATTATACGCTGTAGCGGTTGTACAGAAAACTCGATTGCGTCGAAGAAACTTAGCGCATTTTTTATTTATTTATTTTTTTTGTTTGAAAGTGTGTTTTTCTCCAACGGTTTGGTATGTTGGTGATTTCTATCTTTAGCACTAATGAGTGCGGTCGCCCTTCCCCCTTTAACTCCTGTCGGATGTGGGTTCGTAGCCTCAAACGGTTTTGTATGTTTGTCCGTACTGTCTCTGTAGTGTAAATATTGTAATATTAGTCCTTCGTCAGTGGCTTGGAAATAAAGGACCTACGCCCAGTCTCTTATTATTTCACGTGTATTGATGTGATATATGCATATACGGTATATGTGTATATATATATATATATATATATATATATATATATATATACACACACATATATAATATATATATATATATATATATATATACACTGTATATATATATTATATGTGTGTGTAATGGGAAAGAACATCAAATGAGCCAAACTTTGGAAAAGAACATATTATTTTTAGTATCTTCATCTGGTTTGATAGTGAAACGCAAAGCTCATCTACCACGCTTGCTTTGTTTATAAAACATTTTTCTTCTTCCTACATACCATTACATTTACTTAATTTGATGTTTATTTCCGTTAAAAAGACATAGCCTGTGTATTTTCAAGTTGATACAGTATTAGTGTTCTTCGGAAAAAAAAAATTTGCTTTAATGGAGCCCAGTAAAACTGAGGGAAGATCACATTGAAAATACACACAGAGTAAACTTACTAGTTGCTTAACTTAAGTGATTGAATGAGTGATTGACAGGTAAAAGATCGGATTTTGTACCTACATTGGAGGGTTGAAAGTGAAACTGGGGTGGACGGTACCGAAGAGTTGTGCGAGGTTATTACAGTTAATGGCTGGTTGACAGTGAAATCAGGCTTAAAATACTTCATCTCGAGTTCACGCGATACTTCATCTTATTAAACGTGGCGTCATTTCCTGAAAAGCGTTTCCTTGGAATTTAATCGATAGGCATAGTATTTTGTTTAGAAAATACTTGAAAGACGTAAAAATATATATATTTTTTTAAAGCGTGGCGTATGACATAAATTTTCAAATGCGTAATACACCGGGGAGGCTTGGGTGATTAACTCTTACTTCCGCATGTAACGACCTCTTTCACCGTTAAAACCTCTCTCGTGTCCCTCTTCTCACACTGAGATGGTAATGACTCCATTAACGCGGCTTCTGGTTCCGTCGTCTTTTACGCTTCATCTGAAGATGGTTCATCATCTCCGCTAACTTAGGCCTTCTCAGCGCTTTGAAATTTAAGCGGAAAAACATTGCACAGACACTGACTTTACTTTTACTGGATTTAGAGGAGAAGCATCATTATGTGCACGTTCTAAGAAATGTTCTTCAAAACGAAAAGACAGGGATAGTTTTGCAACATGAGTTCCCGTTGGTTGTGCAAGGCCCGCCCCCACCCCCACCCCCAGTAAAAGTGACAGCCGGTGTCCGAGTCGAGTTAGGTGATCATGTGGAATATGGAATTATGATTCAACCTTATTTGAGTATTTTAACCTTGAATGATTCCGAGTTTATTAGGCGACTGTATTTTTGAAATAATGTTATTTATATGATGTCTCTTCAGTTCCACTTGCCGTCCTATTCATTGAAATCATAATTGCAAGAGTTCGTTTCCGTTTCTTTTCAAAACGGAGTAACTATCAGCTCTAGGCTAAAAAATAGTAGAGTAAAGGTCTAAACTGTTTTGCATCTGATAATATACAGGATGAATCACAACTATGGGATGAAAGGATGCTTCACATGGTTTCATTTTAGTTCGACGTATTCCCGATTAAAGAGAGCATCTGCAAAGCTGAGAAAGAAGTTGAATCAGAGATTTTTTTTACATTTAATTTTTGGTAAGATATGAAAGTCTTCAATTTCTTGTGAATTAGATTTATGAATCAAGTACACATATCGGCTTTCCTTTTCCTTTCTCGCAACGAACGGGGATCAAGCAAGCGTCATGTCTGGCATTTCATTTTCTTTGTTTTCCTTTTCGTCATTGTTTCATTGCCTTCTGAGATCTGGAAACCAGGGGATGAGATGCAATGTCAGTATAGATGTCTAATAACAAGAAGACTAACTACAACGATGATCTTGCTCATAAAGCCAGCAAAAAAGCGGGGCAACAAAGCAACCATTATAAAGATAACAGTGGTGATACTTGTGTAAGTGAACGCTACGATAATGGCTGTTTCAACAATCGCGTTAGTTGCAGCAACGACATCAAGGGCAGCGATGGTAATAGTTGTAAAATATGATAACAATCATGGCGATGTCGATAAGTGGTGGCTATTGTAAGTGGCCATGTTGATTCCGACAACAGAGAATTAATTAGTCTGTGTAACTCCACGGTAACAGTATTTGTGTCATTTCGTACTAAAGGTGTAAAATTGTAGTTACAGTTCTTGCGTTAATAAAGTTCATTATTTGTGTGTAGAGAGAGAGAGAGAGAGAGAGAGAGAGAGAGAGAGAGAGAGAGAGATGATTAAATCCGAGTAAGTAAAAATGGGTGAGTGTTCTGAAGAGGAGATTCTCTCTCTCTCTCTCTCTCTCTCTCTCTCTCTCTCTCTCTCTCTCTCTCTCATTTGCTTTTCCGAAATCCTTACCTTGCTTACTTGAACATGGTCTTTAATGAAAATTTGCTTTTGTGTTATCTAGCGTTCGTTGAATGGCCGAGTTTTCCGACATTTGGTAAATTGGATCAGAGATAGAAAGGAAAAAAAAAAAAACAAAAACAGAAGCAGAAAACCTTGGGAAAAAACGAGGTCACAAGTTAGGGTAGTAAATTGACTTTGAGAAGTTTATTCGAAGTCCATTGCTTCCGTTGGCTTGGTGTGACGTCATGTGCGATTCATGGTGTCCTTGCCACACTTCGACTGACTTTTGATCGTTCATTCATTCGGAGTTTCCTTCAGCAATCAGGTGGGGGCTCGGGCATCCTGCAGGAAGTCTTTTTTTGCCTGCCCTTTGAAAACAGGAAGGTTGTGGGAAGTTACGTTGAAGGAAATCCGGTTGCAACGAGACATGTCAGGGGAAGGGAAACCCCCGATGAGTGAAGGGAGCCATTCCCATATCAAAAACTGAAGTAGCTGCAGGTCTCGAGAACTGTGTAGCCGCTTCTGAGGCAGTGTCTCAGCTGAGACCGAGTCTTAAAATATGACGTGATTTGGGTCCGTGATATTTTCTTACGCATTAAGCATTGAAGTTAAAACCCTTATATTATTCTTCTTCGGCGCTGCTCGATGATACATTTCCTGCTCTAGATTTTTGAGGTTTGGAAATGTTTTTACAGATCCTTAGCTCGAATTACAAGGATGAAGATGTGATGTAAGTCGCGTATCTCGTAACTGCAAGATTTGCAGTATTGTTTCGAAAGTATTTGATTTAACTGAAAAGCGACAACTGTCAAGTTAGGATGGACATGCGAGTGCGCTATGATAGGCGACAGACTGAGATATGAACAAATAGAATATAAATGAAACTTGGTTTTATACGAAATATTCTACTGACTATATTACGTTTTTGTTAAAAACTGTAATTTAAAGAGTTGAGAACGTTTACATTATTACCTGTTTCCACAATTTTGATATCTTGAAAACATGACTAAAATATAGCAATATTTGCAGTGAAGAATATTTAAAAAATTAGAAGTAAAAACTTGAGTTTCGTTGTGTGATTGTGTATGTGTATGTGTGTGTGTGTTGGGGGTAGAGAGGTGGGTGAGTGCGTGTGAGCGTGTGAGTGTTTGTGATTGTGTGTAAGAGAGGAGAGAGAGAGAGAGAGAGATGCAATGATCTTTCAGTTGTACGGCGTCAGCACCGGCAAAAGCACAAACTGTTGATATATTTTAAAATGTGACTTACGTATTTAATCAGAATAGGTTTAGGATGTCTATATAGTTAGTCTAAGCAAATAAACTAGTTCACACGTCCATACTGAATACTGAATTTTAACGCAAAATATCTGTCAGAGGGTTTGTTAAACCTGTTTTTTTTTTTCCTTTTTTTTTTTTTAAAGCCTTTAATGCTCACTCACTAAGAACCCGTGGAACGGGCTGGAAAACCTAGAAAGATATTTTATCTATTTTCCTTCTCCCATGGGATATAATTTGCAATAATTTTAGTTTCATATATAATGTGAATCTAACGTTTGTTTATAGTTCTTTGTGTCAACCGTTACAGATTGCAGCAGGCTTGATTCTCGTTGATATTCCATGATTATCTTCTCTATTCCTTTAGGTATTTGGCTGCTCACAGACACCATCATCTTCCTTGGCAGTTGCTATCGTGGGAGCAGCCGTGCGTTCTGAAGGTGACATGAGTGTCCCAGTATAAGTGTTTTCCTCCCGGATGAGCACGAACAGAAGTGTTTTTTTTTTTTTTTTTCCTTCTTTTTTTACGCCTGAATATCATACCACTAGGTGTTCTGGACTGTAGAAATTTAAAATAGGCTTTACAAGTCCTTGGAAAATGAGTGGAGGTTACACGTCAGATGTTTCTCTGGAAATTTGCATACGGAAGTCTGTTATTCAGTTATGGGCGTTGGCCACCAAGTGTGCCACATACAGTAGTTAGGTTTTGCTGTCTTTATTCGTCTTATGTTTCTAGTTTCAGTTTTACGTAGCTCGATATTGTGCGTTCATCTATATGCTGCGTACCTGAAATTGTCCTGAAATTTTATAAGTGTACAGATTTTCATGTATATTTTTCCGTGTTGATATATCTATTCGTGATAGATTTGAGATTAACTTGTTTATCATACGCCGCTGTTCATATTCTTAAGGGATGGGAGGCCTTTATGTTCAGTGTTTTGTTTTGTACCATTGATGTTGATTTCTTGCAGCGTATGGCCTTATAAACTCAAAGCATACCGTAGGTCAAGCTGTTTGTTCTAGGGTTAAAAAGTTCTGTTTGGCTACAACAAACAAAAAATAATAAGCACAAATAGCATCTCACTCAACATGAAGAGACTTTCTGTTGTTCGTAGGTTACATAAACTTTGCCCAGTCAAGAGTCCCGTTTTTATAACGTGGAAAGCAGACCTATAAAGAAAAGATAGTCGAATATTGTAAAAGTCGATTATTTGAAGGTCAGCTTGAAGTCAGGCATTAAGATTTTGACTGAAAATAAAAGAATAACATAAATTTGCGACAATGCTGAAGTTTATGTATTATCGGTAACATACCTCTTCTCCCTCTATTTTTATTATCAGAGTCACTCCCTGTTCTCTCCATTTTGATGAAATTTGGCAGCAACATAACTTTGGGGTTGCTTATGGTTTTACTCGAATATTTTTACCATTACTGATTTGTCTTCAGAACACTGAAGAGATGATTTTAGGTGAAACTAAAATGGCACCTCATATACTAACTAGAATGTTATCCAGAATATGGAATGAGGATTGGCAATTGGAAGTCATAGCAAAGGTATCAAAGACAGTTGGCCCGACTGAATGTCGTAACTATAGCCATAAACTTGGGGCCAGAGGCAGGAGAATCTTTAGTCGCATCCATAATTTAAGTGAGCATAAAAAACACTCGAACTCTCAAGGACACCTCTAGCATATTCTGCTACCAGTAACACTATTATGAGGTGACTCTCATATGTCCTCCAACTCGAAGGGAGGGCACCAACATGATGGAGGTGGCACAAGTTTTGCCAAACCCAATTGATGAGACAGTGCGCGTTACACGGAGGCAATCATTCCCACCCCAGTCATATTGATGAGCAAACCGGACAGACTGCCGAGAAGCCAGTCACCAAATATCAGCCCACCCTTGTAATCAATGGGCCAGTTGCAAGAGAGAGTCCCATCCTTGAGGTATCAGTATAACTAGTATATTGATACTTCTCAAGTTCGAACATTATCGTGTGGTTAACAGACCACTACCGCTGCCACTATTCGCTTCGCAAATAAACTTTAATACTTTCAAAAATATCCCGTCTTGATGACGAAGACAGTGGTAAAGTTGGAAAGGTTGGACAGCAAGACGGAAGAAGCCTAATGAAATATGTGAGACTCAAGTAATAGCCTGATGTGAGAAAGAAAAAGTTAAATTATTTAGATTCGAAACAGAGAATTAGATTCCCCGTCACGCAGCGTCAATGTAGAATAAAGAATTTTCTATGGAGAAACCACGTGACTTCAACATTGCGTGGGGATGAAAGGGCCACTAATGCAACACTAATTAAAGAAATATTCTTTGCGAACTAGCAATTCATGATTTATCTTAATGATTAAGAAAATTGTTGGCACGATGCATCTTTTAGAGCAAGAACGGGTTGTCTTCTGGTTAGCGCGTCCAACCGGCGGTCAGAACATGATAGGTAGAACGAGGGCACTTATTTTGTTTTTCCGTTTCACCTGTTTTCCTACTCTGTTGGGCAAGAGCGGGCGTTACATTGACGACACTTTCTCCCTCTTTAAACATGGCTACCAAATTGACGCTTTTGTAGAACATTTGAATACCCAACACCATAATATTAAATTTACTGTTGAGAAAGAAACCCAGAACTCACTTCCCTTCCTGGAAGTAAAACTTGCTAAAGACGAGATGGGTTTCCACACTGGCATTTATAGGAAGAATACTTTTAATGGCGTAATTTGACCTCCAGTTGGCCTGCTTTTTCATGATGAGATTGTTTTCCTCATCATCAATCTTCCATAGATCCCTGAACAAACTGCTTAACAGTTCTCATTGCCCCTAAATTACGTCTATATGCCAGATTCCCTTATTTACTTGACAACAGATTCAGGAAAAAATGTATTAGTTTATTCAGTGGACAGTTACCTGCACTCAACCTCTTCCATTTCAAGGATAGGATCACCCCCTGTTTACCTGCGGTGTAATCTACAAATGTACCTGTCCCTGATGTAGTCTGGACACGTACATCGGATGTACCAGGAGGCTGCTAAAGATCCGTATCTCCTCTCACCAGGGGATTAGCTATAGAACAGGTAGTCGACTATTTAATCCTGATCAGTCTAGTGTGAGAAATAGCAAGATTTGCAAAACACATATATAGTAGACGCCAGGGACTTTAGTATTGTGGGAAGAACACGAAGTATGGAGGAACTGGCCACGCTTGAATCTATAATAATCAAATTGACTGTCCCTACCCTCAGTCACCAGTCAGCATCAACCCAACTATTCATTGCATAGTTTGCTCCTGTTTTTAGCCTTTGTGTCTGTTCCCCCCGCCCCACCTCTCTCCCCCTCTTGTGTTGCATTTCTTGTTAGTCTGCTTTGCGCTACCATTGTGGGTGGGTGTTTTGTGCTTCTTGTCTCTGGTTTTGGTTTTTTCCCCTTGTTCTGTTTTCTAACCGCTAATATGGTGTCATGAAGTATGTAATATGTATATCTCTTATCTTTCATACACAAATATACTGTTTATATTAATCAGTATTTCAGCATGGAAAATGTATCAAACGATGCGAAACGTCAGCTTCTTAATAAAAGTAATTATATATATATATATATATATATATATATATATATATATATATATATATATATATATATATATATATATATACATACATACATACATATATATATATATATTTTTATTATATATTTATCATATACATACATATATATATATATATATTTTATTATATATTTATCATATACTCATACAGACGCGTATATTCGCATATATGAATCGTTAATGTATTTACATTATTGACATATAAACAAGAACGCAAAATTCACGGCAGGAGAGGCTTGTTATTCCCTTCTAATGGGAAGTGGTTTGACGGAATAGGTAGGGAGAGGAAATGACGAGACTCCGATATGACAGCGTTGACGGCTAAGGGAAAATCATGACTGATGGCTCGAAAAACAGCTTGCTATTTCTCTCCAGGTGGGACCAATTTGTTGGATTTAAGCGGTCAACAGCTTTTGAATATTCAAATAGAATTTTCCTAAGACAAGAACTTCTGTAAGAATGCTTTCCTTAATGTTACGTGTCTATTTCATCTGCCTAGATTGGTTGAAAACTAACTTTTTAAGAATTAGGGATAAAAGATATTTAATTAAATATAGGTTTAAGCTTACTAAAAATCACGTTAAAAAGAATGTTTATATATTTAAGCTAAACTTCATTTCATTAAAACATTTAGTACTGGCGTATAACCTTTACTTGCAACAGCGCTTTGAAGCATTAGATGGTAAACTCCTTTCATTACCTATAGACCTCATTATCAGCATTCAGGAAACAAGTAAAGAACGCGCCGAAGTTTCATCGGCTCAATCGAGTTTTCTGTACAGCCACTACACCGTATAATCAAGGCTACCGAAAATAGATCTATCTTTCGTTGGTCTCGGTTTAATGCTGTGTGAGCCGCGGCCCATGAAACTTTAACCACGGCCCGGTGGTGGCCTGTCCTATAACGTTGCTAGATGCACAATTATGGCTAACTTTAACCGTAAATAAAATGAAAACCACTAAGGCTAGAGGGCTGCAATTTGGTATGTTTGATGATTGCAGGGTGGATGATCAACATACCAATTTGCAGCGCTCTAGCCTCAGTAGTTTTTAAGAGCTGAGGGCGGATAGAAAAAAGTGCGGACGAACAGACAAAGCTGGCACAATAGTTTTCTTTTACAGAATACTAAAAACTGAGGCATTTGGCGTGGTCTCCATTCATTTTGCTTAGAAACGTTGAAATGGTTGAACTCTGAGAGAGAGCGAGTACCTAATTAAAATTAGGCAGACGGACTGTATTGTGCAAATAATTCACGAAATTACATCAGCCAAATAAGAAAGTAAGGGTTACAAAAGTCTTGATTCTGTAAACGGTTTTTCTATCCACAGAAAGAGATTAATTTGACAGAACTTCCCAGAGACTGCAGTGAAAACACATATTTCCTGTGGGGGATTCCATGTTGAAATAATGACAGTAGGCTTCATATTTTTTTTTTACAGTACTAGCTCAGCTCATAATATGAACAGCGAGTTTTATTTTTAAGTCATCATTATAAGATGTTACGCATAATACAGTAATTCACTTAATATTAAACAGGAACTATACGGAATGCAGTGTGAAACACTCTCACATTTTTACGCGTTGTATGCGGATCGCCAATGAAATTTGAGATGGGGTGTGTGGGCCATGCACAAGCACAGTTGTCTGTGGTAAAAGTAGATACAAATAAAAAAGAGGGAACACTTCTCTAGTTTTGTCGATGAAGCATTTCAAAAGTAAAAACTTGATATAGAAATGTAGAATGATCAACTTATTGTCAGATCAAAGGTCTAATGCTGCCCTGTCAGGCTAAACATTCCTTGATTTAGTTTCACTTCGATACCAACATTTGTACCTAGTATGTAGTGTAAAAGTACTCGTTCTTCAGCGCTATTTTTCTAGTTTATTCCTATGAATGTTCATCATTTTCGTAGACAATAATAATCCAGCTACTTATAACCAAAAGTTGAGAGCTTGCAGAATACTCATGCCGTTTTTAGTTTTCTGTAAAAGAAAACTGTTGTGCCGGGTTTGTCTGTCCGTCCGCACTTTATTCTGTCCGCACTTTTTTCTGTCCGCTGAAGCTAGAGGACTGCAAATTAGTATGTTGATCATCCACCCTCCAATCATTAAAACAAAGCAAATTGCAGCCCTCTAGCCTCAGTAGTTTTTATTTTATTTAAAGTTAAAGTTAGCCATAATCGTGCTTCTGGCAACTATATAGGATAGGCCACCACCGGGCCGTGGTTAAGGTTTTATGGGCCGCGGCTCATACAGCATAATACCGCGACCACCGAAAGATAGTTCTATTTTCGGTGGCCTTGGTTATACGCTGTAGCGGCTGTACAGAAAACTCGATTGTGCCGAAGAAAGTTCGGTGCATTATGTACTTGTTCTCTTTTATTTTTGCTATTTTATATTTCCCACTCCTGCAGTATTTCAGTAGTACATTAAATGATGTCGTATGATTACGATAAATGGCCGATATGAACAGAAACGGGCAGATACTCGTAATATAGAGAAGTAGGTCACAATATAGGAAATAGAAATCAAATACAAAGACTAAGCAAAATTATATTAACAGTAAAATAGTGTAACGACTGAAGTGTGTGATAATCTGACTGAGTAATAAAATGATAAATGTCCACGTGAAAACGATAAATTTTGGGCGTCGATTTTCCCATCGATATTTAGTTGCAGTTCTAAATAAGTAAGTTGACCTGATTAGGATCGATCATGTTAAAAGTCAGAAAGAAAATCTGATATACAAAGTATAATGTGAACTCGTAGAGGTAGGGCTCGAAAGAACGAAAAGAAAACCCTCAGTATATTGTATAACTAGACATTATTATGAATGACGAATGGGGCAGCAAGAATGTGCAAAGTTGTATGCATGGGCAGGACGGTAAAGAATTGGTGGAAAATTGTTCCATCTTAATAGCACCAAAAAAGACAAAAAGCCTCATTTCGACATACATTAGACTGAAGTAAAATGGAACCATTCGATGAAATGTATATTGAAGCCTCTGCTGTAGAGAGCTTCAGTATGTGAGTTATAATACAGCAGACTCGTAACAAAATATTGTAAAAACAAAAAGTTTATAGATTTAAGTAAACAATAGCTCACACTGTAGTTTTCCAAAGAATGGCTTTGATCCTAAAATCATCATGAAGGGGTGATTCAAACTCCATAACTTTAGCTGAAGGCGTGTTAGTGTTACAGAAGCACAGAGTTCTCCATGCAAACAAAAACGTCAGTAGGAAGGGTCAGCGGGATGCAGGAATGGACAACTGGGCATGTGAGAGGTGGTCGAGGAAGAGCCTAAGTGATTTTCTTCGAGAGAAATTTAGTGGCACTCAAATATTAGGGAAGTTGATGAAAAGAGGCAGGCATCGCGGCTTGGGCATAGGTCCAACAAGCTCATCCCAGAGAATCAGAGTTTGCGAAAACATTGCCGGTATCATTCCCGTTCGGCTGTTTCTGGATGAGTATGGCTTCAACCAGGAATAGCCACTAGGGACCCTATCTATCGTAGATATTCGTTCATCATATCTGGGGGCTTTCGAAATGTGGTGTTGCTCTTGCTCTTCAAGCATTCTGTACAGTTGCATATGGCCGTAAAGACCAAAATGCTGCTTTGCAAAATGTTCTGTCTATTGATATCGACTCCGTAACATCAGCCCCCTATTTTTAGTGCTTCTTGGGCTCTGTTATCTTGTCCATTCTTTTCCTTTCTTTTTCCTTATTGTCTAATGCATCTTTCACGGGGTGGTTCTTTGGAAGGCGCGGACAGAGGCCGTGGGTGTTCACACAGACAGTGATTGCAGGCAGCTCAATTTTATGTATTTCGTTCATTTTTTACTTTCAGGAGATACTCTTACTTTTTGACAATATTTTTCCCCTTTTTATTTCCATAATTACTGGGCACAATGTTTTGTTCTTAAACAAAATATCTAACCACAGTTTTCCTACAATTTTTCAACATTTATTTAAAGTGAAGGAGCTAGTCTTAATAATGAATGTATACATGCGAATCATTAATTTACGATTGCCCACTAGTATGTAATTGTACGGTGATCGATGAATGCCAAGTGCTATGGAATATTTTTTCGACCACAAGATTTTCAAACGTTATATTATTTTGTAGTAATTATTTATTAACAAATATTTACCTATAATAAGTCTTACGAGAATTGTTTTCACTTATCATTATCTTAAAGTTTTTTGTAAAATAATTTCCCAGTATTTTAACTCGTGCTATAAACTAACCATAAGCCAAATAATGCGCCTTATCAAATCTATTTAAATACAGCTGCTGTTGACACTGACTTTGCAAACTGCAAATGGCAGCACCCTTAATGTTCTCGTATATGAAGAGAAACAACCATTTATTGCAAGCCATTTCACTTGCATATAAGAGAGGTAGCAGAGGTATCACAATTTAAATTGAAAATACTTGAAACAAACAAGTACGACATTGGTTATGGTTTTTTTTATTTATTAGAAATTTGTTATTTTTTTTAAATTAATCAATATATCAAACGCCAATCCCGTTTCCTGTTAATGACAACTGATGAACACTATATGCCATATCAGTGTCTCTAAGAAGGGGCATCCCAAACAAGATGTGCTTTATAAACTTCGAGTCTTCAGATGTGCAGGGAACGTGACAGCGCAACGTGCTTACTAGTAAGCCTTGTCGGATATATCATATATATATATATATATATATATATATATATATATATATATATATATATATATATATATATATATATATATATAATTCCAGGTTTTATGTAGCCAGCATTGCATGCTATTAATGCATGGCTGGCAATCCTAATATGCTGAGAGAATGGCCATCATTGTATGCTATTAATGTATGGCTGGCAATCCTAAGAGAATGGCCAGCATTGTATGCTATTAATGTATGGCTGCAATCCTAGTGTGCTGAGAGAATGGCCAGCATTGTATGCTATTAATGTATGGCTGGCAATCCTAAGAGAATGGCCAGCATTGTATGCTATTAATGCATGGCTGCAATCTTAGTGTGCTGAGAAATGGCCAGCATTGTATGCTATTAATGTATGGCTGGCAATCCTAAGAGAATGGCCAGCATTGTATGCTATTAATGTATGGCTGGCAATCCTAGTATGCTGAGAGAATGGCCAGCATTGTATGCTATTAATGTATGGCTGGCAGTCCTAGTATGCTGAGAGAATTTAGGATTCTACCTTGAATCTGCCAGCGCTTCCCGCACTCTGTGTGAACGGTCTCCTAAGAATCAATACATTTTAAATTTAAGGTTGAGCCAGTTCCTGTCTGCTCCTGCTGTATCAACGTCTCTGTGAATACAGCTTGAATTTTTTCCTGTTCATGATTTTTTCAGTTACTAGCATACGATATTTCCTCCTCCTTCACTTCCCAGTAATGTGGTGATTGCATTCAGTTGCAAATTTCTTGATGAGCAGCCGTCAGCTCAGGTGTCGAGAGCATACCAAAACCGAGGAAGTCTCCATATCACATTTACTTCGCGGGGAAAATAAGGCAATAAATGATTGTGGCTGTTCTACTACAACCAAAGTTATTTTGAGTATTGTTTTACTTGTGAAGTAAATGTGATATTTAAACACCATGAAACTGCAGATAAGTTCTGTAACACATTCGTCCAAAGCCTGCAAGACAGTTTCTGCTCATTTCTGTGTCAAGTCTCATAAAAAATCATGTGATTCTGTTTGGTGAAAATGCTAGTGAATATGTCAGTTCCATCAAATTTTAGCTGTACAGGCTGCTTCATACTTGTCTTGAAGAGACAACTCGGTTCAGATAACTATAGGGGTCCTTAATAATTTTTTTTTATATAAATATTGTCTTAGTTGCTTAATGCGTCCCTTTTTCCATTGTTTTTCTAACATCTAGTGCTTTCTCTTTTTTATTTTTCTTTTTATCTTTTGACCCGTTTCTAGACAAAATTGTATCAAACGTATTATCTGCGCAGAACTGAGCAATACTTGGATTGCTCCAGTTGCTATCCTTTTCCCCAATAC
>NC_089795.1:54119484-54224484 GCF_040412425.1 Macrobrachium rosenbergii
CAGTGCAGAGTCTCTGTGAAATATTGTGGTCCTATATTACTGTAGTTACCTCTATCACCTTTCTCTTTATACTAAAAGAAAGTTATCCCTCTAGCCCATTCCTCTGGATTCTTTCCCTCATCCAGACATAGGCCTGCCTTTCACACCCTGTTACCACCTCACTCCTGAAGGCTTTCCATTCTTAACCCTTTAACTGTTTCTTCATATATCCTCAGCTGTCTCCTTCGTAATCATTCTCATTTACATTAACTCCATTTTACATTTTCATCATTCAGGTATGGTGTCCCCTGTCTTTCACATTCTAAGTCTCTAAGTTTTTCATCCCAAGGATACAAGACTAGTTTTTTTGGACTGCATACCTGCCTTTTCATTCTGTTCTAAGATAGAGTTAAGTTAAGTATACCTTAGTTTAACCAGACCACTGAGCTGATTAACAGCTCTCCTAGGGCTGGTCCGAAGGATTAGACTTATTTTACATGGCTAAGAACCAATTGGTTACCTAGCAACGGGACCTACAGCTTATTGTGGAATGCGAACCACTTTATACCGAGAAATGAATTTCTGTCACCAGAAATAAATTCCTCTAATTCTTCATTGGCCGGTCTGAGACTCGAACTCGGGCCTAGCAGAGTGCTAGCCGAGAACTCTACCGACTCGTCAAACGAGGAACTCTAAGATATACTTGCCCGTTAACCTTTCCCACTGAAATTTTCTTCAGTACAAAAGTCTTTTGCTTCTTAAACAGGTTAAAACATAAATTTTAAAAATAACAAATCATATATTCTTGACTACCAATTTCATTCTCTTCTTTATTTCTAAAATATTTCCTTTTTTGTCTTGTAACTACATTTCAAACAAAACCTGCTTTTCCTTCAGTACACCTGTAATGTCATTATTTATAAATATACCTTTGTTTCAGGATTACAGATTATTATTTATATAAATAAACAGTAGTACTTGCGGAATGACGTGAAATAGTTTTATTCTGGGGATGTTTTCAGCTTGGGTGAATTATATTTTATCGAAGAATTTTAGGCTAAAAAACGTCAATCTACCTTAAAAAATTAGCAGGAAGTAGAGACTTGGCATACGTTCCATATAAGTCTGTCTTGTGAGCATACTAAAGGTCCCCATAAATCTAAGCTGTGCTCCAGCCGTCATCGTGGAAAAAGCGGCCGAATTTCAACTTTTTTTTTTTTTAACTTCTAAACCGTTATAGCTGTAGAAATTTTGCATTAGTTAAAAATCATTTATCATAAAAACTTATCATTTTTGTCATACATCGTTTTTTGTAAGATTAAAAATAAGAAAGCTATGTAGAATCATAAAATTGATTTTTTATTGTAATACTTATATGCACATTTCAAGCGTTTTTTTTTTTTTTTTTTTGCTAAAACATACGCTGTGCATAAATATTTCACGACTCTCACAATTATTCAGTAGAGTAAAATATATGGGCTGAGCAGACTTTACTGGGTAGCTTTAAAGCTATAGGTGGACTTACACATGGCGGGGGAATAACAGATTGAATTCTACATAGATGGGGCGTTGTCAGCTCTAATCCGTTTTGAGATCTCTGAGGCTTTAACAGAGTTCACTGAAGTTGATGTAACAAATGTTCACCAGAGCATAGAATGAGGAAAATCTCGTAAGTCGAGAGATTTATATGCTGTCATGGGCTGGTAGTGGACTCATCAATAACATACAATCGGAGATTGGTAAAGAATCCACCAAATCGCTCTCAGGCAGTAACTTCTCTGATGTTTGATTTTAGCGGAAGAAGAAAGTTATTTCTTTATTTAAATTAACACAATGAAAATGAATTATAAAGATGTGATCCGGGTTTCCAGCAAGAACTCTTCCATGGATTGGTATTTTTGGATGCTAATAAATCAGAAACAAGAGAGTACTTTGAGTATGAGCTTGTACGTTCACCTCCACCATTATCTGATTTACGCTGCTAAGAAAACGAGCAAAGTCTTTGATAAATGCTATCAGTTCCAAATGGAGACTTACTTTACCTTCCAATCCTCATTATGTACTAGACTGAGGAAACCGTCTCCACCGTGTTCTTTGGCCAAACCCTGCAACAGATATTAGATTTGTATTTATCCTATGTTGTGAGTCATTATGGAAAGAACTGCACTGTGGCTATCCTTAGAGATAAACGACTACAAAAGAGGGGCAAGAATAATGGGGACCAAAAAGAACGTTAAGAGACATCATTCATAATGAAAGCATGCGAATCGATACTTCACTGTCATTTTTTTTAGCAGACAGGAACAGCAAACAAGCTCTAATTGAAGGTGTTCCTCTTCCAATGAACACTGAAGGTTATTTTGTTCTACAGATATAAAGTGAAGTAGACACTTCTGTTTCAAGTGTTACCCTGGATAAAGCGAAGGAAAAATATCCGATAACTGTCGCTGGGCAGGATACTGATCTACTTGTACTTTTAAATGCTGTAATAAGTGGTGATATTGACCTTTGTCTCTTAAAACCAGAATTATCAAACAATGCACACAAAAGTTTTAGCACTCAAATTGAGAAAGAGAGTATGGGTGAGAGTTGTGAAATGTTGGTATTCACTCATACGTACCACGGCTGGCAAAATTAGAAGACCAGAAAAACAACGAGAACTTTGGAGAGGAAAAGAAAACGTTCCATGAGATGGATGCCAATAAAGAAAGTTTCAAAGCTAAAATAGTCTTTGTGAAAATTAATGTTACTAGATGGGTTAAGTTATTTGGATCTTTCCTAGATAGTGACCCCCAAGGGTTTTAACCCGTTATGTATCCACCTTTGCGGCGTGTTTAGTACAAGCCCGTTGGGGATTGCTGTCAAAACATAAACAAAAGACTAAATATCATAAAGATAATGACCCCCAAGAAATATTAGTCCTAGGTAACGGCCCCCGAAAACCCTTGGGGGTCACTGTCTGGGAAAGATCCTGTTATTTCATGAATAATCGGATTGTGGCAAAAAAATAATTTAGGCACATTTTTCAACAGGGCTCCTTCCCTCCAACCTGTGCAGGTGCAGAGCAGCGCTCATACAGACTGTATTTCCAAGAGGCTGAGGCTGGTCCATGATAAAGGAATCATTAAGAACGGTTCCCACTGCCAAAGAAGGAGCTCCTTCAAAACCTCAGAACTTAATTTCATGCAACTGCAACCTGGCATGTAACAGTAGGTAACATTGTGTGCAATTTGTTATGGTCTGCTCAGGGATGTGTGGAGATGGCCAACAACTAATTGTGAGAATACCCCTATTGAAGTGTTATTGGGAGACTATGAGTATGAATGAAATTATTGTAGGATACTTCAAGAAATTTGTAATTAAGATAAACTATTATTACTAGCTTACAAGTCACTATTCACTGTACTGCATGATTTTAACGGTTGTAAACTATTTCTGGAAGGGTAGAAAAACAATGCAATTGGTAGTGTGCTAAAAGGAAGAGTAAGGATTTTTTGATTCTGTAGATAATGTCAAGTAATTATTTGTAAGAAATTTTATGTTGAAATACTGGTACTGGAATCTGAGCACAGACTTAGATGATTGGAAATATCATGAAAACGTAGAATAAACAAACCTTTAGTGATCAGTCACTGTAAGATATTTCATTTTCCAGCTAGCAAACTTGTTTGATATTTGATTCTGTTCAGTGAAGGAATTAACTTTTTTTTTATTTCTTTATCCTCGACCACTCAAAAAACTTTGTTTACCAAAAATTTCCAGTCTTTTTGAGGAATTTTGAATTCGTGTAAATTTTCTGTAGTTATAACGGTTTTGCAGTGAAAACTGAAACAACAAAACGGCTAGATGGCGGCAAGAGCATACCTATAGGGCTTTTAAGATAGCCAATAGTATAAGTAAATCTTCAGTTGTGTCTAGGCTGAACTTCCCGCTAATTTGCTAGGTCGAATTTCCTAAAATCAGAAAACTGCTGAACAAACAGTTTTCCAAGTCTTCTTACATGAACATACTCTAGTGCAAATTTACATGAGTAAATGTGCTGTATATGCAGTGGCTACATTCTTCTCGGTAAGGAAAGCCAAATAAAATGCATTTGACAATTTTACGATATTTATATTTTATTATTTCTGCGCGACTCCTAGAGTTCTCTTCGAGTGTAGTGTGTTGTAGATTGAATATTTACTTTACAAACAATGGTTGCTCTCTGCTGAAGGCTCGGCAGAGAGAGGAATGTGTTATCACCTATTGATCATGGCGGCTGGAAGGAAGTGGCCGACATGTTGGAAGCCTGATAAACACGATAACACCGCTGGTCGCCGGGTCAGATCTGAGTCTTGACGTCACACAAAATACCTCTGGGGAGAGGAAGAAAAAGGAGAAAAAAGGGGAGACGGTCAGAGAGAAGGACATTTTGAAAAGCAGAAAAGACAAAAGGATATCAGATAATGTTAGTGACGAGGATTTTGAAGGTGACAACCATCAGGAGGGCCATAGAAAATAATTATAATGATGTTGATGGCAGTGATGATAATCGGTTGAAGAATGCTCCCAAAGGTTAAGGTGGAAAGTCTACCAAACGATTGAAGAAAACAGATTAAGGAACAAACAAGTAAAAAATGCGCCGAAGTTTCTTCGGCGCATTCGTTTTCTGCACAGCGTATAATAATATATGAAACTCTCAGCCACGGCCCAGGAAGCTCTCAGCCACGGCCCAGGAAGCTCTCAACTGCGGCCCATGAAACTTTCAGCCACGGCCCGATGGTGGCGTGTGTTGTTGGCATCTATAGCGGTGCCAGACGCACGATCGTGGCTAATTTTAACCTTAAATAAAATAAAAAGTACTGAGGCAATTTGGTATGTTTGATGATTGGAGGGAGAACGATCAACATACCAATTTGCAGCCCTCTAGCCTCAATAGTTTTTAAGATCTGAGGGCGGACAGAAAAAGTGCAGACTGACAGACAAGCAGCCACCTCAATAGTTTTCTTTTACAGAAAACTAAAGAAAGGCTCATGGAATGCGAACCTAGAAGATGAAAGCGGGTTTCGTCTTTGACGGAATGTTCTGGAGAAGACAGGTGGGTGAGTTAATTATGGAAGAAGGTCGCTCTTACCTTAAAGTCTCTATTTATAGTGCCCTTTAGATCTCTTCCTCAATAACGTAAAGTGTTTCCTTGTGTTCAATTTATCATGTTTAACTCAAATAGTCTACGAGTAATGAAGTTTGCGTTCAACTGTCACTAATTTATAAACAAGAGAATGCAGAACGACGTAATGCATCTGATATATTGTAAATATGATGCAGTAACAATACTAAAATACTGATAACACGAAACGTACTGTAGTGCATAAGTAAAAGATATTGCTTCTTTGATCGGCGAAGTTAAGTCACACTGGTACCGGTCAGTCTTCGATTACTTCCCCATAAGTGAACGCCAGAATAGCTGGCACTTAAGCACCGGTGCCCAGTGGTGGAATTTTTAACAGAACCTAATAAGTCTCATGAAAGAAAAAGGACTTATTATTATTATTATTATTATTATTATTATTATTATTATTATTATTATTATTATTATTATTATTATTATTATTATTCAGAAAATGAACCCTGTTCATATGGAACACACCCACAGGGGCCATTGACTTGAAATTCAAGCATTAAAAGAATATGGTGTTTATTCGAAAGAAGTAACCGAAGGTAAAGGGAAATATAGAAAGAGATCAATTATTAGGAAAACAGATAAATTAAGAAATTAATAAATAAATAAATAATAAATGTTAGTAAAACATTATAATACAAGGAGAATTGTATTTGGCTGGTAATGCATTGAATCTTCGCTTGAACTTCTGAAGTTCCAATTGCACGGCATCCTTAGGGAAGCTGTTCCACAGTCCAACAGTGTGAGAAATAAAGGACTTCTGGAACAGAGAAGTTCGACAGCGAGGCACATTTACCGCATACTGGTTCTGCTGTTCAGCGAATCTGGTTGCTCTCGGCGGGTAAAGAGGATCAGGGATCAATTGTGAATGTGAAAGATCTCTGTTAAAATTCAACTTATGAAAAAGTGACAAACAAGAGACCATCTTTCGATAGTCCAAGTCGTAACTGCTAATATTAGGAAACAAACCTACCACCACGAACCACTCTATCTAAAAGAGATAAATCTAGCAGAAGCAGACATCCACACCGGAGAACAGTATTCTAGTAAAAGAAGGACAAATGACCTAAAACAGATTGCCTTGATTTTATCGCTGTTATAAATATATATATAAGGCCTTACGAACAATACCTACTTTCGTGCGGCATTTGCTGAAACTTCCATTACGTTTATCTCAAAAGAAAGATGCGAGTCAAAAGTTACACCTAGAGTAGTTAAAGCTTCAGACTCATTCAGTAGAGTCCCATCCACCTGAAGGGAAGGATGGGGTGGAAAATCTGTATGAGATCTAATCAACAGTGTTTTCGTTTTACTAGAGTTCAGCCCCATACCCCACCGACTGAACTATTCACTGATCTGGTATATGTCCCAATTGTGGCTGAGGGCAACTTCATTTATCGTAAGTGGAGATTTTACTATGCCCACAAGTGTCGCATCATCGGCATAGTGAACAATCTTGTTTTCCAAGCCAACAACCATATCACTTGTAGACACTAAAAATAAAAGTGGACTGGGAACAGAACCTTGTGTCCAGACAAAATAGGTCTTGGTTCACTAAAGATTTCATCAACAGCAACTTACTGCTACCTTCCTGTGAGAAAATCTTGAAGTAATCCTAAAACATATCCGCCAACTCCAAGATTCTGAAGTTTGTAAATAAGTGCCTTGGGATTTATAAATCGAAAGCAGCACTGACATCTATTTTAATTACTCTGTGCTCAAAAGGTTCTCTTGCAAATGGCATGTCAAGTCTAAAAGAGCATCTCGGGTACCTAACTGCTTCCTATATGCATATTGACTGTCAGCTAACAATTCTTTAGATTCCTCATACTTATACAGTGGCTTAAAAATAAGTTTTCCTGCAACTTGCAACTGTGGAGAGCACAGGGAGAATAGAAATTGACCTGTGGTTACTGCAGTCTGCAGATATGCCATTCTTTGGAACAGGCACTGCATTACTAAGCTTGCGCTCATCTGTAAAGATACTCCTTCGACATAAAAATCTATAGAATCTTGGGAGACAACACACTTTTTTTTTATCATACAAAGGGAAGAAACCATCAGGATTTTCTCCACCCAAGTTATCCAGATTATCCAGAATTTCTTAACATCCGTAGAGCAAAACGCAAATTTTTAAAGAATAGGCTCTAGAGGACAAGTATCAGGGAGAGGGACATCCTCAGCTGATTACTTAGCTTCAAAAGTTTGATGAAGCAGTTTAGCCTTTTCCCTAGGGCCAGTAACCAATCTACTACTATCTGTTAGTAGTGGTGTAAATGTCAACGTCATGAAAAAGGTGTGGACGTAACACAATAATCCATATACAATGTGGAATCCTTTTACTGCCATTCAAGGAGGTAGTGTTTGCATTTATGACAGCGGTAAGCGAAGATAATGAAGATGTCAAGAAGTAACGTACAGTCTTCAGATGTATTAGGTGAACAAATTATTAAGATATGTAGGGAGAATGTTGCCTTCATATAATGAAATGGAAATGGTGGAGAAGGTTAAACTCACTCTGACGCATTGTGTGGGGGTTCGAATCCTGTTCCGGTCATCAGAGTTTCTTCATTGTTTCTTCTTTTTGGTGTAAGGCATTGTAATGAAACGTATCCAAAAAAAAAGTTGAAAGAATGGAGAAGTTGAAAGGTTGTTGAGGCTTATGCAAATACATGTATATCTAGAAAATAAATGATCAGTAGATTATATATATTTATATATATATATATATATATATATATATATATATATATATATATATATATATATATATATATATATATATATATATATATATATATATATGTTTGTATGTATGTAATGTGTGTTTATCATATACCTTTTTCCAGACTGAGATTACCGTATTCTACTTTTGTGCCCCATTTAACTGAAACCCCTTCAACAATACAGGTGAGGCTGTGATGCCCATTTAAGTGTTACAGACATTATGCTTATTGGTTTTCGAGTTTTTGGATAATTCTTCAAAATGTTTTATATGTCACAAATAGATTCATTGATCAGGCCAGGGAATATTCAGTGAGAGTGAAAGTGGGTATCACCCATATTTTTGTAATGACTGAAAAAAAAAGTGTTGTTTGGGGGCGAGTGATGAATCTGTCGGATGTTAGCGTCCAGTGTAAAGTCAAAACCAAATTTGCCACTGTGTAAAGAAAGTTCTTTTTTCCTGTCAAAATCTCACGATGACTAATAGGCATGTCAGTTCATATAATAATTTCTCTACTCTGTTAAAGCATAATTGCCGATTAAAAGCAATCCTATAATGATACATCAGTGGAAACATTTCGAATGATCGCGCCTGTTGCTTAGTTTTCGAAGTTTGTTAATTTTTTAGATTAGTAGACTGTGTTATCAATTACTGAGCATTGACTTTACGATAAACTGTGCAGCCTATTCAATTATTGCACGAGTAAACCTTTTCATGTGTTGCTGATAATAATGTACTATTGACAACAATTAATGAGATCTGTTGGAACACTTGATTTGGACCAGTCATGTATTTTTTCAATTATCTGCAGAGCGAATGATTAATTTTTTCAAAATCAAAATTCCATAATGCTTTCACATCTTTCTCATAAGTTTTTGTCCATAATTTCAAACTGGACTGCACTTGGCGGCTTCATCTTAGTTTTTCATGAATACTATCTAAGAAAATTAGTATTCATTGATTTGAGATAATATATCAAAATAGAATACAATAAAGTATTTGAACAGTTTATCTTTAAGAAAATGGAATATATGTGATTAAGTTTCAAATTCCGCACACGCCAATAATGAAATTACCGTGCCTGACTATAATCTAAATGGAGCAGGCTATCACCTAGTAACAATTAGCAGTTGTATAACTGAAATAAAGTGTTGAAAGACCCAACCCAACACGCTAAGAATGCAACATGTCCTTCTATAGCAAGGCATTATTAGTATTTTGACGCAGTTTGTGAATATTCATTTTGAGACGTCACACCAAGATTGAGCATGCAGGTCATATCGAATGAACTAGCTGTTCATCGTCGTCTTTACTCCCACTTGTATGTTAGAGCTTCCCTTTACGGGGTTAGACGTGAGAAGAATTCCTTCCACCCGCCTGTCTTGTCAAGTGAATTTCCTGCTCTCTTTTGTGTCGCGCACTTCCTGCCTGAATTCAGATATGATCCAGGTCCGTCGTCTGTGCCCCTTTTCCATGATCTCCTGTGCTTCCTATCAGTCTGCATCCTGGTAAATCCAGGTCTGCTGCTATTGTAACTAACGGCTCCTCTTCTCCACATCTCATTTTCCTGCTCTTGAGATCTTAGTCTGTTCTATCCTCCAGTCTGGAGAGCAAAAGGTTGATAAAGGAAAAGAATGTTATAGAACGTTACTAAATACTCTCAGTCAACGAAGGTATTGATATAACGTTTTCTTATATAGACATTAAAAAGGACAGTTTCAAGGTAACTGTTAGTGCTGCGATGACCGTTAAAAACTTTTTCCTGGGTAGTGCTCGGTACCAGCATCAAATTATTTGTTTGCTAAATTATATTATTTCAGGCTTTCGAGTGGCTGGACATGTCAGGTTGGAGTGGTTTGTATGAGGTTCTCGTAATTCGTGGGAATGTTTTATGGAGTTTTTGAATATCAACTCTTATCACTTGTTTGTATGTTGGGGAAGGAAAGTCGCGGGGGGGGGGGAGGCGGATTTGGTGAGATGTTTTGTCTCTCTCGTTGCCCAATGCTACAATTCTGTTTCACAACCTGGGGACACGTTTGGGATCCCGACATCAGGTGAGGAAAGTAATGATACTGGATTAAAAATCCAGTATTCCTCTGTTGACTAAGTGTTGCTAGCAGGCTGTTGTGGGTTCCAGATTAGGGAAGAAAAAACAAGAGACGGAAGCGATGGTGTTCCGTGAAAATGCTTACCTTCAAATCTCAATACAAAACCCGGAAGGTCTTTACGAGATAATCATCTCTCTCTCTCTCTCTCTCTCTCTCTCTCTCTCTCTCTCTCTCTCTCTCTCTCTCTCGTTGAAATTAAATGCCGCCCCAAAATGCAGTTTGAACATGTAACATTGCGACTGTACTGAGAAATGAAATTCTTATCGTTGTGACGACTTGGTTTGATATATGTTAGCGACCTTCATTTCCGCTTTCTTGTCTGTTAGCGTTTGTTGAACGTCCAGTAATGTAGCTTTGCTTCGGTAATCAGGGCATCTAACAGGATGTAAGCTAGGTCGGTGTCTCATATGGCTAAGAAATGTTTGTGTGACTATCAAGGAGTAAATGTAAATTGGAAAGTTTGTCTTTTTATGTGAGAAGTTGATGTCATGGGGGGGATGTCTATTTTTGGAAGGTGGCACATTTTTTATGATCCGTAAATTTTCATAGGAAAGAAGATCCTCCTCCAAGTCCGTCCCATCTCCTTTATATTGTGAATATAATATAATCCTTTCTGAAAATTCATATAACATTGTAAGAAGAATCAAGTCTCTCTCTCTCTCTCTCTCTCTCTCTCTCTCTCTCTCTCTCTCTCTCTCTCTCTCTCTCTCTCTCTCTCCTGTGACAAAGACCCGGCTCTCTTGTATCGATTACACAAATCAATAGAGCGCTGGAATCCTTTCTTTTAAATTAGAAATAACAAACCAGCTGAGTACTGGAAAAATTCTTCAGCTATATTACAACGGCAGGTATCTCTCTCTCTCTCTCTCTCTCTCTCTCTCTCTCTCTCTCTCTCTCTCTCTCTCTCTCTCTGTTTTATTAATACAAGGTGCCCATTTTCTTTTACGTGGTTTCGATCTTTCGGTTTAGTGTTCTGCCGGTATTTTGTTTCATCGTTTAATTTTCCATCCGTTCCAAATTTTCCACACCACTCATTAACTGAAAACTCCTTACTCTTCGGTTAACCCCACAACAGGAATCATTCAGCTCTTCGAGCATCCTCCTAGTGGGACTAAGGTAGGTCCCAACGTTACAAGCTTTTAACAACTTCAACTCATATTATTAAAAAGCATTTTTGTTGGCATAATCCTATGCTTGTCCTCAGGAATCGAAGAACAAATGGCTCCCTTTTCCAATTAAAAGACGCTGTTCCTAGTCTTATGCGCTCTTTCTTCTTTAAATCTTCAGCCGAAAACCATTATGGGCAGTCAACAACAAGGCTCCAAAGGGAATTCAGTCTGTATAGAGAGATACAAGTTATAGGAAAAGGTGATAAATAATAAATATGAGGGAACAGAATACAAAACGAGAAAGACCAAAATTTAGGAGATGTCAACAGATGTCACTTTAACATTTGAAGGTTAGAAGATTCCAAAACTACGCTAGGGAAACTATCCCACATTTAAGCTGTGGCCAAGAAAACTCCTAGCAAAACTGAATAGAAAGACGCATAGTGTTGCAAGCAAACACAGCTAGTTTAGGTAAAGAAGAGAGCAGAGGATGTTTGTTGTTGTACATTTTATGCAGCAAACATAATGAACTTTCTATACATCTATGCCACAACTTAACATTAAGAGTTGGTAAAATGAACTTGACTGATGGCATAACTCTATCCAAAAGTCTGAATGAGAATCAGCACCCAAAGACCACAATGGGAAACAGTACTGCAAACGAGGAAGAAGAGAAGAGTTAAAACACTTAGATACATTAGCTTTATCACGAAACATTCTAAAACATTTCGGAAAGATACCATCTTTTTGAGAAACAGAGGAGGCAGTAATATGTATATGTTTCTCAAAAGTCAGTTTATTATCAAAAGCTACATTTAAAATCTTGAAATAGTCACTGGCATTTCAACCATATCATTTAAGGCAAAAGTATTCTGGATAGACTAACTATCATACTTCGAGTTTTAGAAGGGTTAAGCCTTATACGCCAAAGCCTACTCCACTCATGAATACATATCAGTTTTTATTCAAGGATTCTGCAACCACAGACCTGAGGTGTGGAGAAGGAACAATAGCTAGAAGAATAGAATCATCAACCTATGGAATCATTGTTCTCCAGACTTTGCCACATGTCACTAGTATGGACAATAAATAGCAAAGGTCCAAGAGCACTACCTTGAGGAACACCTGAAATTACATTATTAAAGCTACTATACTGGCCATCAATACATGCCCTTTGGTTTTGCCTCACAAGAATTCTTTTTAAATGTTAATTAAAGATCAACGAATTCCCAATAATCTTAGCTTGTAACTAAATGCTTCATGATTCATACGGTCAAAGACCGCACCAAAATCTAGACTGACCATGCCGGCCTCTCCACCCTCATCAAAAGCACTCTGCAAGATAGTAGATAATGACAAGAGTGCATCACAAGTTCCAAGGCCTTTACGAAACCCAAGCTGTAATGTTGAAAGCAGGTCATTATCTTCAACAAAGATACAAAGATGCTTGGAAAGCAGCTTCTGAAAAATCTTAGATAAAACAGGGGTATTTGAAATTGGCCTATATTTTGATGGGCATGAGGATGGTCTTAGTCCCTTAGGTAATGCAGCAATGTTTCCCTTTCTCCAAACAGAAGAAAAACTTGCAAGCTCGACTAACTGTCTCAAAATACTAGTAGGCCTACACGTTGGAATAATGAAATCAGGAGTTTTTTTTTTAATTGGGAATGATCCTGTTAGGGTCTTTGCTGACGTAATTGTCAAGCAAAGTTTTTAACTTTCTAGATCTGAATGCTGTTGAACTCAACTAGAGAGCATGAATTGCTGCTATTTTGATAAGCAAACAGTCATAAATAGGTATCCAAATCTGGGTTCTTATAGACAGCAAAAAACATGACAATTAATTAGTCTTCCACAGACTTTACCCACCTGTGTTCATGATATCCATACTCATACAGTAAACCCTCTCTAATATACAGAGCCATTCCAATGGTCCTTGAAATGGTATTATGCTTGAGGAAAATGGGCTTCTTAAACCCTGGAATCAGTAGTTCTGAAATTTGTCGCAAATCAAACACAAGCGTTTCAGAACAAGAGAGGATATCAAAATTGACAGCAGCAACGCCCAAGTCGGTTTAATTCTTGTATAATCCATGGACATTGCTATGTAAAATACAACATTTCCATGTCTGATTCTGTGGACCAGAATTAAGTTTAAAATCGTCAGAAAGAATCAATATCTAAAGCAAGCATAAAGGAATATTTTTAAACTTCTCAAGAACAATAACAGGAAAACTATATATGTAAAATCAATATTGAAAAGTGTATGTCCATAAAAGACAAAATTATTTCCAGAATTAAACTGGTGAACTAGGAGGAGCTGGCACACCCAGCAAGGACAAATACATCTCCAGGTTTGCCAGACGCTTAAGGAGGGACAACAGTGATGGCTTTGAAAAAGAAATTAATGGTAAAGATAATAAAAAAAAGAAAATGACAAGGACAAGGCAACCTCACATTAAACCACCAGGTATCCTCAGCCCTTCTACTAAGCCTGCCCTACACACTGTTTGAGTAACAAGAGGAAGGGGGAACCTACAGAAAAGTGGAAGGCCGTGGTACAAAGGCTATGGCACTGTCCAAGATTGGAGAACAGTAGTGTATTTCAGAGTGTTTCTCCTAGGAGAGATGCCTACTGGGTTAGTGAGTCTTCTGCACAGTAAGAAAGGATACATTGAAAAGGATAAGAAGCGTAGGGTTTTCTGTGCTGTCATGTGTGCCAACAGTAAGAGATATGTAATGAATATGCCAGACTATTCTGGGCGGGTATAGGTTTAGAGAAACTAGTCGATGACCAGAGAAAGAACCAACAACAGACTGTAAGTGGCAAATCCTAATTTCTCTAGGGTTAGTATCTCAGCAAGCAGCTAGTGCATGGCCAACCTACAACCTCATATGCGCCTGGTAGCTGTATAAATATAGTACTCACCCAAGGGATACAATCTTGGGATGTATCTTGCTTCCACTAAGAGGATGTTAAAACAACGGATTGATTCCACTGTGTCACTAAAGTAAGGAGCTTTCCAAACATCAGGAAACAAATACTAAAAGCAAATCAGCTATATCCTATAACATCTTCAAAAGCATGGCACAAGCTGCCGGTGAAATCTCTATTATGATACTGGAATCACTGACAATAAAACAACTAGTGCCATACTTGAAAATCAGACCTCTTCTGCCTTTTTGTATTTTATATCTCTTGAAAAAATTCATCATCGTTTTGAGTGTTCTTCATGGGTCACTCCAGTTTTCGTATTTTGAGGTTTAGGTTGATTTACAAAAAAAGTTTATATTTTTAATTTACTTAATTTAAATTCATTTTACCTGAGTGATATATGTTACCCAGTTTAAAATCTTTTGCCTGAGTCATTCCTCTGTATTGATTTTAATTTTTGTAATTTCTGTTTTAGCCCTGATGATGAAGTTATCTTTAAGACGTTGAAATAGAATAAAAAATGAAACCGTCATCATCATCTTCATATCATGTTCTTTGTGCCCAAAACAACGCCCTGAAGTGGTTAAGCTTTTAATCCCTTGACCAACCAGCACACCCAGACCTCAAGGTCTTTCTCCCCACACAATGATATAAATAGGCCGAAAGGCCAGACTGTAAGTCAGTTGTCGCTTGATAATGCCATTAAAGGCGAAACAGCTGTCGCGACAAAAATCAATAAATGGAAGAAGGAAGTCTGCCTATTTTTCACCAGAAATTGACGAACGAGAATTAGAAAAAACTCCGTCGGTATGAAGATACCTGCAAGAAACTTATTGGTGCCACTAAAGCAATTGCTTTTAACGAAAACTACAAAACACACGCACGCGTGCACACACACACACATACACACACATACACACACTCTCTCTCTCTCTCTCTCTCTCTCTCTCTCTCTCTCTCTCTCTCTCTTCATCATAAGCCTTTTTTTCACTTCAGAAAGAGTGGCACCATGCAAGGAGAGCATTACAGTTCTCAGCGTGAAATACTGCAAACGTTGCTACCCTCATGCCACTTATATAATCTACTGGTCACTTTTTACCAGATACTTATGTAATTGTAACAACCACAATGCCCGCTTAATTTCTCGAATTCTTCATCCTTTTGGATAGCTTGTCACTTCTTTTGATATACTTGTCACAACAAAGCATGAGATCCTGATAAACGAATATAAAGCAGTTCTGATGTCCGTAGCAGGATTCGGACCTGCATCTTGAGTATCAGAACAAGGTCACATTGCCGTTCCAGGTAAGCAACGTGACCTCGTTCTGATACTCTGGGTGCTGGTTCGAATCCTGCTTCTGACATCAGAATTGCTCCTTAGTTTTGCATTTGGATCTAAGGTTTTGTTGTGACAGGCCCAGCCAAAAAGGGTGGAGAATTCGAGAAGTTAAGTAGGCGTTGTTGTTATTACAAGTTATATATGCATATTGTAAAAGTGACCATTAGATTACATTATACACACACACACACACACACACACACACATATATATATATATATATATATATATATATATATATATATATATATATATATATATATATATATACATATATATATATATCTGTATATATATTATATATTATGAGGGTAGCAACATTTGCACTATTTCACACTGGGAAACTGTAATGCTCTGCATATCTGGTGCCACGTCTTTTAAAGCGAAAAAGACGTATGATGGAACGTGTATATATAAATTTCTCCACGATTTACCAATCCTTTCGGTGATGTTTTAGCCAGTGGCATTTTCCAGAACACATACACATATGCACATACACTCACACATACAGAAAGACACAGATAGATAGAAACACACAGATATATATATATATATATATATATATGCAGTATATATATATATATATATATATATATATATATATATATATATATATATATATATATATATATATATATATGCAGTATATATATATATATATATATATATATATATATATATATATATATATATATATATATATATATATATATATATATATACATACATATATATGTGTATATATACTGTGTATATATATGTATGTATATATATATATATATATATATATATATATATATCTGTGTGTGTGTTTCTGTTTATCTGTCTGTCTTTCTGTATGTGTGAGTGCATGTGCATATGTGTATGTGTTCTGGAAAATGCCACTGGCTCAAACATCACCGAAAGGACTGGTACATCGTGGAGAAATTTATGTATACACGGGTTCCATTACAAATGAATACAGTGACAGCTGAAAAAGTATGAGCACCTGGGAAGAGGAAAAGACTTTTCATTTCTGACAGAGGGTGACATCCCATTGACAAATCTTGCATGCAGGTGGGTTCATACCAGGCAAAATAGACTCCTGGAAAGCTATACATTTTTCACATTTTTTTTTTAAATAAATGATTCAGTTTACATATTCCCATGTCTGTATTCATAGTCCTGCAAAAGGTTTCTTTGATAAAACTGGATTTATTGCTATTTATATCCAGTAAATTATCAGAATAACCTGTCTTAAGCTCATATGCAACAATTATTAACCTTATTTTATTTTTACTAATATGATTGAAAATAGCTTAGATATGCTGTGTATATAATAATAGCAAATGTGAGCCCACCTGCATGTGAATTAGGCATTCATCCTCTGTCAAACACGAATTTTAAGGCTCTTATTCTAGAAGGCAATGTTGTTTCAACAGTTTGTACATTTATTTATGCTGTCACTCTGGCAGATATTAACTGAACTGCTACTACTGTATATTAATCCCTGGATGATGCGTTAACTAAAGGTGAAAACAGTCAGGACTAATATGTTGTGTTCCATATTATCCTTTTGGTATTTTGCAACATAACATAAAGTGTTATTTCAAGCGCACAAAACACACACACACATATATATATATAAATTATATATATATGAATGTCTTTTCCTGTAATACTACAGTGTAATATGAAAATAAGAAGGCCCATAAAACACTATTTAAACGTTGAAACCATATATTTCGGGCACTTGTTTCTGTGCTGTTGTTCACTGGTAGAATATGGACAGGTGGAAAGTTACAATGGTATATATACAAAAACATGAAGGTGTGGCCTTAGGCCTCCGATGTTGAGGTGGCGTTTCTTAAGAAGGAGGGATTATTGACCAAATTCCTAGTGGTTTTGGCCTCATTAGCTCCCGTTTGGCGATGGATCTGGCGGTCGCGTTTCTTGGGTCATCTTCTTCAAAAAGGGTGCGAGGATTAAGGTGTCAATGGCGTCCGATTTCCAATGTCCTCCTGACAGGTTCATATTGTTGGTTTGATTGATGATAGCAGATTCCAGCATCTTTCTTTTTGTACCGGACAGCTACTCTTGAAAACCAGCTCCGCCCCACTCCAGTTAATGACATGCCCCCGGGAATTTTCCTACATATTAGAAATACAGGGCATGTCATTAACTGATCTTTTGTGGCTGAGCTGGTTTTCAAGAGTATCTAGCTGTCCGTACAAAAGAAAGATGCTGGAATCTGCTATCATCAATCAAACCAACAATATGAACCTGTCAGGAGGACATTGAAATCGGACGCCATTGACACCTTAATCTTCGGGATTTGAAGAAGATGACCCAAGAAACGCGACCGCCAGATCCATCGCCAAAACGGGAGCTAATGAGGCCAAAACCACTAGGAATTTGGTCAATCTCTCCTTCTTAAGAAACGCCACCTCCTTAACATCGGAGGCAGCCACACCTTCATGTTTTTGTATATATACCATTGTAACTTTCCACCTGTCCATATTCTTAGTGAACAGCACAGAAACAAGTGCCTGAAATATATGGTTTCAATGTTTAAATAGTGTTTTGGAGGCCTTCTTATTTTCTTATATATATATATATATATATATATATATATATATATATATATATATATATATATATATATATATATATATATATATATATATATATATATATATATATATTATATATTTCAAGCACATTTGCGGATCGACATAAGTACCCTTCTTCAAAACTGCGATGCCATATAGCTGATGTTCTCTGTAAGTATTACGAAAAAAACTCATACTAACCGCAATTCATTTAGCACCCGATACTTGATTCCCTACTTTCTTCGCAAGTAAGTCCAAATTCACCCTCTGATAGTCGCAAGTTCCGATTCATCCTCCGCTTGTCGCAACTGGATCGACTGGCATTAGTAGTCATGGAGTTGCTGGAACAATTGAAAAGATATACGAGTACTTTGTGCGTTTCTGTTTTTAGAGCAAATACGTGTAAATTTTTTTGGTGTTCATAGCGTAGGAGCCATATTAAACAAGTGCGAATGGCATGAAAAATTTAGCAGTCTGAATTAGCTTCATCGATGAAATTTAATAGCATCATCAATAGCAGTGTGATTAGAAAAGGAAATAGGATGTGCAGGTTTTGGCTTGTGATTAAATATTGATCGAGTCTGCAGCTGCATCTCCGGCAAACCAGGCATTACTGGGAGTAGAGGAGAGAGACAGGGAAATTAAGGGTGGGGGAGTGTGTTCTGCTCTCTCTCTCTCTCTCTCTCTCTCTCTCTCTCTCTCTCTTTATATATATACATATATATATATATACATATATATATATATATATATATATATATATATATATATATATATATATATATATATATATATATATATATATATATATATATTAGAAATAATCAACACACAATCATTATGTGGCTTGCTGGCAGCGATCTCTTTCATTTGAAAAACCTGGGTTCGATCCTGATGTGAGTCAGAAATTTATATATCTATCTATCTATGTATCTATCTATATATATATATATATATATATATATATATATATATATATATATATATATATATATATATATATTATATAATCACAAGATAGCCACACAACGCCCCGCTGGACGTGTTCACTTTGAACAGATCATAAAACAAAATGCTTTTCAGGAAATTTCCAAAACACAACACCGTAGAGCATTTCAAGGGAAAAATTTTGTTCTCAGCCTAGGGTAAATATCAAATACACAGGAAAGGTGTCACGCCAAAAAAAGAAAAAAAAATCCATAAATTCATTTCACAAGAAAGCAATACGGTCACTTCAGTCTAGTTCGTGGCATCCCATCACCTTGCTGGCACCAGGTTTTATCTGCTATTGCTGCCTATAATAACGTGCATTACATATCTCCTTGTAGCACTCCTACTCATGAGGCGTGCGTAACTTGTCACCCCAGCAGGACTGGGTGGTTGTTAATGTCCCTGTACTAAACAAACAACCACCAACCTGAGGCATTTGATGAAGACGCCTTAGTAAAATCTATGGAGATCGGTGTTGCCATGGTTACTCTGTACTTCTCCAGCATCAAGATAAATAGGGACAACAAAAGAGTGGGGCCGCAATAGATTCCGCTGGGACAGATTTAGAAAACAATGCTTCCTCCCTAAAGCGCCCTCAGGTGTCTTGGAGGACGTTGTAATCAAGGTAACCGCAACCTCATGCTCTCCTTTAGCTAAGCTTTGCAACCTGGAGCATTTACAGGCTGGCTTACTATACAATAATCAAAGCACCAGGACAGGTTTTATCGCGGAAAGGTAAAACGAGAAAACCGGGATTCAGCTAAAAGTAATAGCTTTGCAAAATATTTGGACTGGGGTAGACAAAAGAAGCAACTGTTATTTTATGAATACCTTACACTATACGCCACGTACAAGATACACATATACAGTGTACATATTCACTCCTAATTTTTTTTATTAAGCCACAAACATTCCTGAAAAATGGAGTTCCCATTATCTTGAGAATAATTTATGATTCGCTTTAGGTGAATGTTATTCCATGGGAAAAGGGAATTTGATATCAAAAAGGATCTGTGACACAAACAAACAAACAAACAAACACACACACAAACACACACACACACACACACACACATATATATATATATTATATATATATATATATATATATATATATATATATATATATATATATATATATATATATATATATATATATATATATATATATATATATATATATATATATATATATATATATATATATATATATATATATATATATATATATATATATATAGTATATATAATCTTGTGTATGAGGTGCACCAATCTCCTTCTCTCACACTCTTTATATAATGAAGAAGTTTAATCTGAAGTTTTAGTACAGGTAGCACTTCGTCATGATTATAAACGCGTAACAGCAGGTCTTTTAAAACTCATTGATGCCTTAATTTTGCGATAATGAGGTACTAAAAGCTCCTACCTACTGCTTAACGAAGCAGGATTGGTGACTGTATGCTCATTATTGATAACCTATTTTTTTCTTTAAACTAATCTTGTTCATATAGCAAACCATCGTCTTTCCAATATCTGGTCCGACAGCTGCACTACAACATACTTGTTCTTCCAAGTAAAGGGTAGGTTATAGATGTTACCACGAAAGTATAAAATACATACATCAAACTATTTTTCTCCAATGTCGTGTCACTTCATAATTCTCGTTCTTTTAATTCAAATGTTTAGAAGTAGGTAAAATTTTGATGTTGTTTCATTACAGATGCACGCGCTCACACATACAGTATATATATATATATATATATATATATATATATATATATATATATATATATATATATATATATATATATATATATGTGTGTGTGTGTGTGTGTGTGTGTGTGTGTGTGTGTGTGTGTGTGTGTGTGTGGAATACTATACATTTATAGCATTTGTCTTGCTGTTGGCTACTTCAGCGAAAGACAATCATACGCATTTTTCATATTTTTATGGTGAACGTTAAGGTTCATGGAATCAATTCACTTATGTTCGAGCCCCTCTGGAATTGCTACTGTATCATTCAACGTCGAAAATATTGTCATGAGCATCCGAGGCGTAAAGTATGCGCCTAACTTACTTTCTTCCGTGTGTTCTTTGCCGCCGATGTTGTGACATTAAAGTGGGAGGAGGAAATGTATTGAATTCAGTTACGCGTAATTTCAAAAGTGACTAGGAGATATTGTCGGAAGGAAGGAGACACTGAAACCAAATGATTTTTGTTTGCGTAATAAAAAGTGTATTGGAGGCGTTAAATAGCTTGCTTGTGAAATAAAATGCCATGAGGTGGTATTCTTAGCAATGAACTAGCTTAAACATAAAGAGATTTGCGTAGTAATGGAATTCATGTTTTTTTAGTTTTCTGTAAAGAAAATTATTGAGATGGCTTTGTCTATCCGTCCGCCCTAGATCTTAAAAACTACTGAGGCTAGAGGGCTGCAAATTGGTATGTTGATAATCCACCTTCCAATCATCAAACATACCAAATTGCAAACCTCCAGCCTCAGTAGTTTTTATTTTATTTAAGGTTAAATTTAGCCATAATCATGCGTCTGGCAACGCAACAACACAGGCCACCACGGCCGGGTGAGAGAGTTTCATGGGCGCAGCTCATACAGCATTATACCGAGACCACCAAAAGATAGATCTGTTTTCGGTGGCCTTGATTATACGCTGTACAGAAACTCGATTGCGCCCTAGAAACTTCGGCGCATTTTTACTTGTATTTATTAAATACCTAATGGAGAGGAGGGTTATTTGACTTTCTGGGTAACAGATGTATAATTTTTGCGGAACTGTTGTAGTCTGACGATTACTTTTTCTTTTCAGAGTCAAAGATGGAGACCTTGCTGGCTTTTTGCCATGGTTGGAGTGAAATCGTACTAAGGCTCCAGCGCAGTGCGACATGATAATACCTACTCAGTTCCCACACCACCACCGTGAGTTACTTTTTCTGTTCATGTTTAAATAAATTTTAAATTTTTCAGTGAAACAGCGTCGCTGCGCATAAGTACTGAATGTTTGCAAGACTTAAGGATATGTTTTATGAGAATCGCAGTTGATAAGAAGGCTGCAATGAATCGACTGTAAAACTAACAAAGAATGCAGTTATGAAATGCACACAGCTTGGATGGCAGAGAAACTAATTTTTTAATCTTAAAATTATTCTTGCTTGGCAAAGGTCACCTTAGAAACAGCAGGATGAAACACACGTGGAACCATAGAGAGAGTTAAAGGTATAGTGATGTGGTAGATGTAACTATTTCGGGAAAGTAAATGCAGTGTAAAACTTAAACAAAAATAGCATTTTACAAGTACTCATCATGTGTTATAGCTTTTTCTAGACAGAAATTTCATTCCTAAACTGAATGTAGAGTCTCAAAAATATACACTTTGTTAATAATGAATAATATTGGTGACCATGATGGACCTGTTAGGGTTAATATTGTCTGTAAATTCTGTGATTCTCAAAAGGTTATTTTTATTATTGTCATTTTTACTAGCCAAGTTGCATCCCGAGTTAGGAAGGCAGAATACTACAGCCAAAGGACCCCATAAGGGAAAGAGCCCAGTACAGGAGATAAATACAGAAATAAAGAATAAGCCACAACAGAAATAACAAAGAAGAACAAACAAAATGAAAACAAATAAACGATGAAAAGAAACTTGTAAACCTGTTCAGTAAAAGTCCATTTGCCTCCAGTTTATATTTAGTTCCAATGACTCAATCACATGATTAGGAAGACCATTCGGATCTTTCCTAGATAGTGACCCCCAGGGGTTTTAACCCGTTATGTATCCACTTTTGCGGCGTGATTAGTACAAGCCCGTTGGTGATTACCGTAAAAACATAAACAAAAGACTGTAAATATCATAGAGATAATGATCCTCAGGAAATATTAGTCCTAGATAACGACCCCCGAAAACCCTTGGGGTCACTATCTAGGGAAAGATCCAAACTGCTCCATAATGTGGTCACTCCTGGTACAAAACTTTGACAAAGCCTTGTAGAATTAACTCCTTAGAACAAAATGCGGATCTTTTAGGATTCTCTGCCATTCTAGTACTACGTAGTGGATGATCTTAATGCAAATGAATGATGAAAATTATTTTATAAGGAATGCATAGTTTCCTAATTAAAGAACGTCACCAGAGATTAGTGAGATTAGGCAGTAGAAATTTAACAGCACTCAAGTTTTTGTCCATAAATTTAAGAAGAGAGTCGTCTACTGAGTAACAAACAGGGAAACAAATATAGAGTATATGCACCAAACTAAAAACTTTCTGTTGATTTAAGAGGGTTGCTGTATTATTAATTATATATACATACATATATATATTATATGTGTATATATATACCTATATATACACATATTTAATTCTGTAACCAGGACAGAATTAACACTTTTTGAAAGTGTACGTAACGTGCTCCAACGATCTTTATTCGTGAAACGGAGGCGTATGAAAGTTCGCTCACGATAACACTTACATCCATTTTTTCTCCCTCTCTCTCTCTCTCTCCTTTCTCGCTCACCGTGTATCCCTCTCTCTCTCTCTCTCATCGCTTTCTGAAGTTCACCCACCTGAATCGCACTCATTCTCACCAAATCAATTAAATGGACCATTTAAAGAAACGCAATAGTTTCTACAAAAATAGGTTTATTATTCAAATAACCCAACAAGAAATGAATAAAACAAAGCAAAGATTAAAATGCATAATAAATGAAATATCGAGTTAGATAACTAAACTCTGAACTGCAAATCACTTCTGATTAAAGAAGTCTCACTATGGCTAATAGCCTGAAAATATCCAAACTCACACATACTCCCCAAATCAATAACTAGTCATGTCAAAAAAAAAAAAAACAGTCTACCACATGTTATTGAAACAGTCCACACTATCCACTCTGTCCACCGACATCTGTCCACAGTGTCCACAGACATCTGTCGGAAGAATTAAACATGATAGAAAACTCCCAAAAAAATATATGAAATGCAAAACACAATAATGGAAAGTGTAAAATGCATAGCCAAGATATGGCAAACGTAACATGACAAAATAATAATATGAAAGAGGTATGAATATTCATATTAAATCTCCACACCAGTTCAAAAGTTCATAATGATTAGAAAATCATGGTAAAAAATCACAAGTTCAATTTTCTCCCATAAAAACAGAGATTTCAAACTCTACCTTATCTGCCGATTCAAAGCCTGGATCCTCTCCAAAGCTACGTCTAGACAACTGCAGTTCTATCACGTTAATGAACGATCAAACTCACTATTAGGGCAGATTTTGGCATAATCTAGATCAAATTAACGCACGCACTCAAATATACATAACACTTCGGAAGATCACCTGACCGGCAACATTGCTGAGGAATCAAACTATTTGCTGAATACAAAGATTTTACCTCGAGTCTCTCGACCTAGTTCCATCTGACTCATAAATTCTTTCATCACATCTTAAAGCATTGAAGCTATGAAATGCATATATGTGTCCTTTAAAAATTGTAGCAGCCATATTTTCTGAAATAGAGCTCGGCCACCACATAAGAGCGTCTCGCGCTCTCCTTAACGGCAAACTAAAACAAAAGCATATGTATAAAACATAACAGATAGGGCTATGCTCAATTAGCAATGTCTACTGCACTGCAGCTTTAAGGACTACTCTCATGACGCACTTCCAAAGTCACTGGGGTTGAGTTCTTAGAGCCTTTACATGTAATCTTACAAACACGAATAAGCTTTACTACTCCCACAACAAGAATTATCAGTAAAATAGCTATTAAGACAATTAAAATTGTCGGCATAATATATTCCTGATACTCGAACATCACGGAATCGTCAATGTCTTCCAACGGTGGAACCGTCATTGGCACCTTGGTTGTAGGTACCGCCACTGCAAATGCTCGTTATGCGTATGACGCATAATTATCTTCTCGGAACTGTTGAATACAGCACGGCTAAGTACGAGAAATTCCTCCAGACAGGATTCTGCAGGATGAATCAAACAGTTTGGACTCTTGAAGAACGAATGACGTCGACTTGTTGCTCTGGCACATCATTGTAACTGCACTTTTTGCAGAACGCAGGAAGAGTACTGGTGGACTCGATGTGGTAATCTTGCAGGAACTGTCTAAAGTCACATTCTGTCGGAGTCTGTCCACGAACTAATGATAACTCACAACCACCCACAGACAAAACTCGCAACTGGAAAATACTACTGTCACACACACCTCTCTCTAACTAAAGTACAACTCGTCTTATAATCAACTCCCGAACCTTGATACTGATCTCCCAAAATGAACATGGTCTCTAATCTATCCCATGTCACTACTGAGTCTCCCCAAAACACTCGAAAAAGGTCTAATAACAAAAAGGTTTCATGTTACTGAACCAAACAAAACTACTAATGCAAAGTCAAACACTCACAATGTGAACTAATTCCAAGTTTGTATCTCAGAATAATCACAGTCAACTCACTATTAAGCACAATAACTCTACGGAACTCACTCACAAAAAAAATTCTATCCAAACACTAAAAGGTATCATATCTCGTAAAGACATGAAAGTTCTACTTCGGTTAGCAAATATTTCGCAACACCTGACTAACTCTCAACAAAATAGCAATTGACGTAATGGCAATCGCTCCCACGATCTTAACAACTATAACTACTCACAACACAGCTCCCTTCATTTTAAAAAAAGGAAACTGGAAAAAAATCCAAACACTCAAACACGATCTCCCAACCCGAAAGAAAAGATCAGACTTGTTCGGTCCGATATACTAAGTACCTCCCCAAAAAAAAATAATCTTAAACAACACACACATTGCGTCAGATGATGAAACACATCATAACACAATAACACACTAACACACAGGTCAAATCTCGTATGAAATTAGCCCATGCCTCAATTCCTAAAATCATTCGAAAACGAATGATTAAGAACTTCAACATCTAAAATGAACAAGAGACAAAAAAAATGAAAAAAATATCATATATATACAAATATCAACTCATTTATCCCTCTAACTATATACAAACGTTCCATTACATGACTATATACAAATGTTCCATTACATCCCAACTTTCTTTAACTTCGAAATGTGGGTCAATTTCGTCACTCCAGTGCTTACATCTTTAACTACAAATCTATTCCCTCTTTTGATCGCTACAATCTCAAAAGGTCCGTGGAACTTCGGACTTAATTTATAATTCAGATCATTCCGAACATTCACTTTCACAAACACTCTATCACCCATCGAAAAAGCTACCCCCCTCGATTTCGCGTTACTTTTCTCTACCATTGCACGCGAACTAAGTTCAAGTTCTTTACTGATACGTGCAAATCTTTCTCTCGCTGTATTTATCAGTGAAGTGACCGTAACATCACCCTGAACTCGCTCTGGTAACAAATCAAAGGTCCTTTCAACTTGTATCCATACAAAGCTTCTGCTGGAGATATCTTAATTGTGTCATTCATCATAGTATTGATACTATATCGCACTTCATCCAAAGATCTGTCCCAATGTGTATCGGAACCTCCCACCGTCATGCGCAAAGCTTCGATTACTTTCCGATTCGCCCTCTCACACAACCCATTTTGCTTCAGGTCTATATGGGATTATAGATACTTTCTTTATCCCCAACAAATTAGCAAGACCGTCTAAAGTCTTATTAATAAACTCCCTACCATTGTCTGTGATCAGACATTCAGAACACCATATCGACAAATTATCCCTTAAAGAACGCTATAGCAACTTCCTCAGCTGATTTGTACTTCAGTGGGAAAATCTCGACAAAGCGAGTCAACTCATCAACGACTATTAATAAATGTCTATAACCATAAGCGGACTCTGAGAAGTTGCCCAGAATATCCATATGCACTCTCTGAAACGGCCTATGTGGTATGGGATATGAACCCAAACGACACGACACTGTCGTCGCTGGCTTATTCGCATTGCAAATAGCGCACTTCTTCACAAAGGCTTCTACTGCGGAAAACATATTTTTCCAAAGAACTTTGACCTGACGTTTTCATACGTCTTGTCTACACCCAAATGAGGAGAACCAAATTTACAATGTACAATGTCTAAAACTTGTGGTACTAGACTCTCTGGCACGATGATTTTGTAATCTCACCCATGCTTCGAGTACTTCGCAAGTTATACTTAACTTTTCTCACCAATAAATTATTCTCAATTCTAGACCAGAAAAGGCAACTTATACCCTTTCGGTGAAACTCCCTTAAGAAATGCCTTAGCATCTGACAACAATTTATCTTCATCTTGCTTTTGTTCCAGCAAGCCTATGTCCCACGTGACATTTTCACCCGTAATATAACACACTGCGTTACTCTCACTATCACGAATAACAATCTCTCCCGAGACTGCCTGACTCACTATTTCTCCCCAAAGTATGCACTGTAGAAACGTGTATGTCCTCTACATGCGATCTCTCAGAACTACTAATATCAGAGACATTAGACACCAAATATTTACTCTCTTCTCCCACACAGGATTCGGTGTGTGTATATATATATATATATATATATATATATATATATATATATATATATATATATATATATATATATATATTAGCACTTCAGGTGGGTAGTTGCTAAGGATTGATCAAAACAGCTCTCAATGTAAGAGAGGATAAGATAAGATTTTGAGTGGCCATGAGCCCGTTTTAATCACTTTAATAAGTTCAGATTACAAAGTTTTTACAATTGGCATTACTGGACACTGACTTCGTTTGTAATGGAAAGTCTTACACACGAATTGATGGTGTGGCAATGGATCTCCACCTTTTCTAATATCTTCATGTGCTCCTTGGACGAGTACATAGTAGATTATTGTCCGTTGGAAGCAATAAATCAATGTGGTTTATGAATTTATTTGCCCCGAGGAGGAATGCAGACCTTCCAGTGAAAACTACATTGGTAGGACATCAACTATACTTAGACAAAGAGTAATTGCGCGCAGAAATTGATCGTCAACACCAGATTAAAATACAAATGTCATACATATGGGGACTTGACAATAACATAAGCTGCGTGCATCACAACATGCAAGCCGACCCTTAACGTCCAGATGGAAGGAGATAGGGCCCTACCCTCTTGCCGACCCAGGGACAGGAGAAAGAGTGAAGGTCTCGCAAAAACAAGCCCCACCCAAACACCACAGACGAAGAAATTAATAATTTTATTAGTAATATAGGAAGTAGAAATAGAATGTAAAATTAATACAATGATGTAGTTACACCATGTAATAACATATTATGTCAATATTATGTGAATAATTAACCAAACCATGCCCATCTCCTTGTCATTTGCCCCCTCCTCAGCCTCCTGTCCGTTCATTGGTTCATGCCGTAAAAATAGCTTTGGTACCTTCTTCGTTGTCAGCGACATTTTGGTGCCAGACCATTTTTTTTATTTTGAATACTTGTGTTTACACACAGTTTTAAAGCAACATCTTTGGTTATAGATTAAGCTAGATGTGTGATGAACACATATTTGGAACCAGAAAAACAAGCTCATTCATTCAGTCATTGTCTGAGCTTTAATTGGGTCTCGTAAAAGTACACATTGTTTTTGGACATTTTTATGGGAACATAAAATACAATATGTCTGCTCTGAACTAGGCTTGGGAGTTTGTAAACATATTTGGAAATAAGAGGAAAACTGGCAATGTGATAAGGATTGAGTTTAAATTCAAAACTTTTTATGTAAATAACTAACCTTTATGGTTCACTGATGTTAAACTGCTTAACTTTGTTCTACATCTTTGACAGAGCAAGCAACACTGATAGTGAGCTGAAAAAAACTGGCATTGTGTGCAAAGCAAACCTTCATAATAAAGCTGGAGAGGTGGAAAGGGAGCTGAACAGCCATTTACATGAACCCTCTGCTGCACAAGCATCGGCTGCATTTTTGAAGACTAATATAAAGGAGAAAGCAGAAGTCTTTTAAGTCTCCGACTGTAGTTGTCAAACAAGTGTGGGACAGACATCCCAAGCCAGTCTAGCCACTATTCCTAATATGTCTGCTTTGAGAAAAATTTTTAGGGAGCGTAATTTAGTGATGATTGCCCCCACCAATCCTTTAATTTATCGTGAATTACTTACTTTCAGAGGCGCGGGGGGCGGGGGCGGGTGTTTCATACATGATATGCTAGAACTAAATATTTCAGGAAATATACCTGCATCTAAATGATTGGGTAATTATTATGTAGACTGAATTTCTTATAAGTCACTTTAGACTAAAATGTCCACTTGTAACACTTTGTTGTCTGGCGCCCAAATGGTTTGTACCCATAAGTCTGATACTAAATCAACTGGCGCCCAAAGGGCTTTGCCAAATTGCCTGCACCCTTCCATTTTGATGGAGAGTTCATTTCAGGCATGTTGGAGAGGGAGATGGGATAGGACCACATAAACATACTTGAGATGAGAGCAGTGAGGTTAGACCTGCAACACTTCCAGGAGATACAGGAGAGTGACAGCACCATCTCTCCCAAACTGTCTTATGGCAGTGAAGTGAAGATGCATGACTGGTCAGAGGAATTTGGGGTGGACTTGGCAGCCAAATAAATACTGGGAAAAAAAGAAGAGAGTGGCGGAAACACTGAGCAGAAAGGGCCAGATAATAGCGATGGAATGGTCCCTCTGTCGGGAAGTCAGAGAAGAGCTGTTTGAGATGTGGGACTTGCCAATGATAGACCTGTTCATTACAAGCACGAGCACCAAGCTGCATAGGTCCTTCGGTAGCCTTCTGGAAGAAAGCCTACAAGTCCCTTGAGGTGGACAAAGAGCCACATTTAGGGCTCTGTTCGAAGCATAGTGGCACTTACTCATTCAGTAGAGGGGGGGGGGGTGTTAAAGAAGGAACACTCCCATGCATCCGGAGATAAGGAGTCCCAATTGCAAAGAGGCGAGTGAAGCTTCAGGTCTGTACAGTACTAGGTATAGGTTGTTTTCCATTACTACCTTAGTAAACCCCTGGTTTACAAGGCCAACAGGTGCATCCGTGCCAGTAGGAGGCATACCCCTCTGCCAAGCACAAAACAGTCCACACAGACGCAAAGGTTCCTGTCCAATGGGTAGGTCATTGAAGTAGGGGGTTAGGTATCTCATGGGGCAAGGAGATGATCGACAGTACGGTACGGGGATCGCCCAGAGAGGATCGCCTGTTAAACGTTGCAGCAGGTGGATCGTCCTCTCACCCGAAGGATGGTTCTCCACATATGAAAAGTATCCCCGTAGAAACAAATGACAAATTCTGGAAATAAATTGTATTTTTCCTAGGTAGCCTATGCTTTGTACTTCCCATTGTTTCTTTCTTTCATGAAATACCGTTGAAAGTCTTTGGATTTTCTCTGCACATGTTGACTGCTATAACAAGAACAATACCTTTTGTTATTCTTGACGTATTATTATTGATTAAAATCTACATCAAAGCTTCAAGGACTAATAGGATCAAAGCCATGATTTATCTATTTTATAACCAGCCAATAATTTGACAAAGTTATTGATTTTTATTTTCATATTCTTTCATTATGCTTGTCGCTAAATGTTGCAGACCATGAATACGTCATGTAAATGAGGCATGGCTTTATGCACGATTTGGGTTGCTTTTCAGTTTGTTTCACTTTCATGCATCGCTGGAAAGTTGCGCAGCCTTTTCTCTTGTGCATTGTTTTGCAGAAAACTGTAATAAAAGCTGAGGATAGACCTGGCACTTGTATTCCCATTCCACAGCACGTATTTTCTAACTCTGGATCTTTGTCAGGAATGTTCACGATGATTGTGAATGAAATCCAAGCCAACTGACGACATCCAGAATTGGACAGCGGGTGTGATCCTGTAAACCTTGAATTCAAATTTAAAGTTTTAAGTTTTTCATTCATGGTATCTTTTCCTCGTTTCACTAAATTTTTCGTCGTCAAGCCATATACAGATAACATGTAGAATGATGAAATCCATTAAAGACATTTCCTCGAATTTCAGATTAGAGCTGGTCAAATTAGGCATGATATTATTCTTTTCGGCATTAGCGTTTCCATCGCAGAAGGTGGCCATTTGGGTCGTAATTAGGGTTAATTAAAAAACTTTCAGTTTGACGGTAGTAAATAATTACACTCTAGATTAAAGCTATAAATTTGGGTGGGGTAGAAAACAAGAGCCCTATTAACCCCACAACACTGCCAAATATTTTTCAAAAAATGTAATAAATAATCTGACTGTTGTGGAGATACGACTTGATATTAAAATTTACGATTACGGCAGCATAGCATTTGTGAAAGAATAAAAAAAATAATTAGAATTACAATGGAATTTTGTCTGGTGAACTAAAACATAAAAAAGAATGAAATTTCATAGAAACCTGTTGAATAAGTAAATAATTCGTTGTCAAGAGATATACACCATTTATAAATGATATGTTATAAACTCCTAAATATGTGGTATACATCTGTATTTGGTTACATAAATACAAATTTGCCTTATATATGTATACCATATATATGTACATATGTGTATATATATATATTGTATATATATATATATATATATATATATATATATATATATATATATATATATATATATATATATATATATATTATTTTTTTTTTTTTTTTTTTTTTTTTTTTTTTTTTTTTTTTTCTTTATCATGACCTCTTTTCCCCTAGGAGGATGGCTCAAGAAGGTAGGACCTGCTCTCTCACACTTTTAGACATAAAATTGCGAGTCTATTCACTTCATCCGTATTTCAAGCTTACGTTAGTACCCATTGACAGGTGGTCAGACTGGTGGCCGTAGGCCAGGCATGAGCCACTGTGGCAGACTCTACACGCTACTACTGAACCGTGGTAGCAATTTTTATATATGAATGTATGTAATGGGCAAATATATATATATATATATATATATATATATATATATAGATATATATATATATATATATATATATATATATATATATATATAAACTATATATATATATACACACAGGCCTAACAGAGAAAACTGCTAATATTTCCGCCTATATTGACTTTTATTCTTGTCAAAGCAATAAGTTGAGAAATCAGTTTTACATCCATGTTTTTAAGCTCACTGTATTCATGTCGCCCTGGAAACATTGACGATGAAATAGATAAGATTAGAAATACAGGAAAGAAATTGAAGTGTCCAAACTCAGTATTAGACAATGCATTAGAAGCGGCCAAGAGCACTGTATCAGAATTAAAAAAGAAACCTACGATACAAAAAGCTTGCACGTGCTACCGAATTTGAAAGATATCCCTTCTTTAAGAATTTTGGAGTCAATGTAGCACTAAAAACAAGGAAGCAATGGTGGAACATTGTAAAAGAGAACAAAACAGCATAAAAATATTTAATACATGTACAGGCGAACAATAGAATGTGTGTACATGTAATCGAAAGCAATCATACAATCAACTGGGCAGAGAAGAAAAAAGATGGTTGATTCTGACAATGCACTGGAAAGAATCATTATTGAGTCTAGCTTTCTCAAAGAAAGCTTTTGTAAGAAGAGGAATATTAGTCAAAGCATGTAGAAAATTGATGGAGTAATTAAGAAAAAATGTAACACGTTCAGATTTTAGGAAGGCAGTAGATCTGGACAGGAAACAGGATAAATAGATGCGCAAACACAGTACATGACTTCAAGCACAAATACACGTAAGGTCCCCCCCCGCCCCCGCGGCATCTGTCAGGTTTGGATTTTTGGCTCTCAGCAGTCTGTATGTTTGTTAGTACTGCCTCCATTAGCATATATATTGTGAATTTATACGGCTATCATCAGTCCTTCGTTAATGGCTTTGAAATAAAGCCGAAACCATTAAGGATTTACTCCTAGTTTTCAATTCTCCCAGTGGTAATATATATATATATATATATATATATATATATATATATATATATATATATATATACATATATAATGTATATGTATATGTGTGGCACTTTGTGTAAAGAAATATTTAAATACAAATAGATAACCAGCTAGTTATAACAATGTTTAAACTAATCATTATAGTGCTTCTGGTTGTTTGGTCCATGCCCTTTCCAAAATTCTTCGAGATATTCTGGGTCTATTTTTCAATGGTGTCATAGGGGGATGTATGTGTGAAGGAGAAACAGGAGAGGTGGTAGAACCAATCATGACACATATGTTCCAATAGTTCTGAGTCTCCCTTATCGTCATATTTCTGCAATTATAAATGAGTTTTCAGTAGTAACTGTGTTGCCAGCAAATTTCTTGTAAAAAAAGTCTTAGCAGAATCGATTATCCTACTTATTGACTAGTCAAGACATTAATGAATAACTTGGACATTATTAATTTTAATAGGTCGAATTTTCCTCCATGAATGCTAGGCTATGGCGCATGAAAATTCCTCTTCCTTCATGCTTGAATATGATCCCTGATTCTTTTTTTTCCAATAAACGATCGGACTCTTCAATTTGGCGTTCTTTGGAATCCTTGCATGGAATTACGTATGCCCATAGCTTCTCCTCACATATTCCCGGATTGTTCTTGATAAGTTTCTTTTCTAAAGTATTTGTGCATTGGACAGTAATGTCTTATCTATGCTCCTTACAATTACATTTGAAATTTCGGTGAGTTCCGAAATATGGTTCTTTTCTTAAGGGGTTGTAAAATGCAGTTTTCTCGCTTTGGTGAGACAATTTTTCCATACAGTTTCTTTGTCAACAGAAGTAGGATCGCATAAATGATATGGCGGATAAAGACATTCGTTAAAACATATATTTTTACGCCTTGATACCAAAATAAATGAAAATGATTTATCCTGTTAGCTCTTTCTATAAAGGCAGCATGCATGAAATCTCTCTCTCTCTCTCTCTCTCTCTCTCTCTCTCTCAAGTACTGGTTCAAATGCAATCACGACCACCGCTTTAATGGTAATAAATGAGTTTGTTACATTCATTTTGTCCAGGAATTTAGTTTGGATACGGTGCCATAGTTATTCCTGAGGGGCTTCTTCGTCTATTCTTCATAACAAAACACTGGGATGGAGTCAGTGTCTCGCGAGTAAGATGATGTGTTGATCAATACTCTCGTCCCGGTGAATGCGTTCAGAGATGCTGTTCTGAATAGTAAGTGGTGCAGGTATTTCGTGGACGAGATAGACCGAAAGCCTTGTTCAAGAGAGGATCACTTACTTCCTGGAGTGATAGAGAGTGAAATATTGTTGTTTTTTGGGCTAATCTTCTTTATTTTGTCTTTATCCTCTGTCTGTGTTTGATTCAATAGACTACTCAACTGTCGATGTTCAACAAGCAACTCAGTTTATTCAGACTGAAGTCCTCGTTGGTCAGGTTCAGTTCCCATTAATCAACTAACCCCCCACTCTCTCTCTCTCTCTCTCTCTCTCTCTCTCTCTCTCTCTCTCTCTCTCTCTCTCTAAGTCTGTGTGATTTGTTCCACTCTGTAGTCTTTAAGACAGCTGAATGTTTGTCTTGCTTTTTTCTCGATCTCTTAGTCATTTCCTGGACTCTAGAGAACCATCAGGCATGTCTTATATTATCCCAAGGACTTTCGACAGAACACTGTGGTTTGGATGGCATATTCGTTTTTGCAGATGCGTAGTGCGTTCATATTACTAATGAGTCGTACCTTCTAAAAGGATATGACTTTGGAAAAGAACAAAGTCGACACTCGGCTCCACCAGAACACTACACATTGCGCCATTCCCCTCACTTATGGATGCAGTCACGTGTCTCTATATTTCTGACATTCTTATCACGCACTCAGTCCTGCACTTTCTCTCTTCAACATGCAGAAGGGGCAGTAGCTTAGGGTTGACATCGGTCTTCCAATCGGTGTGGGTTCGAGTCCCACCTGTGTAGGGAATAGTTACTCATTATTTTGTTTCGAATTTTAAAGCACTCATTAGAAGCCATGTCCAAATATTCAAAGACGCTAACCAGGGCGGAACAATATCCAGGCCGTGTGAAGATACTCTGATATCTCTGAAAGTTTTCCCTTTTATTTCTGAGGCCAAAACAGGACTTCAGCTGAGACATGGAATATTGACAGGTTCTAAAATAATTTATTACAAATAAAATGAGGAATAATCTACATGAAAATCACAGAGGGGAAGAAACAGTAGCGAGTAGAAGGCAGAAACCCTTATCTTATCCAGACTAATAGTATGAGAACAAGTAATGAAAATTGACCTGACACTAACACTATAATCTAAAACCCCAACCTAAGCCACTTACATCTAATTAAATGTTTTCCTTGCTTAATACGTTAAGCCACTGACGTCTAGTGCCAACATATCTCTTTATGTGCAAAGTTTACAACAGTATGACACCCAGATCCGTTGCCAGCACCTTGGAGTACGTATCCATGATCCAGCGATCAATAAACATGAGATTAATGAGCTCCTTACGTGATTAAGGAATAAACAAGCCTTGTAACGCCCAGGTTTGACGAAGGCCAGCGTGGCAGCAGCAGAAGCAACTGAAGAGTTCGCAAAAGAAAGCCGGAGAGCGCAGATGCCCAGGTGTCCTATCATTCCGTGATGTTGGCAACAACACAGCTACCGCCAGTCCTTGATATCGACAACAACATACAGTACATCAGATAAACCAAACAAAAACTTCTTTCACTTTTTTCTAAAGATGGAAAGAAATCCACAAGATGCTCATTCTGGTGTATAACCAGTTTACTTGTAAATATTTACATATTACTTGAATCTCGAACTTTCAGGTCCCAACTGTGACCCTAACTGTGAAGGTGGTCAGGCTGGTTCAAGGCCTTGAACCAGCCTGACCACTTTCACATCTCTTGAAGAAGGGTCACAGTTAAGACCTGAAAGTACTCGAGATTCAAGTAATATGTAAATATTTACAAGCAAACAAGTTATACACAGGAATCTTGTGGGTTTCTCTTTCAATACATCAGATAACTGCAATCACTGTAGAATTCACTGCATAGGGTCCCTAATGCTGCACCAACAGCTGAAGTGCACCACTTCACTCGACGCTTTAATACGAGAACATGCTTGCGCTCTTTCCCTTTCACCGTCAATAACAAGAACAAGCAAAAATTGCGCCGAAGTTTCTTCTGCGCAATCGAGTTTTCCATACAGCCGCTACAGCGTATAATCAAGGCTACCGAAAGTAGATCTATCTTTTGGTGGCCTCGGTATAATGCTGTGTGAGCTCGGCCCATGAAACTTTAACCACGGCCCTTTGGTGGCATATCCTATATCGTTGCCAGAAACACGATTATGGCTAACTTTAACCTTAAATAAAATATAAACTGCTGAGGCTAGAGGGCTGCAATTTGGTATGGTTGATGATTGGAGGGTGGATGATCAACCTACCAATTTGCAGCCCTCTAGCCTCAGAAGTTTTTAAGATCTTAGGGCGGACAGAATAAAGTGTGGACGGACAGACAAAGCCGGCACAATAGTTTTCTTTTACAGTAAACTAAAAATCACTGCAAACAATCCTCCGGGTAGAAATCCTTCCTTGCTCTGTGCAAAAAAAACAACAGCAGTATATAATTTCCAAAGGATCAGCGTGAAGTCTCCTCAAAAGCCTCGGTGGACAGCATTCTGTAGAGTTGGTGTGAAGTCCCTTCAAGAGTTCCGAGTGAAGTCCCATCAAGATCTCCGAGTGAAGTCCCCTCAAGAGCTCCGAGTGAAGTCCGCTCAAGAGTTCCGAGTGAAGTCCCCTCAAGAGCTGCGAGTGAAGTCCCCTCAAGAGTTCCGAGACAGATTTTCCTCGTGACCGCCAAACACCAAACCACCACACATGAAAATAAAAACCGAACAACCTCCTGGGTGTGGTACCTTAACTGCATAACGGTCGTAAGTGGAAAGGAAGCATAAATCATTCTTCATTTCTTGAACAATAACAAACAAAAATGTCTTTACATGAACTCTGTTGTAAAAAGAATGTAATTATGTATATCTTCATTACAGTATATACTACAGTGACAGCACAAACGAACATACGAATGGTCAGAAACAGGGAAGAACAGAGCTCCATCTGCAAATCTTGTTTATTTATGCCTTCATTAAAATCTATGCATTTCACACATTTTTTTTTTTAAATAAATTGATTGATTTTTTACATTCCTTGTCAGCTATTCATTTTCATACAAAAGCTGGACTCTACATTACCGGAATAAAGTATCTTGTTTCACTCCTGTCCAATTGATAGCATGATATCTTTCACTTACATGGATAAAAATTCTTCTGTTCTCACATTTGCCTTTTTCAATATGGAAGTTGCAACACGACTTGCAAGGAATTTGAAATGCACATGTTTTGTGCTTCCTGGAGAGTTCTTTGAAAGTGTTTGTTTCATTGTTCTTAAGTGCTGCATTATCCCCAAAGTTCTTAAGGAGATGGGGAACGTCTTTGAAATTATTACTATAAATGATAGTACAAGCAGGTTTTTTTGTGTTGTAAGTTTCTCTGTTAGTATCACTGAAAAGCCACTTATGCTCTTATCACTGGGTAGTCTTTGTCAGTACTCAGGGCTAAATATACGTAATGTTCTTAGAATAATGTATTTGAAATCTGATTCCTTTACTTTATTACTTTGACCAAAATGAAACTTACATAAGCAGAAATATTTGTAGGTTTGTGTATAGCTCTTCGTTGGGTGAGTCGGTAGAGCTGCGGACTGGCACTCGCTGGGCCAGAGTTCGATCCCCGGCCGGCTGATGAAGAGTTAGAGGAATTTATTTCTGGTGATAGAAATTCATTTCTCGCTATAATGTGGTTCGGATTCCACAATAAGCTGTAGTCCCGTTGCTTGGCAACCAATTGGTTCTTAGCCTCGTAAATAAGTCTAATCCTTCGGAGCCCAGCCCTAGGAGAGCTGTTAATCAGGTCAGTGGTCTGGTAAAACTAGGGTATACTTAACTTTTTTCTGCACAAAACAAATAAAACTTACAACTACTGCTGTGTGTTAGGCAATCCAAACTGGGTGGGCTACCTTCATTTTCAATTTTCATGGCGAAATTTTTATGAGACCAATTAATTCAGTTTATCAATGAAAATATGTACATTTTCATTCCCTGTCTAAATATATACTATGTCGTCTTCATATGTTAACCATATTACATTGCTTGGAATGATTTTGTTTAATATTCTGCTTTCAAAATATTCTATAAACACGCTACTTAAAACTTAGGACACAAGATTAGTCACAGCCATCCCCGAATACTGAGAGCAAAGTTTGTCGTTCATATTTATATTCTTTTACACACATTTTATTCAACTCTATTGAAATATTCTGCTCTCCAAGGTATCAGATAAAAATTCTGATAGATCATCAAACAGGTACCCTTGTGATTAATGTCACCACATCAGAACTCACAAGCACGGAATCACTGTTGATATGTACTTTATTTGATTTATTTGTCATGTTTGCGTCGTTCTGTATATTATCATCAGAAACGGTACCAACAGATAGGTTCAGAACATCAACAAGGTGGTTTCGTCAGTGTCTGAAGCGGAACCAACGGCACTGTTAATTAGCCTAGCGAGGAAATTTTTTTTATGCGCTTTCAGTGTTCCGCTTCGTACAGCTAGCTAGGGGCTTAATAAACCTTGTTTTTACTTATAAGTTAAAGTATTGATAATACCCTCTTAGTGCTACTCAAGTTAATCTTCTTAACAAAATCATCATCCCTGCAATGGTAACCTAACTTCAAGTCGTTTTAAGCAATGTCAGAGCAGTATACATAATTACATATTACGAATGTGTGTAGAATTACTGGTCATGTAACACCAAAGTCATTAGTATAATTATTTTCGAAGAGCTTTAATTAAAATAATGACCCGGAGTTGCAATACAATTACAGTATGATTCCTTACCCTGTATGTGCACTCCATCATGTCTTTTAGGTATACGAGTGCTTACATTCTAAGTGTGTCATGACCTGTTCAGAGATGGTGGCTGTTAGCCCCTCAAATCCAGCTCCCTCTTTCAAGAGAGTCATTCGCCATACTTTGAAACAGTTTCCCAGTTTGAGTTAAAATAGTCGTAGCTTTCTTTTTCTGTAAATGTTGTAGGCTGTGCAAAAAATAGGCAACACGAAAATAACAAGTAAAACATGCGCCGAAGTTTCTTCAGCGCAATTGAGTTTCCTGTACAGCGTATGATCAAGGCCACCGAAAACAGATCTATCTTTCGGAGGTCTCGGTATAATGCTGTATGAGCTGCGGCCCATGGAACTTGAACCATGGCCCGTTGGTGGCCTGTCCTATATAGTTGCTAGACGCACGATTATGGATAGCTTTAATCTTAAATAAGATAAAAAAAAAATACTGAGGCTAGAGGGCTGCAATTTGGTATGTTTGATGATTGGAAGGAGGATGATCAACATACTAATTTGCAGCCCTCTAGCCTCAGCAGTTTTTAAGATCTGAGGGCGGACAGAAAAAGTGCGGAGAGACGGACAAAGCCATCTCACTAGTTTTCTTTTACAGAAAACTAAAAATGTGATGTCTATGAACTTCTGTGCTCTGATTGTCAATAGTCTTGGGGATGAGCATTTGTGAAGAAATAGCTGTTCGCAGTAAAATTTTCAAAAGAGAGAAAATATATGATTGCATTCTACTGTACAGTGTTCATGATATGGTTATAGTTAACTTACTTTGTAGTGTGGTGATACTTATGCAAAGATCGTAAGAAAGGGCAGCCAGTGTTCGTACTTATTCCAGCTACGTTGACAATAGATATGTAAGGGAGCAGTTTTGCTAAATGTGAATCTATGCGCGAGGTTGCATATGAAAGCGGCAGTTAGAAATAAGAATGTCCGATTCATTGTGGCTGCAAAACTGTGTTAGCCTTGCCTCGCAGAGCCCAACCGAGAGTTGCTGTTGGTTTCACCTGTGAATGATTTGTGTTCATTTTCAGGAGTAGGATGCTGTGTGTGATGGAGGGGTCACAAGATGGTCAGCCAGATGCTACATCGGAGTTCATCGCCACAGGCCGCACAGGGCGAAGGAACGCCATGCCGGATATCCTCTCCTCCCATGCCGCAACCTCCACAGGGGATCTGCCGGAGGCACTCGCCAAACTCTCTTGCTCAGGTAATGCGTTGAAAAAAGGGAGTGACCGCAGTTGTCTTTAACGCAGTAATGTGATAATTGTGCAGCAGCTGCAGCAGCAGTCACTATAGTAGTAGTAGTAGTAGTAGTAGTAGTAGTAGTAGTAGTAGTAGTAGTAGTAGTTTTCACAGCTGTCAACGAAGTGTATTTCGAAGTCTCTTTCACTCTCAATTGCAATAAAATAATTGTTAATCCTATTGAAATTCATCGAAGTTGATCTTGCTTATAAAGTTTCTTACAGCACTGCAGTCAATTTTGTTTCAAACTATATTCATCATTATAACTACTCAAAGTGTTCATATTGTATAATCTAATATTGAAAACACGAAATGCCTGTCTAGTAAACATTGTTCTATCACCCCATGTCGTTGGATCTGGGTCCATGCTAATTATTTTCATTTCAACATGAAGTATTAATGAGGTCATATTTTGCCATTTTCTCTTCACAGGTACTAGATTTTCAAGAAGTGTGTAACTTGTAGGGAATTATTTTTTCTAGGTGGTAATGTTAATGAATTAGTAAACAATATTTTGATGGAAGCCATTCATTCCAGGCAACATAACTCAGCATTTTCCGGTTGCTGCTTCTGGAAGGTTTAGAAGTCAGATCCGTGGTGGGTGTTCCCAATCCTTGCTTTGAACTCAAATTTGTTTGCTTAACAATTTACGTTTGGTGACTAATTTTATTTCAGGACTGTTGCTCAACGCTTACCCTTGTGGAAATAACTCACCTCTTTTGCGCTTCTCTCTTTTTATTTGGGATAAAAGATATAAATATGTAAAACCTACAGTGTAACCTATGTAAAGATCAGTAGAGTGACAAAAAAATGTCTTTAATTGAACGACGGTACTATAGAACTATAGGAATGCGTTTAAACACTCAGAACTCGAGATCTAACAAAGATAAAGGGCTGGGAATTTTCCAGGTTGTGGAATGGTCTGTAGACAGCAGCTAAACCTTTGTTTCTAGGCAAACTATTTTTAGTGCACCATTTTAAGGGTCATAGAAATCTGGCAAACAATGAAAAGTGTAATCTCATTTCCGTAGATTTTCACTTTATTTTTAGCTACCCGTAAGCAAATGTCCCGCTAATTTCATGGGTTTTCAGTGGCGTTCTTATGACTTCTCTTCACTACTCTTCATCATTATGATATGTGACCGGATTAGCAAACAATTCTGTAGCATTCAATAAAACAAGAAAATAGGAATATTTTCGTAATGATAATAAACTCTGAACACTATGATGCTGAGTCAATAGTTATTTTTGGACTGATCTGTAAAGATATCGCCGAAGGTTAATATGTCATTGGGTTGTAATTTGTCACTGGATCACATACAGTAACACCACAAGTTTGAGGATGATAACTTCAAGACTGTATATCCTTTCTCTACTATTATCTACACCGTAAAGAAAGTGTACACTGTTTATCAACAAATTTAAATATACAGTAGAACCATGGAAATGCCGTCTTTTCTAGTACCACGATTTTAGTAGAAAAATGCACCAAAATCTTGGAATAAGCTAAACATATATTTCTGTATTCTGTAATCAAGTTGATAAAGCTTATGTTTTGCCACATTTGTATTCTCGAGTAGCATTTATCGAAGATTTAACATTAGCATATCGACCATTATCTAACCCACCCTAGAGCAGTGTGTCATACCTAACTCATCACAGTGCACCATAGTCTAGTTGGGAGCTGTGTCCCCAAAATTGGCAATGGCTAAATCTTGAGTAACAAATAATTAGAACAAATTTTAATATCAAAAGAGGATGCAACACTTTTACCCTTGCTAATTTTTTTGATAGGCTCCATATTGTCATTGCTTTCCTGTGGTGGGTACAGCATATTGGATAACGCTGTGTCATTTGAAATATTAAAGTATCCCAAATATCACTGAAAAGTTAACCATTTTGTAAAGACAGATTCATAGACCAACTTTATTTCTGCGCTTCTTTGATGGTAGGTCAGCTGGTTTATTGGGGTTGTTCTGCAGACTGATCCGAGTTATACTCTCCTGTCCTCAAACTGGTCACGTCACTGCATCAGCTGCAAATAATAAATGCTGACAGTATCTTTTGTAGCTCTTCGCTAGTTTGTGACTAAGTAAAATGTAGAAGGATTTTATATATATATATATAAATATATATAGAATGGAGTCCATGACTTTTTGGAAACTAACGCTTCTTTTTCTGTACATCTACTCCGACGAATTCACTATTCAACATCGATATTTTAAAGTGGATGTCACTTTCTAGTTAAAGTGAAATAATTATTGCTGTTCAGCAAATGTCCTTAGGCCTCCTTAGATTTAACTAACCATTGAACGATCTTTTCAAGGATATTAGTTAACGACACTTATTTACCCCTATATAAACTGTACCAGTGTGTAGGCTAGATGCTGAAGTTGTAATTATCAGTGTCTACTTATTTTTTTCTCTGCATTTTCTTATATCCTTGCCTAGATAGAACTTAGAATAGATAACAAACATGAGTGAAGCAGTGTGTGTTTATCAGCGTTGCTTAATAACACCTACTGAACATTGCATTTTGCATCGTATCATCTTAAACATAAAACCTTTAGGAAGAAAAAACTTACGCTGACAATATTGCAGATTTTAATACCATCTATTGCTAACATGGGAGTGCCTTTGAAAATTTTTTTTGCACTTTTTTCTTCAAGGCTTAGTTAACATTTTGGATTTTTAGACAAAACTGGTGCATTTATCACCAGATATTTTAGTATTTCTCGAGAGAAAACATATTCATTAAAGCAAAAGAACTACTTAGTTATGTTATCACTTGCTGATAATCCAGTACTGGCACAATAAAAAATCCGAGACATACATGCTTACGTCTTCAGAATGATTTTCACAAAACTGTCAGCATCCAAGAATTTACAAATGTTCGAAAAAATAGGAAATACTGCAAAGTACATTTCGTGCTGGCATGTTTTCATTTTTAACACCTTCAAGACTCCATAAAGTTAAGGAGTATAGATATAGTGCTGTCCACCTGTGGAGGTCAATAAGCATCTCATTTATTTTCCAAGGAATCTATCTTTTATGGGAAATTTGACATTATGTTCTAATGTAGCTTCCATTTGTAAACAAACTGTGCTAGTTTGTGTCAGTTTTATTTTAGGATATCTTACTAAAACGACTTTGTCTTGCTTTCCTGATATCTAGAGTGCTTGCATGGACTTCTACTTTTAATTTTAGATTGCACAAGTAGCAGAATCTTTCAGTAATCCTCATCCAATAGATTTAGCTTGTGACTTGCATAACAGAGATGTGAGCTGTTTGGTCTACATTCAAGTAATCCAAGACAATATCGAGTCTGATAATATGGCAGAAACCGTGGCCTCCTTAACAAAATCACAATACGCTTTTTTTTTATGTAAGGGCCTGTTCAAAACAGAAAGAAATACTGTAACAACTGGATGTCTGGCTATGCTACAGTATTATATAAAAAGCCAAAATAAGACTATAGATATTACAGCTACGATACATTTTGTATTAATTTTCTCTACCGAGCAGAGAGTTTATGCCACGTAAGAATAAACATTCTGTAAGCAGAAATGCTGAACTGTATTCTCAGAGTTGTGTAGTCGTTTAGACAAGCTGTATGCAAGTACGATAAAATGCCTCTATTAAATGAACTGATACGTTGTTGATTTTTACTGAAGAAGAGATAGGGTCGATTCTGATGGTTTGGATTATTTACTGTGCGTTGACAATGAAACTAATATGAGACACGGTAATTTGATACGGTGCTATTACTGTCATCAAGGCGTGATACTGCCTCATCAAACAAACTGCTACTGCTTCAATTCTGGCAATAAGGGAAAAAATGCCCGTCCTCAAATATGACAATGGTATTCCTAACAGATATCGGTGGCTTAATAAACTTTACGTTACAAGTTCAGTCCAAATTTTTAATCTTTTGTGTGTTCAAGTACAGACCACTACTTTACGGGTACCTTTTTTTATTATCAGAAAAAATTCCCTCTTTAAACTGCTTCATTAGTGGTGTTCTAGTGAGAGAGGTTAGTATCATCACATTCTGTGGTTTTCCTACAATTATAGGTACAGTGCTTAGTTTACCAGGTGATTATCTTCTTACAATTTGGAGTTTTCCTTCTGGTGGTGTGATTTCGTTAACTGCCTGAATTGTCACTCCAGTTTCTTAAATGTTCTGTACTTTTTATTTTTTTTTACTCTTTAAATCCTTTATGACTAATGATTGAGCTGAAATATCTCAAATGGGAACAAGTAAACTGCTGTTTTGTAGATATTGGCTCTATTCACAGGCTGCAGCTACCCAAAGTTTGAGGCTTATACAACAAAACTATGGGTAAACTGAAAGAACCATTCAGGTTTTTCTGTTCCATGTGCAAAAATGTAGTAGTCGCCAGTAGCAGAGCAGTCGAAGCCTGGTGATCCTCGTAATATGTTCAATTTTTGGGATCCTAGATCACTTCTTACTCCAGCAGTTCCCAGCTCTATGGCATTACCAGTAGGAAGCCAAGATACTTATGGTGCTATTATTATTGAAATTTATTTTCTCAGTTTCATCTAGAAGAAGATGCTCTATTAATGTCCTTTGTAGCCAGGGAAAATCCCAGAAGATGCTAATACTAATAAACCAGACCCCATGGTTAACGAGAAATCTTTAAGCAGACAAGAGAAAACAAAGAATACTTATAAGGAAAAGCCATGTGGATAGTCTTTAGACGTGTTTTATGATGCAGTTGTCTGTGCCTGGGTTTGCGTTAATTGAAACACAATAGCAAAATCATGACTTGCACATACAGACATCAGAGCAGATTTGTCAGGTGGAAGATTTTAAAAAGAGCTCACACCCATACTCATGTACAACAAAAAATGGACATAAAACTAAAGAAGGACATGTAATTCGAACCACCAACACTTCGCACTAGAAATGACGAGAAATGTAGATGGTACATTCCAGTAAGGAATTCAAAGGTTCATTGTGGGTGAAAGCAAATCTCATTCTCATCTTTTAACATTTTCACTGTGGGTAGAACGGTGTTAACAAAGAATCTGAGATATTTCTTCCTTATCTTCACGAAGATATAGACAGGCCAATGCAGTCTAACCACAATATGTGACATTGAGGAAGTTTTATGAGCTGGTTCACCATTGCCACGATTTCTGCTAGAACTTAAGTAACATGGGTTGGGGGATGAAAGCTACATCATTCAAATGCAAATCAGAATCTGCCTCCAAGAACATGGAACTACTTGAGACTGTAGAATATGCTAGCTCCCAAGATATTCTGAAGGGGATACAAATGCTAAGTTCACATTCTTTCATACTTTCTTTAACTCTTCAACTGAAAACCCTCATGGACAGAAATCAAAGGGCTCCACAACTGCACTATGCAGTATGTTCCATACTTCAGTTGTAGCCAAAGCAAAACTCTTAGTAAATTGATACTAGAAAACGACAAACATAATGAACTCACTTTACGTCTATACCATAAGTCAACATTAACAATTGGCAAGAGAAACGTGAGTGATGGCATAACTCCCAAGAGTTTGAGAAGAATATTAGCATCCGAAGACCACACTGGAGAACAGTACTCCAAAGAAGAAGGAAGTGTTAAAACACTTAGATAGGTTCATCCCAAAACATTCGAAAACATTTCTGCAAGATACCAACTTTTTGAGAAACAGAGGAAGCAATATTGCATATATGCTCCTCAAGGGCCAATTTCTTATCAAAAGTTACACCTAAAATCTTAAAGGAGTAACTGACATTTAAAACCGCACGGAAAATCTTCCCGTAGTTACCTTCAACTTTAAAAAAAAATGACTGGTCCAGTAATTCTTCTACGGAATCCTAATGATGTTGTTTTCCCAACCGTATTCATTTTGATTAATGAAGAATACTGACATGACATTGCTCAGTCGGCCTCTGAAAGCTTTGAATATACAAATTACTGAGTGACTAAAATGAATAACAGTGATTTTTTTCAGGGAATAGATAAGTTGGGAAACTGTTTAGCCGGGAGCTTCATCGATCCTGCTATACCTACCTCGCACACAGTAGGACTTTATTCTTAGTTAGCACACTCCTTATTTTGGACATTTCTTTTCAGACTGGGATAACATTATTCCATTCACGAAAGTAGCATATTTCTTGTATGTCTTTTTCATTCTTGCCCTGCATTGACATTGCATCAGGTCCAGGGTAGTTTCCCTTTCTGCACAATATATGACAAATCAGTTTGGCTGTTTCAGAGAAAATGGTGTCACTTTATAACCAAGGTATGGTTAAAGTTGCAAAACAAAAAGTTTCCTTCTTCCATCCCGGACTGAGAAGCCTCATTCACTAGTTAACAACCAGTAATAAAGCTGTAGGATTCAGGTATTGGACTAATATTCTGAGACCAAAAATGAAAGGTATTTGTAGAGCAGTGGTTTATATCTAAGGCATTGGTAGTTATTTAGGGAATTTTTGATAACTGATTATTTAGGGAATTTTTGATCATTATTTAGGGAATTTTTGATAACTGATATTTCAGGTTTTCTTTGCAGTGAACCAAAATATTGGTTATGCATTTCCATTCGCAGTCCGTTAAACACACCTAGTCATTGGCGTTGTTTGGGGGATGAAACGCATATGTCAGACATCTGTTTATATGAATAAAGATTAAACACCCAGTTGTTAAGAAAAAAATTAAATTCAAAGCAAAGTTCAACCCACCAGTTATATTAGCATGTCAATATCATACTGATCATACTTATGGTAATATAATGAAACCACGAGACTGTATAATACGTCAACAGTTGCTAGACCTCTTGTCTTCTCATTAGTATGGATAATGCTGACTCGGCAACAGAAACATATGAAAATGGATTTTGTTAATGTATCACATAACACTAAGCAAAGAATCCAAGTATTTAAGATTATTGGTAAATGCATTTTAACATGTTAGAACATCTTCCATCAAAGTTTAATTGTTAAAATTAAAGTAATCATTTTAGATTAATGACTATTTTACTGATGGTAGTTCCGAATAACTTGGGTTTAAGTGTTCTAGTGAGTGTAATTGTATCCATGGTAATTATCTGTTGTGTGTTTGTATATTTTATAGAAATTAAACTTAATATGTAATGTGTGACCAAATCACATGAGAAGAGACATCTTAGAACTGTTTATAAATCAAATTCACATCCTTGAACTTATGCTCTTAGTATAATTTAATGACAATAATATTGATATGCTTGTAAGATCCTATAAAAAATTATATCTCAATGTTTAAAGTTCTCATAGATAGTAATCATGTGACCCTAGACATTCGTGATCAGGTTGCAGCGTATGCTAGGACTACCAAGTTACTACTATGATGGTAGCATTACAGGGCACCCTACACTGAGATAAATGACAAATGAGGATGAACATCAGTAAACAGAAACATACAAAATAACTGTATAAAATCAAGCCACTTGTTACATAAAATAATGATTCAGATTGAGGAGGTGATGTTAAAGGACAGAGGTTGCTTAGGGGCTTTAGGAAGAGATCAGCCTCTTTGTGTATTCTTAGTTCATCACCTCTTCAAGCAGGACAATAAGTAGGTACTTTTTACAGGTACTTATTCTTCAGTGAGTATTGTAAGATAAAACTAATACTATTAAGCACCGACACGTAAATAGTCTCAGAAAACTCCCGCTGCTACAATAGTTTATAAAATCAAAAAGATCAGGACAATAGCTGTTAAACGCAACAAATATTAATTTTTTTAAGGAAGAGTGATCATTATGATTTCTAGAAAAAAGTTCCTGTAGTTAAACCACTATTGCTGAGTGGATTTTACATTATGGGTATTTACCATTATTGCGGTACTGTATATTTATTTTACATGGCTGTATATATACATAGTCAAAGAATTGCTATCTGCCTAAGTTTGTCACCAGAGCTTAGTCTTGTTTGTTTTCCCCATTTTTCCCATATGTAGATTTTTATTCATATGCACTATAGATGCATGTTTCAGGCATAACATTTGGTGAATCTTACCTTTCCTAATTTGAATATTTTTTTATTATGAGTTGGTGTTATGCCACATTAATGAAAATATGTACTTTTACTACAATAACAAATTGCAAGCCTCTGGGTTTTATTGTGTGAGATGCATTGTATTTCATATATAGCTTTATTGATGTTAAGCTAGGATGATAAGTATTCTTCAAAACTTCTCAGAAGCTTAGAATTTGAGTACAGTAATTTGCAGATATCTGTCTTTAATGTACATCAGCTGCCACGATTACAGTCAGAAATATTACTAGTTTGCTTTGCTCCTATGCATTTTCTATAGCAACAGTATTACTAGTTGTTTTTAAAGCACTTGAATACACTAAAATTAATTTTACTCTCTGTACAAGGTCCACATGTTTATTAAGCACTCCTTACCCTTGTTTCCTTCACGTTTTTTCACAGACTCTGGTGGTACAAGTGGAGCAGTGGGTGGCGGTGCTACTGGAGGAGGCAGCGGCGGAGCTGAAGGGGGTCAAGACCAACCATCAGGATCCTAATTCAAGCCCCAAGCCACCTACGGTGGCATCTTCAAGTGACCTCATATACAAATACAATTATAATCCACAATAGAAAGAAAACCTAAAAACTGTGGCGCAAATTAGAACTATGATCTTAATGACTTTGCGAGAAGCCTCTTGAGGTGCAGTCATTTGAGTACACAAGATCCCTATGGCTAATGTTTCTGAACCCCTTCCATTCAAGGAAGACATTTTATTTTCAAGTCCATATACAAGGCAGAGTCATAAGTTTTGTGCAGCCAAGCACTTGAGCACCACCATAATGCTGTGAATGTTAGCTGAATTTTAATGAATACAGAAGAGGTGCTATTGTACTTGCCTCCATTTGCTTATCCTCTGGTAGAGTCTGGTACCTCTTATGCACCAGATGACGTAATTGGCTGTGTACACTGTATTTACTGTGTCACTTAGTTGTAGATTATCTTGTACTCTCTGACATCAAATTTAATTGGCCACAAACACGAATAATCTCATTCTTCATTTTGGTAATCCAACACTATAGTAAATGGCTCTGGAAGAAAGAGCCAGACACACCATATCATTAACACCTTTAAAACATGGATTCTAAGTTATTTTTACAATATCTTATCACCCTTTGTGATCCAAATTAATTTTGAAAATGCTACTGTCCCTCTCAGATGGCCTTTGTCTGATATGAAAGGAAGATTCTGATAGTAAAACGAAAATTTCTGCAGAATCGTGTGTTTAAGTGTAGGGCTGTTAAAAACCAGCAAGTAATCTATTAATGGCATGTTGTTCTGTATATGAGCAGCTGTCAGAATGTGATGATTAGTTTCATAGACGCTGAAAAACGTCCATACAGTAATACTCTAGATCATGAGTTTCAGTTTCTTAATAAGTAATATTAACTTTATACATAAATATATACTTAGATATTGATGGTATTTAAGTTTTTGGGTATAAACTAAATTGAAATACAGATTAACTAAGGTAGTAGCAGCTGACATTAGCTCTAGAGGACCAATAATGAAGTGCTGTGTAGATTGCGATATGCCTACCAATGTTTGCGTTGTGTTTTGTATTTCATGATTCTTCCGTTTCAGCGACAGTACGTATACCATTCTTGAGTTTTTCATTAAAGAAGTAACAATGATAGACTTTGGTCATAGCTTTAAGAATCTCTGTCGGCTGAATGTAACGATGATGTAGACTGATGATGTAGTTTTCCTGTTGCATATTGCATAGCTATCATCTACATGCATATACATATATACTGTTTAGGGGATTGTATGTGTGTATGTATATATGTATATGTACAGTATATATAAATATGTGTGTACATATAACTTTGGATTCTTCTTCCACTGTATTTCAAGAAATGCTTCACCTCAAAGGTTTTTTCTTTGTGTGTACGTGTTTTCTTATGACAGTGATTTCACTATACATTTGGAATATAAGAGCCATATTTTGATTACATATTTACACATTTTGATCTAAACCATGAAGAAAATGTTTAGTAGTTTCCTCTGATGTTTTAATTCAATATTTCATGAAGCGCTTGAGAATTCAAACAAAAAAAGAATCTCACGTTTTTACCTTTGCCAAGTTCAGGTGCTGCGTTACAGCTGAAATTGGCTCCTGCTTGCCGTAATGATACAGTATTTTACTTCATTCTTAGCGCGGACTATATACGTCTTGAGTAGCGTGCACTGGCAAATCAGTTCTTATTTTAATACAGAAGTGCGAAGTCTGTGTGCAGATAGTAATTTTGGAGGTAACTCTGAGGGAATTCTAAGCCAAATACAATTCATAAGTAATGAGTGGTTTATGTAATTTTATTGGCAAGGTTGGTAGTCTTTTACTTCACTATTTGTATGGTTATACTGTAGGTCAAGTACAATTTTGTAAATTTTAACATTCTTCTTTGCCATTGATGCTATAATTCAACAGTTTATACTTTAATATCTCCCTATGTTGCATATTGACCTACCTTTATTCTTGTGAAGGCATTGTAGTTATATTTAATTTCTCATGAGTTTGCAAACAACTACAAGAAATAAAAAGTACGATAGCACATTTGTGTGCTTGACTTTTGAGTCCTAAACACAGCCTTTTTGGCATGAGAGGTCTCTCAGTTTCGAACGATAAGCACTCACACCCAGAAATACCTTGTCAGTATCAGAACAGAATAACAAATTGAACTACCATAGATTTTCATGAATGAAAATTAATTCATCAGTCTGAGATATTCTTCCAAGAGAATCCAACAACCCCATGCCAAAAATGTCCATGTACTCAGTCACTTAGTGTGTTTAGGTCTGTCAATATCAAGATATTGGAATGTGGAATGTAACTCTTGTTTTTGTTACTTCTAAATTTTACTGGAAATTAATTGGAATGAATCTTGTCTACTGTTAAAGTTAGCTTTATCTTCGCGCCGGTTGGTGCGATCGGCATTTAAAAAAATCAAAATACGCTTGGCTAACTCGCTAGGACTGTCTATATTCATCTGTTTCCCACCAGATGTGCTGGAATGTTTACGTTTAGTCATATTTCTGTATGCCGTCGTGTTAAACAGACGGTCATGATCGGCTGTAGTGATGTAGATGATCGAGTGTTCGAATTTTAGACCTTTTACGTTTGTTTTGCAGTTCGAGCAGCGTGTCAGTTCTGCTGTTTTCTTTGCCCCGGTATCGTTCCCACCCCATATATAGACAGTTACCCTCCCCCCTCTTACTCAGTTTGTTCTCTATCGTCTCGCATTTGTCACCCAGACAATTATTCCTTTTCGTATAGCGGCTCGTCCTTTTTCCACTACCTGCTTATCTAGAGTGAGTTAGCCTGGTGTTACTCAACTCTCGCTTTTCAGTATTCGCCTCTCGGATGCCTTCACAGTTACGTGATGACGTCATGCAAGAACCCTCCGTCCAGTATTTACTCCGGCATACCGTGACGTCTCTACTGACGGATTTCTCCGTTAAGACTTTCGCGTTTCAACAGTGTTTTGGGTGATTCCCATTTAGTATTTAAATAACGTTGCATAGCTTACTTTGCTTCGTTTTCACTTCCTTTTACCGAGGATGATTCCGTTAACGGTTAACGGCCCCGTTTAGTTTACTTATACCTCACCTCCTGTTAAAACGAGTAACAAGTTAAGCGGATTATGGTAGGCTGCGTTATCATGAAGTGAAGTTTTTGGGAAATGATTTATCAGCCTTAGAGAAACGGAAACTGTTTAGTGTTATTAACTCTGCTCCTAACTCGAGTAGTGTTTTTGTGATCGCAAACCAAAAGTTGGCCGAGTGATCCTTTTTATGCTCTGATGCCACTACATCCGTTTCCAGTTTTGAAGGCTTAGAGCGCCGCTTCAGTGGCTTCAGCTGAGAAACTGAATTAAGACTTGCGTTACGATATACGTTTGTCACTACCTTCTGTTCAATTTTCTGTTTCAAGTTCTGGGACCTAGGAACGAAGACCCCTGGTAAGGTAATGTGGCCTAATTGTGAGGCGAAAGTATCTTGAATGCCGTATTCTTAGCGTTACAGCCCGGACTCTGTAATTACAGAGTAATACATGTCTAGGCCTATATTTTTGGGTATTATTTTATAAGTTGCCAATACACACTATGAAATTGTAACTTGGCATTTTTGAAAAGAGCTCTTCATTCTCATTATTTTGAACCCCATAAACACTATGCGCAAATGATAAATAAAAATTAGAAAATTTACCACTTATAAGGCAAGAATACCCCTTCCCCTCCCATAGCTAATACGGCAAAATTATAACCAGTCAACACCCATATGTGAAGTTATATTGGTATTTTAAGGTTCTTTTAGTGCCCTATTATTTTCTAGTCATTTTGCATGAAAACTCAAAATGGTTTTTCACGCAAAAATGGCTGGCTGGTGTCTTATTGGCAACTTATGAAATTTTACCTATTTTTGCATGCATATGTAGATATGTATGTATATATATAGATATATAGATATATAGATATGTCTTATATATAGAAATGTATATATACACGTACACACACACACACACACACGTATGTAGCTATGTCGTCTCTGCTCAGTCTACATCGGGTCCCTCCTTTTTTGTAGGTTATGTTATATAAGGCAAATAGGTCTAAATTCAACATAGTCTACAATACATTAGGCCAAGCAATCCCATGTTTACATATCTTTAACTAAGGTAACATAGGCCTATTGCCATAGGTTAGGCTGTCATACCTAAAGATAAACATGGGCCTTGGCTTTGTGGCCAAAGTTTTGGGACGTAAGGGTGGATATAGGCTATCAGTCTATAATGGTTAAATAGATAAATTTAAGATATTGATGATGATAACAGTTATATTAGTCTTGAAAATGATAAGATAAGCTCTTCATTGGGATAGTTGGTGGAGCTGTGGACTAGCACTCGCTAGGCCTGAGTTCAAGTCTCTGGCCGGCTGATGAAGAGGTAGAGGAATTTATTTCTGGTGATAGAAATTTATTTCTGGCTATAATGTGGTTCGGATTCCACAATAAACTGTAGGTCCCGTTGCTAAGTAATCAATTGGTTCTTAGCCACGTAAAATAAGTCTATCCTTCTCGACCAGCCCTAGGAGAGCTGTTAATCAGCTCAATGGTCTGGTAAAACTAAGGTATAGATACTTTTTTTTTTTTTTTTTTTTTTGAAAAATGATAGACCTACTTCTCAGGATAATGGGATGACAGTCATATTCCTTTTACATGCCAGTTGTAAAGTTAACAGAACAGTTGTGTAAAATCAATACCCCCTAGGTGTTAAGGAGACTACCTAAGAATTTCAAATCTCCTGAATCGAGACATCTAGGAGATGACCTTAGTGTTAAGGTCATCACCTAGGTGTCTCGATTCAGGAGGTTAGAAATTTTTTGCACTTAAGTTCCACATAGAATTTCCCATTTACTCTCGATTTCTGCTGCAGTAGAGTTCTGGCTCACATTCTCAGTGGAGAAATTTTACGCATGCAATCTTAACTAAAGTTTTGAACTCTCAGTGTAAGTAGGCTATGTAGATCCTCAGTAGGCCGTGTGCACTTCTTTTCAGAAGTTTCTGGCAAAGGGTCAAGTAGCTCATTTGATAGTGATGGTTCTCAGGGAAAGATACTTTGTACTTTTTGTTATATTTTGCCCTATCAACTTCCTATTATCCCTTCTCATCACACAGAAAAGTTGAGAGTTTGGAAGGGTAGTTTGGGCAGTTGTTATGCAACAAGGACATCGAACCATGGACATGTCCAGTCTCAACAAGTTTATTAATTTTATACCCCCTTTGGGGTCTTTCAGTTTGGTCCTGGTGGCTTTTGGAAGGGTAAAGGATAAGTTTTGTAGGAATGTAAGACGTACTTCCATTTCCTGGTACTCCTTCTGTCGAAGTATAGGCTACAGTACTGTAGTATCTCCTGCCAGAAGTCTTAGCAGTATGGATTCATCAGCTTGCATGAGACTACTGTAGTTCTCCCATATTTAGACGACTAGTTCATTTTCTACTAAATTGGTTTTTATGAGAATTATGGTTTTTATGAGAATTATGTTGTGTTTAACCTTAGGAGTGGACATTTTGTTCATTGTTGACTATCTATGATTTTCTGACCCAGTCAGTTGTTTATCTGGTACTCAGGATAACTATCTTTTGGTAGAAGTTTTTTTCCTACAAATAGAAAGTTAAAAATTTTCTACCACTGTGGAGAACTTAAATGGGTTGGTCTTTAGACCTCAAGAACCTTTATGCTGCCCTCAGATGTCTCAGAGGCAGATTGAGGGGCCATTCTTAGTAACATTTGAAGTCAGGAAGTGGAAGTGTAAACATCCTAAGTGGAAGTGTAAACATCCTACAGGTCTTGGCAGTTTAGAATAGTCTTATCCAAGTCTCAATACTCACATAAGACAACAAGGAGACAAATCAAGAAATTTGTTCTGGCTAGCAAAGAAACTACTTATCCTTGGACAGAGTTCAGCAACATCATTCCTTCCTTGTTTTGCCCTAGGCAAGGTCTCCAATCAGATAGTCTCCTCTTCCTCAAGTTTGCCAGAAGTTGTAGAACCTTTGGGACACCCAAACCCCCATCTGTTCACGACTGCCCAAAACCCTAGATTACCAGGTTATTGCCCTCTATGCCAGAATCAGGCATGGGCAGTTGATACCTTCCTCTTAGAATGGTCGATTGTAGACCTTTTAGGCTTTTCCTCTGTTGGCTGTTTTTGAGGAAATATTTCAACAAGTTGTGAACTTTGCAGATCACAAGGACAATTTTGTTAGTGTATCATTGGTCTCAAAGGAATGGTTCTCCTAAATTTCTTTTCCTGATGGTAGATGTTCTTGTCTCCTCCCATTCAGGAAGGATCTTTTCAGATGGTCTTATTCTAGAAGATTCCTTCTAACTTCCACATACTCATTTCACCATGTGGAGAGTGTCAGTTGCCGTTGTTAACTAAGGGCATTTCTAGAATGGCCAAGGGAAGTCATCTTTAAATCTAGAAGGCCCTCCACTGCTAGACTTGTGTTTCAATGACAGTTGTTATTTTTGATCCTGGTGCTTGTCCTGAGTGATATCCAGCACCTGTTCCACTAGGTATCTTGATTTACAAAGCAGCTTTCTTTCACAGTGATCAAAGATCCTACTCTTTACATTGCTTTCAGCTTTACATCATGCTGACTAGAATTTTGCTCATGACTTAGAGTTTGAAAGGGTTTTCAATCCTTGTCCTGGGAATTTCTTCTTCCAATCAGGATTTACGATGAACTTTAGATGTAAGCCTTCAGGTGTTGACATAACCTCAGTTAAGCCCCTTTAATAAGGTATCACTTAAGAACTCGGAAGACACTTTTCTTTATCTCTTGTCGCAGCAAAGTGTATTAGTGACCTTGAAGCCCTTTTTGTTGGGGGCTTTGTTCTAGTGGCAACCCCTCTCTTTTCTTTTATTTACTTGAGAAAAGATATAGAGGGGTAAGCTCCTTCCCACTTTTGGTTACAATGCTTAATTTAACTACTTTGATAGGCAATGAGGAAGTGGCTGCCTTATTGTGCAGATTAGACCATAAGAGGTTATATTGTGTTTCAACCCTATCTTGTTCTTTTTGGCTTCGCTCTAGTGGCACCCTCTCTTACCTTCAATGCTTAGAGAAAAGTCTTAGAATTGAAAGCTCTTCCCAGATTTGTGACAGTGCTTAGGTAGCAATGGAATAATGGCAGTTGTATGTCCCGTTAGAGCTCTTAAGGGTTTACCTAAACAGACATAAACCTGTAAGAGGAGAAGTTAAGAATTTATCTGTGGTGTTAGAAGCCAAACATTCCTATAGCCAAGATGGCTAATGTCTATGCACACACAGTTGATTCCTGAGTATTTTACCTGGGAGATAATCATCATGGCTTCTGTACTGTAAACATGTCTTTATTTCCTTAAACCACCTTCTAGGGAAGGTTATCTTGCAGCTCAGGTGAGTTACAACTATTTTTTCTCATTTCTTTGCAGATGTTCAATTTTAGCATGTTAAGCCCTAGTCCTATCATTGGAGTGGGGACTCTTTCTCCTGAACCAGGTATGATAGTAAACTGGCTTTCCATCTTATCATAAATTATTAGGAAGCCTGGTGTTGAATTTCGGGAGCATGAGGTACACATTGGTGTATGCGAGCGCACCTTCATATATGAAAGTAGTAATTATCTTTAGTTTTGGACTGTCGAATATGGGTTCTTGACTCAGGCACAGGAGTCACCAGTACTCGGCGAGATAGACCTTTTTTCCCTGTAAGGCTCCTCTGACAAGTCTCTCAGCGAGGACCTTACACCCTGTTGTGGTTCCAACATCTGGTGACAGTATTTGCCAGTGAAGATCCCACATCAGGCAGGAATGTTGAGAAGCTTTTTTCTCTCCATTAAAAGGTTTTAGTTCATTGAGCTGAACTCTGCTTCTCTGGCTGCACTAACCCACCATCCTCGTTCAGTGTGGTAGTCAGCTAACTTTTAACAGTAGGTAAGATTCATTCTAAATAATGATAATTTTCATAATAAAATTAATTGTTTGGATACTTACCCACTGCTAAAGTGGAAACCCACCCAGCCTCACCACGTCTTAGTGGGCGGTCATGAAGAAATATGACAGAACTTAACCATTCCTGTACCATCTGGTGGGAAACAGATTAATGCAAAGACAGTCTTAGCAAGTTAGCCAAGCATATTTTGATTTTTTTTAAAATGCCGATCGCACCAAATGGCGCAAAGATAAAGCTAACTTAAAAGTAGGTAAGTATCCAAACAATTAATTTTATTATGAAAATTATCATTTTAATTTAAAGTGGACATGTAAAGATTATGGCATTATTTTGTGCACAATGCTGTTAAGTGGTACTGTAATTCTTTAGCCAAAATTAGACAAAGCAAGAAGAAAGATAAAAAAAATGTGTACCAACATTACACAAGATTCGGTGGTATGAGACCTTAAAAACAGTGATGTCAAATAGAGCTATTCTCTGAAGTACAGCTGACCTTTATTATCATTAGAGACCCCATACCTGCCAGGAGGAAATCTGTAACTGCTCATATGGCCCTGTGGAAAAACTGAGAGTAGATGTTGGATACAGTCATAGTAATAGCTGCTGCTTCCCTGTCATGAATGATTTTCCCCCAGTGGCTATTCAAAGAAAATTGTCTCCAAGAGCAGAGGGGATGTTACCTTTGGCTGTCACCAGGTCTGAAAACACTTGAATAGCCTGGTGGCATGGGAAGAATTATCATAGGTTAATTATACTGTGAATCTGCCAAGATACTCTAGTATTTACGTGATAGCAAAGGTCTTGAGGCAGGGCCCATGTCATTTAGGAGGATTTGAAATTTGCTACTTCTCTCCTGCAGTAGCTAGGGGCATAATAATTTTCTTTGAGGGAACTATCAGGGATGCCATGAAAAGTAGTCTTCTTAGAAAGAAAAAAAATACACCTTACCAATCCCCAGTGTTGCTATCAGGTAAACTGAACAAGTAATTCAAAGTCCACCAACAGATGCCCTTGACAAGACTTTTAAGTCTTGCTCTTTGCCAAATCATTTCAGAAAAGTAAACGTGACTTCTCACTTCTTTGAGAAGGGAAGCTGAACACAAAAGTTGTGAATGCCTTTTAAACTGATGTTAAGTGCTATTTGAGAAGAAAACTGCTGATTGAATGATTGCAAATTATATACTGTATAGCATCAGAGTCCAGACTAGTAAACTATGGAGAGCCAGTCAACTCAGTGATAAAGAAATAACACTTTTACTGAAGACAAAATCAAATTTGCGCTGGACATCAAACGGCTAAACATGCAGCGGCAAGTGCAGAGCATCATGGAAAAAGGGTCTGTTAAAAGACTGTTATGAACAGAAGAGAATCTGGTAAAAGAGCCTAGCGTGGTGTGAAAAATTAAAGTATGGCCAGCCTCTTCTGAAAAAATCTTAGTTTTAAGACATGTTATCTGGGGATCTTGTAAAACTGAAAACATCCTGTAGAGATTTGCAGCATAAAAGAAAGTGGGGACCTTAAGGTAATTAACAGGAGATGACAACATGATGCGTGTTTAAAGATGCAAACAAATTTTATTATTGGAGAGAAAGTGTTCTTGTAGATTTCTGTGTTGATCATTTTCTCTTTCAAGCTGAAGAGATAGTCTAACAGAACTGCATGTCTCCAAGATAAAAAGCTGTAGAGGTCCCAGAAAAGATTTATATTTTGATTGAAAAGGCAGCTTGCAATCCTTGATCCACTGAAGGGGGAATGCTAGAAACAGCTTACTTCTTGAGAAGTTAGTCTCCCGTATGCTAGCATAACAAAATTTTTTCATGTTGATTTTGGGGGATGTGGGTACATTTTTTAATGACATAAAGTTTCTCAGACAAGTGGTGTCTGTATGTCATTTGTATTTTGATGATTTACTGAAACAGCTTTTCTTTAGTGCCATTGCCTTTGCAAGGAAGCAAAATTCTCTTGTGTCCCAGAACAATTATTTCAGTCCCATCATAATCGCTGGAACATTTTCAGGGAGGAAGTCAGTAGTCCAAGTTAAACAATCACCCTTAGACTGTAAAAGGGTGCTCCTTCTTGTGTATGGAGATTAGTGTTAAAACAAATTCATGTTAATGTAAAGTTTGACCCATTTTCTTTGAAGAAAGGAATACCATGGCAACATAAGTAGATTTGCTGGCAGTAACCTGGCTTCATGAGAAAGGTAGAATGAAAAAGGCTGGATCAATCTGCACTATTCTGTAACTGTCAATTCAGAGGTACCTAGGAGTCCTGGTCTAGACAGATTTTAGTAGGAACAATTCACAGACCTTGCAGACCATACAATAACTTTCATCTCTTTGTTTTAGAAGGAACCAGTCTTAAAATGAGTGTGAACCCACCTCTTCATATGTCAAAAAGCAGAATCCTGACTGTCTGTACATGGAAAGATAACCTGTTATCCTTGCCCATGGCAGTAATTCCTGAATTCTGATTGCATCTTATAAGATAGCTCTCATTTGAAAGCCACTCAACTGATTATTACTATAAGAAAATCAAGGTTCCCTGCAGTTGCTATGGCCCTAAGATAATTCAAAGACCATGTGTATTTTATACCATTATCTGCTCTATTTAGAGAATGTTCCCTTAAATGTTGGTCCCTGCAGTTGATAGTGAAGGTCAGTAGCTACAGAAGCACTTGGAGAGGAGGCTGTCTTTTGCTTATGTGTTGTATCTGTTGTGGCAATAGACCATATGTGAACGTAAGCTTGGGGCAGTGAACTGTAGGGCTAAAATGAATGAAAGGATATGGGGCAGCCCATATGAAAGAAGAATTTGGAAAAGAAGCTAGCCCATCATCTACAATAAAGGCTCACCTCCCCCATATAAAAGATGATAAAAGCAATTGGAAGTCGGCAAAGATATCACTGATAGAAGTTCATCAGCAATAAAGGATGAATACTGTATGGTGTGATCCAAATTATCTTGGGTACAGAAAAAGATTAACTTAGAAAAAATATCTGGGCCTGATGAAGTGATCAATGTCATTTAGATTTTGATTTACGTCATTTAGTCATCCTTGATTGTCTTCAGGTAGGGCTTTTGAGCCCAGATGGTTACCCCCAACCAGCCAGTGGGATTGAAGAGTTTCTTATTTAAAGATTTAATATTTGCAGCAGGGGTGCCTTAGGTCATACAGGAATATGTACAGTAGACCCTTGTATTTCAGCCTGGATTGGTAGACTAGTTGTATAATTCTTAATCAAACTGGTGGTATGATTCATGCATCCTCTGGGATGCTTCAAACTTTTAAACTTAATTTGTCAATCATATACATGATTAAATACAGTTGAATGCATAATCTGAAGAGATGACAGCTCAGTCATAGGTATGAATCTTTGAGTAACTCAACCTCATCAGTAAAAACTCGTTTAGCAAGTTCAGAGTAAAACAGGAATTTTACTAAGAAATTATGCCAAATTGCACAGCATATATAACCTAGGGTACCACATCTTCCTTGACCTGGGGCTTCACTCCTAGGACCTTCCCTCACTTAACCTTTTAACCGTTACCTATAGTAAACAACTTAGGGAGCCCCAGCGGTCAGCTAAGAGCTTGCCCAGCAAATATTTTGAGTACCCAGATTGTCAGGACTCTCATGACCATTCAAGTGCGGGGTTATAATGATTTATTTCTAATTAGTTTCTTTTTCTAATAACATTCATTTTAGATAAGAAAATAAAAAGAAAATTGGGGAGAAAAGTGAAAAAGAAGGCATTTTTATTGTTTAGGTATGATCCACAAGATTGCCTCAGGCCTAGATAAACATGTTTAAGCGGATTGGCCTGGAAAGGAGAGTGGGAAAATTGAATCGCACATTTAAGTGTTTAATGCCACAGTCAAAACATCAGCTCTCCATGTATTTACACTCAACAGCACATGTAGCCTAAAATTGGTGTATTGCATATATGCACGAATTAAATGGCTGAAGGGTTAACTGGACCTAGGGCAACAGGAATTATTTAGCCGCAACCCTCCCCCGTTAACATTTATAACTTATCTACTTGTATGTGCTAGGAACAGCTGTATCAGATTCAGTTTGTGGTAAAGTTGGAAAACTTGCCACGCTTTGAGGGAGAATACTACTTTGTAGAAGGTACATGCATGCTACTTGTACTGAAATAAAGATGATGACTTTTTCCTTAAAAGAAAAAAGAAATAAGGAAAAGTGATGCACTGAGTACTGTTTTAAAATCAGCATGAATTCCAGGTAATTTTACCCACTACTTTACATCATGCCATAAGCTTTTATTCTATATGTTGTGAGTATGTGCCTGGGGCTGTGCAGGGTCTGCAATATTTTAATGATGTGATATACATAACCCAAGTTTGCAAGGCTCATGTAGGCAGCCCAGTCATCACTAACAATAACAGACACAGAATGAAAATATTTCTTTACAGTAAAGAGTGTCTTGCTGTCTTCCTCTTTTTTTTTTTTTTTCCCCCTTTCTGAACCTAACTTACGGAGTACGGTAATAAAAAAAAAGCTTATGAGAAATGTCCAGTACAATGGTATGACTTAATTTGGGTATATACCCTGATACATTCATGCTTCTCATTAGAGCTTAAAGTTCCATAACTTTTTATGACAACACCATAACTACCAGTAGAGTTCCTGGTTCTCAAACCATTACTGGGTCACTTCACTACAAAGATATATCTCAAAATCTAACAAATTTTTAAAAATAATTTGTATTTTCCTAGGTATACAAACCAGAACCTTTTATATAGGGGGATGAGGTGGGGGGATACCCCTCACTTGCCTTTCACCATTAGTCACTTTTCCATAGGCCACAGGGACAGAGAGGGATGGCAAAATGGGAGTATGATAAAGGCTCTGGTTTGTAAATCTAGGAAAACTACTACAGTAATTGCTTTTCCTCTTATGTAGGAGACTTACAACTTCATAAAAGGATTTAAATCCTACCTGGAATTTTCATGCTCTCAATTAAACATGCCATTTGGGATAAATTAGTAGGGCCTGTGGAGGAATTCAAATAGCATTCAGTTAGAATTCAAGGCACTTTATTCTGACTAATACCAAATAATGGACCCCGAATCTAGCTCTACATCACTCACCCCCATCTGCTCCTTGTTACAAAGGGTACTCTAAGTGTTATTACCTGTATCTGGTGTTACCCAACAGATACTTCAGTCTAGATGCTGCTCCAGGGAGAAAGAAAGGAAGAAGATGAATCCAGTTATTCTACATTCACACTGTTTTCTGCCTATGCCAGACACCTGCCTTTATTACCTGTTGAACTGCAAAGTTCTTCCATGCAAGGGATGGCCTCACACTCCTGACTTTTTGGGTTCTTGCACAAGTTGGGTGAAGGATGTCCTCCTCAGAGAAGTCATAAGCTCATTTGGTCACCTCATGAACCAGAAAGAAAGGAAGTTTCTAGACACTTCCTTTTTGTACTTGCCTGTACTGTACTAATGAAAAAGTGTCAAAACACTGGATGCAGAGAGTGGGTCCATTTCAAGTAGCATCTTGTGTCTAACACTGCACAAGAACATCACGTCTAGGTCACCACTAACAAAGTTTTAGAGGGAGGAACAGGAAAGAGGTCCCAATCCCTCTGAGTGTTGGACAAGATGAGACAGGCCATATAACTCCCCAAAGCTAGAAGGAGTGCAATCTTGAGGCCAGAAGGAATGCAGGATGAGAGATATAACCCACTCAGGGGAATGGAGTTTCCAAGGAAGGCAAAACTCTTCAAAATCTCTCATAAGAATAGATAATTCCACCAAGGCAGAGAGATTTTGTCTCAATGAAGGTGGATGATGAATTTTGTGAACAGATGCTCCGACCAGGCAAATCCTTTGCAGCCCTGGTAGAAAAGCCTCTCTCCCAGAAAATACAAACAAATGCCTCCTCACATGAAGCTGAACGGGTGGACTAAATGTATGGTTGACAGGGAAGACTGGGCCAAGGGGGAATCTCTCTCAGTGCTGTGACCAAGAGTGTCAGCAAATCTGAGTATCATCCAGCTTGAGGCCAACATGGATCCACGAGGGTCAACCTGAAACCAAGGGTGATGAGTGCTCTGTTGACAACCCTGTGAATCGGGCTGAAAGGTTGGAAGGCATAGATGCCCCAAGTGTCCCAGGGGTGTTGGAATTTCCTTCAATAATTGCCCAGGGATCTGGCACTGGAGAACAAAACACTGGTAGCAGTCTGGTGGCAAACAGGTTGAGTATCAGGTACCCTGATGACTTAGCTGGGCTGGCCAAGACCAGGGGTTGATAGGACTGTTCAATGGGTCGATAAATGCCTTGGGGAGACAGGGGTTGATCAAAATTTTTGGGGTTGAATTCTGATATTCATACATAAGAAATAAAAATACATAAAATACAAATTGCTGATATACACTTTTAATTATGTAATCAGCTTTTATTGTTTATTTTTTTATATTCTGTTTGAACTTTAGGGAAACACAATGATGATGATATAGTCATAATACCTAGTTTTATATAAATGAAATGACTTGAATTTTCTTTACTCATATGCTCAATTTTTTTAAATACTTGATATGAATATTAATTATATTCATCATTAGCATTGTAGTCTTGTAATATTTTACAACATATTTGCTTAGCCTTAGCTTTATTTTTAAGTGGGTAATGAAAATCTGCATTGTGGCAACGCTAAGCTGAGTATCCCGGCTCATCATTTTGTGCCCAACAGCGCCAACCTTATTTGAAATTTGGATGCATACCTTCATTTATCAATGAAACAATGCCTATGTGCCTGTTATGCGTTAAGACTTAAATAATAATGCCCTGAAACCTGTGAAGATAAAAGACTACCCTGAAACGGTTCACTTTGATGAGAAAAACAAAGATCTTGATTTTTAAGACACTGAAAGAAAAAAAATTCAGAAATCAGCCAAATTTAAAGACATTTTTTAAAGCATCTGCCAGTTCTGATAATGAATGATGACTGAAGACATTATACAGTATATCCCTTATTGTAGCAAGGAAAGGAAAATTGTATAATATTGGTGAAGAAATCATAATACCAGTAATTATAGATGTGATTGAAAGTGTTATGAAGAAAGACTGTGTGTGCATTAGAGTACACACCATTAAACGCAAACACAGTGCAACGATGAATTGATGAGATGACGGATGATGTGGGTAAAACTTTGACATCTGAACTTCAACATTGCAAGTTTTCTATTCAACTAGATGAATCAACTTTAGGTTGTTAAATATTCATGTGGCCTTTGTGAGGAATTATAGTCCAAGCCTAAATTGCATTCTTGATGAGTTCTTGTTTAATAAGTACCTTGAAGGTGATGCGAAAGGTGAGATAATTTTTTGGGTGCTTGGAGGATTATTACAAGAAATGCAGTGTTCCCCTAGGGAGCATTATTGCAGTGGCTACTGATGGTGCACCAGGAATGACTGGATTTTACAGAGGATTTGCCTCCTTATGCAAGGAAGAAGCTTCCAGTGTATGTATTGTTCACTGTGTTTCACACAGACACCATCTTGTAGCCAAGAAACTGAGTGGTCTGCATGATGCCTTAAAAGTGTGTATGAGGTCAGTCAATGAAATTACAGTACATGATCTCAATTTATGACTGTTTGCAATGTTATGTGAAAGAAATTATGAGACTTGAACCCAGTTACTTTGCACACTGAGGTAAGGTGGTTGTCAAGAGGTAATAGCTTGCAAAGCCTTGTTGACTTGGCTCAACTGCGTAGTTACTTGTAGGCTAGATGTGGACCATTACTATCTTCTTCTTCTTCTTTTTCTTTTAACGTGCTTTTATTCCCATTTTTGTATGGGGTAAGCACGATGCCTTCTTTTGAAGGACTTTTTGATTTGGCTATGGGGTAGACCTGTGGTCTCGATCGGCTGCCCTGCCTGACATCGCTTAGACCCCGGTACATATGTTTCATGTATCATACCCGACCAACGCCCTTTCTTCCCAGCAGCGAGAAGTTGGCTGCGTTGGTATGGCGAGAGTTCGAGACGTATTGAGATGTTTGTTATGTTTTAGAAGGTGTTGTAGTGGCTTTGTTTTGTGTGTGTATTTAGTCTGTAACATCCATTTGCTTTTAAGCAAACCTATCCGTTGATTACATATATAATCCCGGGATGTCTACACGATAGCAAAGTGTCTGCCTCTCTGATCAGTCGCTGCGTGGTTTGAACCAGCGCCACAGACCCTCACGAAGTCTTTCGAAGCTGCTGCTGTAACCGACTGAGCCATCGAGGCTCTATGTGGACCATTACTATGTGATGAGTTAAAAAGTGTAAAATTCCTCTGTTCTATTTGGCAGACCCATATTCAAAGTTTGATGATGTACAGAAACGACTGGAAGGTAAAGATGTTACAACTGTTTCAAGCCTGAACAATACTAATAGGCCTCCAAGTCAAAATATGGCGATTTAAATCTTCATTGGCAAGGAAAGATTTAATATTTTTAAAACTTACGACCAGTGGGGGAAGATGAATTCATTTCAGATTGTGGTTTGAAGATAGACATAAAAAATGCAGAAGTTTAATGGGGAGAGGTTGATCACCAGTCTCCAACAGACAGACACTGTCTCCACCTGAAAAAGATGATTGTTGAACCCTGGAAACTGGTGCTCTGTGACTTCCATAGCACCTTCCACTTTCATTGCCCTTACTTCTGCTGACCGGGCTGGAGATTTTGACAAATCCATAGGAAATGGTTGGAACAGTATCAGTGTCAGAGATTGGGGGAGGGGACAACAGTCCTTGACTGGAATCCTGCATCCTTCCGAAAGGGCTGGTACTACCCAGGGTCTGCCATGGTGCAAACAACATGAATCTGGCTCACTGCTCAATGGCAACACAGGCAACTCCCTACCCATGGCAGAAGAGGAAAGTGATTGATAGCCTTAGTGACCCCTTCCCTTCCTCCCCTTTCCTCCCTTCCAAGGTGTGGAAGGGGTAGGAGGATAAGAGGGCTGGGAAGACTCCCTTCCCTTCTTAAAGGAACAAGATTGGCCTATTTGTTGGGGTTTAAGAGGAGCAGGATTCCTTGTAATTCCAGACACTGAAGGCTAAGCCACACCCAAGGGCTTGGCTACTACCCTTGCTCCTGAAACAGGAAAGACACTGCATGGTTGATTAGAGTATCCCAGGACTTCATTGCTCTCCCCTTCATGGCTGCCTCCACATCAATCCTTGGAAAGAATAATAAAGAGCCCAGTGCCAAACTGTTTCTGGGCAGTGACTACTTCTGTGGGAAACCTGCCAAGAGAAAAAGTTCATAACTACATCCTTTCTTCTCAGAACCAGATTATCCCAAGGTTGGAGATGTGATGTGCTGGGAAAGTCAACACTTTTCTCCTGACAGCAGTAACCCCATGAAATTTACCCTCTCATCCTAAGATAAGACACTTCCACAGCAAATATTATTTGACCAAAGATCAGGCCATGAGGTAGTTTTGGAGAAATCTTGGCAACAGACTCTGAGCATTAATTTTAGTGGCTGAGAGGGAGTTACCTTCTTGGCGAAGTCTCCCCAGAGGGAGATCATTTGTCAATCCACAGACTGATGGGTCCGACACAAGAGGAGCAGTGTCTCCGCTGGCTTGTAAGTAGTTGGGGAAAGCACTTGCTTGATGTGCTGAAGAAAAAGTAACTCAAGGAGTTCCTCTTTCTTCGGCACATCAAAACAGAGCAGTCACCTTGCCCAAGACACCACAAGCAAGATGGGACCGAGGAAACCTGATCAACAGTCTTGCTTCACAAGTGCACTTGAGGGTGTGCTCTGTAGATGAGACCGTAGTTAGAAGTGGAGTTGTGGTGGCCACCAATAGATTATTAGCTCACGAATGAGCAAAATAATCGCTTTGAAAGTGCTCCTCTAGCTTGGCTTGGATTTTGGAGGCATGAGACCATCAGGGCCCATTAGATTCCTGTGGGCACAGGCTGGATCCTTTCTCTTGACAAAGTAAGATGCCCTTAGCTTCTGCTCCCTGGTTCATCCCTGACCTCTTGGTGTTTGGTTTGAACTCTTCCCCAGGAAAGGCCCTACAAGACTTGATGAAGTCTCCATCTGGATCACAATTTGATTTGGACTCTGTTCATCTAGTGGCAAAGCTAATGGAATTGAATGGCACATGCACTGCCTTGCTAATGCACCTCTGAGCACACTGTGAACCATGAACTCAAGAAGAGGAAGAGCTTAGAGAACAAAGAGACTGTGCACTCAACAAGTGAGAAGACAGTGCTGGCTCACCCTGGTGTTCCTCAAGGAGGCATGGGAAGTGGAGGCGGGGGGTGAGCTTACCCCATTACCTGCATGTATGCAGAATGACCAGATTATGTGTACTCTTCCCTATGTGTCTCCTTAGAGACACAAGGGGAGGAGCTGCTCTGAGCAGCCACATACACTCATTCACAAGAGCAAGTACATGCATGACAAATGGGACACTCTGACTCAGTCACAAGTTGATCCTGAAGGACAATACATGGAAGAGTCAGGAGTAGTCATCTCGTTTAAGTGGGATGGTGCTGGGTGGCTTGTATATATTTGCCCTACCAGAGGCTAGACGGTCACCTGTAGTGAGCAAAGAGTCCCTGCTTCCCTCCAAGGAAGGACTGCACTTGTATGAGGAAGAAGACCAACTCTACAAGAAGGAGAGAGGAGAGGAGGTAGAACACTGAGAACACTTCTTCTCTTCCTTATCTTGAGTTTGACTGGCCTTAGATGCCCAAGGGGTGGTCAAGGCTGGAACGGGAGGTGCTAACACTGAAGCAACAACTGGGTATGTACTGCTGGAAGGGATACAACTCCAGGAGGATCCCCCTCCTTCATGACTACAGGGGGGCCTTTGTCTCAGCACTGGCTTAGGCATTTGAAGAGAGTAGGTGGCAGGGCCACAGTGGGCCATTGGCCTCAGCGCCAGTGTAGGACTCTGAAGAGAGTAGGTGGCAGGACCCTTCACTTCTCAAGCACTAAACCCACACTCACCATCTTTACGTCAGGTGAAGGAAAAGTGGTTAGTGGAGGAAGTGGTATTACCCACCCACCTCACCTCTCATAACCACCAGTTAACAACCTTGTCACTAAGTCTAGCAACCATTCTAACTCGCATTTGTATTTCTGTAGGGACAAACCCAGATTATTGGTTACATTCAGTCCTTTAGAATCCATGAATTAATAAAACAATAATAATTGAAATCCTTGAAAAACCACAGTACAGTGATAGCACTAAAAATTGTGCAGTGCCACTGATGTCTATCCTGCCTGTCAGTATGTGAATCTTTACACTGCAGGTGCTCACACCACAAAACAAGAAACTGAAACCTGAAAAAATCTAAATTTTCCTTATATTATCTTGAAAAAATCACTGGATAATCCGGTAATAAATGAGGGACCACCCATCACACAGACTCCATAGCCAAGGTGAGACTTGCAAACCATCATTCCAGGTAACATCAGATTCTAATTTACATACAGTACCATGAATTATATGATCAGTTAATTGATATGAGTGGTACCAAAAACCATTTCTGTCTCCTTCTATGAAGATGATAGACTTCATACTTTACACCTCTAAAAAACCATGATTTTGATATGAAGCATCACATTCATAAACAAAAGTTGAAATTTCTGCATCGATCAATATCGTAGAAACTATATTTCTAATGAAAAAGACAAATTGTTACAATTATCAAAAAATGAAAAATAAACTCCACACTTAAATTGCTTTGAATTATGGCAGCTTGCAAAATAATATCAAGAAATCAGAGTAAATATATGATCCATTAATTTCTCAACAAATATATGAGCCACAATGTTTTCTGGCTGCTTATTTTAGTTTTTTTTTTTATTTAACCATTCTTTTGGGTACCGTCCACTCTTTTTCATTTCTCTAGTCATCTTTATATATAATAATTATAAATAGAGCCCTAGTGGTATATGTACTGTAAATCACAAGATAACAATATGAAAATGAGTGGTTCATGTCCAAAATCATGATCAGTCACCAAACACTATAAAGCTCAGAGATTGACAAGGCCAATTATAGGGATGTCCCCTAGTTTCTAAGTTAGTCTAACCGTGAGCACTTGGTTTTATCTGACCAGGGAGAGAGAGACTTCAACCTCACCCTGCCATAACTAACCCGACTTAAAGTGCCATGTGTCATAGCGTAAAATACATGGACGCATCGTGGTCATACCTTCCCTATCATAATTTAATTTACTGTAGCGCACGTTGTCCTACCTAACGTGGTAGACATCCTCCAACCTAATCTGACCCATAACACCATAAATCATCATAGTAAAACATGGAATTGCATTCCACCCTAACTGGCAAGGGGAGCTCACTATCTATCCGTTATCATTGCCGAAAAGTAGTAAATTCCTCACCTTTCGTTTGGGAGGCATTGCTAGAAGGCACCCATTTGATCATTATGTCTCAAACCCAGAAATTGACATTAATTAGCCAAACAGCGTGTTTTGCGGAGAAGAGGCATTGATCAGTGGAAAGGATGACTTCCAGAGTATTTTATAGCTGTTTTACATCTTGACTGCATATATATAAAAGCTCATAATTTCCTTTGGTTGCCATCAGCACTTCTTATAAACGAGGCAGGTATTGATAAACTAAATATATCCTTCGGTTCAAATAGGGAGGACTAAAAAACATCCTGGAACTTCACTTGGAAATGTTACCTATCAGTAATGGCATAGGAGGAAACAAATAAATTGCACAAGTGCCAATGTGTTGCACATGTGTTCTAAGCACATAAGATTTCCCATACAATGTCAAACAAGTTATTGAACACCTTGGAAATAACAACAGTGGATTTCAACATATACAATCTTTTCCATTTTTCTTTTTCTATTTTTATCCGTGGTAGATGGATTAATAAATTTCCAGAGAACATGAACAGATATGCTACTTTCATTATTTTTACTCTTGCATTTCGACTCACACACAGACAGTCATCTCGCGAAAGAATGAATAAAATACAACGGTGGACAGGTGTTTATAGAGGGAAAACTTGTTTAAATTAGCGAAAGTCCGTTGCGACGTCGGGTGTTGTTACTATAATGTTTGCAGATGTGGTTTGATATGATGAATAGAATTTAGGCTCTCAAGCCAAAAGCTGCGGCACTTTCGACAGGTCAGCTCTTAAGGCAGTGAAAAGAGGCTGCGCAGTAAGATTCAGGAAAGGGAGCAGGGTGGAGGTAAAGTAGGTTAAAAAGTCGGTGCAGCTTGGAACTGAAGGGACTCCTTTAGTAATGCTTACAGTACACCAGTGAGCTGCACTGGAGGCACTACCCCCTTAACGAGACGCAGACGGTGGGACCTCCATGGTTATGTTGACTGAATTTTTTTTGGGACAGGCGCTGGTGTATCCCCCATTGGTATGCCTAGTGTAATGGCTCGCTCAGGTACATGCCTGGATATTCGTCATATTTCTTCCCCTCTCCCATTGGCGCTATGTGCCAGTCGGTACTTTCGTCTCTCTCTCTCTCTCTCTCGTTGGTGTTTGGCTTGGGCCGATTTCCTACGTTTCTTCTGATAACGTTTGCTCTCTCTCTCTCTCTCTCTCTCTCTCTCTCTCTCTCTCTCTCTCTCTCTCTCTCTCTCTCGGCATCGAGGGTGTTTGGCGCTAACTGATTTCTTACGTTTCTCCGGATAATAGTCGGGAGAAATTCGATTTCCCACTTCTTTTGAGATACCATGTCCAACCGCATGAAGGGATGAACTTTAAAAAAAGCCTTGCGCATAGTGAGATTACTTCGAATGCTAAAGATCTTTGGAAGAAATATCATCGGTTTGCGTAACTTTTCGTCACCTTTCTGAACTGGAGTGAATTATAATCGTTTGAAAATATTTCAGTTTGAAAAAGATATGGTGAAATGTGACTTTTTGTTTTTCAGCTTTGAAGCGGCAGAAATCGTATTGAACGATCTTGCTTCAGGAGAAGTCAGTATTCATGCATATGCATTGTTTGAAAAAATGCTCTAATCGCTCAGAGAAAGACATGGAACTACTATATACTGTACGAATAATTGTAAGATCGAATTTTTACTGTAACGTTGAAATGATGCATCTGTCGTACATCAATCGAAATAAAGTAAACCCTATAGTATTGGCTGCGATATAACCAGCGCTACAAATTTAAGTTAGGAAATAGAAAAAATTGCCCAAAGATAGGTACTGTTTCGTCAGTTGAGCATATATTCATCTATTTCTTCATTTGGATCTAGGCTTAGTAGTGACAAGGGTTTCCACATTGTGAAGAAATGAGAAGTTAAGAGGCATTGTGGTTATTAGATATTGCACACACACCATATATATATATATATATATATATATATATATATATATATATATATATATATATATATATATATATATATATATATATATATATATATATATATATATATATATATATATATATATGTGTGTGTGTGTGTGTGTGTGTGTGTGTGTGTGTGTGTGTATGTATGTATGTATGTATGTATGTATGTATGTATGTATAATATATATACTTGTATATATGTTTTCTTCGATAGCACAGTTGCCTCTTAAATTTCGACTTTGAATTTTTTTTTTTTTATCTGCAAGCGTAAATCCAAATGGTGGCTAACCCAAGAAGCTTTCACCTTCCTTGACAGTATTCGCACCAACATATATAAATTCCAGCGAGGGTCGCGATAGCACACCGTGCTACGAAGAGGGAGAAAATGATCCCATCTGGACCATTGCATCTTGGTTTATTTTAGGTGACTACCACTTAGGCCAAAATACATTTAGCAGATCTGCTGGTCCTTGTTACTATCATTCGGGAAAAAAATACAAACACCTTTATCATGCTTCCTTCCCGTTTGTATCTATTTCATTCATGAGGCATCCAGATTACACACCTCAAAAGCAAAGGGGAGCCGGAGGACTTTGGTCGATTCAACTTGCCGATGTCCCTCCACTTACAGTAAAGTCCACTGACTCTGCCCTTTTCCCTTCCTCACCACCACCTCCTCAACATCTAAATCTTATCAGCATATATACAGACCTGAGAGTGAGTACGCTTATCGAGCTGATGGTATTAGAATAGTATTCCCTTAGCACTCTATAGCGTTCGATCTTGTTCCGCGCTCACTGTTGAGCCATTAGCACAATGAAAAGTTTATCCACATTTGTCTTTCGTACTGTTGAATGTGTATACCGTTTTGCACTAACTAAAGAACAACTGAAGTTATAATTCTGCTATTGAAGAGTTGATAAGAACTATCATATGTGTGTATATATTATATATAAGATATATATATATATATATATATATATATATATATATATATATATATATATATATATATATCTGCCTGTCACTTTCTTACGCGATACCTATGTATTTATAATAAACATAATGCATCCTAACTACCGTAAATGATTTGTTGACACTTTTTGTATAAGCATATCACTACAGAGCCCAAGACCGAAATGTAAGGATTTGAAGACATTCTGACGTCTGTAGCAGAATTCGAGCCAGCTTTCAGATTATCAGAGCGAGATCACATGACCCACTTGACCAAGGATCGACCCTGCTACGGACGTCAGACTTTCTTCATATTCTTCCATTTGGGTCTTAGGCTTTGTAGTAACAAGCATATCCAAAAACGCAAAGAAATCGTGCAGGTAAGATGACATTGTGGTTATTTCATACGTATATATATTATATATATATACACTATATATATGTATATATACTGTGTATATATACATATATATATTATATATATATATATATATATATATATATATATATATATATATGTATATATCTGTCTCTATATATATAATTAAAGTGTTTCCATTTTCATATATACTATTCAGTTGTGACTAAAACGTGTTGTCAAGTGAATAGTTCTTTAGATTAAAGTAAATCCACAAAAGTTGAAGAGTAGCTTGAAGGTGCAGTAACCTCCTCACTATTTCTTTCATACGTTACTTCCAATTCCCCAGTATTCGGAAAGTTAAATATTTTTTTAATAATACTAGATCTTTCCTTTTCTTTGGGCTAATGAGACTTGAGTGGTACTCGGCTGTTCCCTAGAAGTACTGTATAATGCTATGTAAAATTGGGTGATTTAGTTTGGCAGAATTTGAAGGCAAAAAAATAAAAATTAGTATAAACCAGTAAGCGTCATACATAGAAGCCGTAAGGCTCTTAAAGAATTTGAGGTGGAGGTATAACCATTTTTATACGAAAGCTCTGACTGTGTTGGTTTTTAGTACAATTTATCGTTATGGATCAAGAGTGTGATTAAGCAACTGAACGTTTCATTATGCCACGACTCGATACAGACTTGAGCTGTGTTTGACCTTTTTAATGTTTCTTTTTCCAATTACGTTTAGCTGTGGCAAATGGTCAGTATATGTATATGTATATATATATGTATATATATGTATATATATATATATATATATATATATATATATATATATATATATATATATATATATACTGTACATATAATTTCGTGGATTTTATATACTGTATCTATACATTTGTTCAATCATTAAAAATGTATATATGACTATGTACATTTATATATATTATATATATATATATATATATATATATATATATATATATATATATATATATATATATATATATATATATATATATAATGTGTGTGTCACATAATATCAAATTCACACTGCCTCGGGAATATCTCCTATGGGGAATTATAACCGAAGGGGAATTTATAAGTGATAATTGGATTGGTACTACCGAGTTTCGATCTCACGACTCACTTATCCAGCGACTCCAGTCGACATTCTACCCACTGAGCTATCAGGAGAGGTATAAGATAATGCCAAGTCTAGAGTACTTTGCTTACCCGTCGAGACCGGGGAAATTGTACTCAGCTTCGGCACTAACCTACCTCCACCATGATAGTTCTTTGGTACGTTTGAAACACGCAGCTATTATTATGAAATTTTTTTTTTTTATCACACCGTAATTTATATTAAAGCAATTTGTAGCTTCATGATTGTATATAAATGGTGTGATAAAAAATTTCATATACAGTATGTATATATATAATATACGTAATAACATGTATATATATATATATATATATATATATATATATATATAATTTGATATTAAGCGACATTTGTAGTATATATATATATACTCTTCTTCATGATTGTATATATATATATAACATAAACTATATATTGCTATATATATATATATATATATATATATATATATATATATATATATATATATATACTATTATATATATATATATATATATATATATATATATATATATATATATATATATATATATATATATATATATATATATATATATATATATATATATATATATGATAAAAAATTTCATATACGATATATGTATATATATATAATATACATGTGTATATATATATATATATATATATATATATATATATATGTATATATATATATATATATATATATATATATATATATATATATATACAATGTATATTATATATATACAGTATTGGTCAGTGTCCATAAAGTCTCTTTACATTTTAAAAAATATATTACAAAAGCAAATGAACAGACAACTATGTGAAAATTATTACAAAACGAGAAGTAGACATTAAAGTTTTTTGCCTCATTTAATACACCTGTAGATGGGCACCATTAGTTGCACGAAGCACATCAAAACGGTAGTCGATTTCTCGCCATGTTCGTAATAGCATAGTCTTATCAATGGTGGCAATGGCATCTGTGGTTTTTTGTATAAGATCAGTGATACCGCATACAAATGGGAAAAAAGCACGCTAAAAGAAGAAGTGATGTCCCATATCTTTGTGTAGGACTTTGTGCACCGTTGAATGTGGTAGCTATAAGTGTCTGGCAGCAGTATGGATGGACTATGTAGAACTATCAAAGGCTTGTCTTACACGATCGATGTTTTCCTCAGACGTTCTTGGTTGTCTACTCCTCTTATCCAACACTGTCGCTGTCTCCATAAATTTCTTATGCCATGCACGAATTGATGGATGTGACGGTGGATCTCTTCCATATTTAGTTCTGTAGTGTTGCTGAGTCTGCGTATCCAATGTTATTTCAACAAGCCATGACACATTGTGCCTTTTCTTGAGGAGTAGCCATTTTTTAGGAGTTCATTTAACAGTACCTCTTTCATCAGTAGGGCACCTGAAATACATAAATGCAATGTTTTAAAAACTGATAACTGCTGAGTACATAGAACAAATCTGATATAGGTGTCTCATCAGTGCCTTTTTGTAATATATAGTTTTAAATTGTAAAGAGACTTTATTGGACACTTTATATTATATATATATATATATATATATATATATATATATATATATATATATATATATATATATATATTTACATACATACACACACACATATATATATACATATATATAATATACGATATATATATACATATACATACATACACCTAATATGCATATGAAAGTACAGTAAGCTGACAAGATACACCGCACTCTTCATATGAACCAAGTCACTAGAGATATAAGGACGTTATTAGCAGTTTATGACTCATGACTTTCAGGAAAGGATATCTACAGCATCGTTGCACAGTAAAATTGTAGTGTTATTTCAATAAGGGAATAATTACTTTACTCAATTAAGTCCATAGAAAATATACAATTGAGTTCTCCCTTACAGAAAATGACACGACATTTTATGATTATTATAACGTAACAGTAGACAATGTTACTAAGTAGAAAGTATTCAGATGAGAGTAGGTTGCCAGTAAATTCTGTTATTTATATTGTTAGTTTTAATTTAGGCAATAACATTTATCTATGTTGAAATTTCATTGAGAGAATAATTTGTTTATACACCGTAACAATGTACCGTATTGAATTTGCGGTTGTTTGTGACGGAATTGATTCTTTTTAAAGAATTTGAAGTGGGAGGAAATATTTCAGAAAAACGGATGTTTTTGTGAAAGTAACAGAAAGTGCCTGTGAAAGAGGATTTCAACAGTTTCTTAATCAAATATAAAAAAAAACGTTGTTTATCAAGAGCACAATCTAGATCGAACAGATTCCTCTGGCAACTGAATTTTTATAATCTGTTGATGTAGCACAAATATGTGACTGTAAAATGTATCATTCATCCACTTTATTACCTGACACTCGATAGAAATAATCTAGTGGAATTAGGAGCTAACAATATATTTTTGGAAACGGAAAAGGGGAAAACAGTTTTATAAACCGTGAAAAAAAACAAAAGTTCACTGTCTTACATATGGTAAGGAGACATGAGTATGCAGTGCTTTGTCATAACTATTTTCATAATACCTGTAATACTTTACATACATCATCTACCACTGTGTTAAGTCATTTTAATTTAGTCCGATGGTGTGCTGATGAATTAAGAAGAAATGTGAAAATGTCCATATTTTTCAGTGTCCATATTTTTCGGGAAATACTGAGATTTCACTTGTCGTAAACTAAAGTTCCAGTTTATGATAACACATGTACTTCCTACATTTATGCCCGTTCATCTGTTAGCCTTTTTGTGATGTCATCTAAAACTCTTTTTGGTTTGCTCTTGACAGATTTGCGCCTTAGCTTATTGTTGATTCACAGTCATTTTATGGTAGTCTTTTAGGATGATTATACTTTTTTCTTAGGAAAAAAATAATTATGATATCTGACAGGAAGCATCATGCTTAATATATATGTTGTTACTTTTAATGTGAGGTTTTTGCTTGACATTAATAATTTATTCTCCATAGTTATTGCATATGTGTATTGTTACGTATTTGCTCAGTGCTATACTCTATAATGTTTGTCGTATATGTACATATATACATATATTATTATATATATATATATATATATATATATATATATATATATATATATATATATATATATATATATGTATATATACATATATATTATGTATGATACACACACACACACACACACACACACATATATATATATATATATATATATATATATATATAATATATTTCTTCTTACCAGATAGGTTTGGAGAACAATGGTCTTTTCAAATTTTCAGTTGAGGAATACTATATACTAAAGATGTATTATGAGTTATTATTAGATGCTTGCTTGTGTTTGCGGGACTGAACAACAGCCAAGTCATTGAAAATCTGGTGTGTGAGAGCTTGGCATTCGACCTTCATTTCCTAATCCGTAGACACCTGTCAGAAGCAGCCAATAATGAACTGTGCTGTATTTTTTTTACATATGGATTAAATCAGTCTACGTTTTTATCCCTGTAGGCTATTTCAAGGCTGGATTTTTACAGCATATTATAGCAAATAAACTCTATTCGCGTTATCCTGTACTATGTGACGTCCATGAAGGTTCATTTTTGGCAAATATGTCACTCATATTTTCACCAATGTTTACATTTTATGACTGCAGTTGCCTACATATGCAATTATGTAATTCTGAGTTTAATGCATTCTTTGAGGTGGAGGTTCTATTCCTTGGAGTTGACAGTCAAATTATTGTAATCAATATGTTGGACTTTAATTTTTCTTTATTTTGGAAGTATGCAACAAATGTTGTGTAAAGTTGCTCCCTCAAACTTTGGAGCGGCTCATTTTATTGTATGGAACTTAAAGCATGAATTGTGGTGTTATGGCAATGATATAGTAAAACCTGACAACTTGTAATATTTTTTGCAGTTGATGAAGTACAGATATTTTTTTACGAAAGTACTATGGTGTTAACAATGAGATAAGGAAACTAATGGATAAACATTGCTTTTACTATATTTAGTTTTGCTGTACAGTTACTGTTTGAAAGCATTTTCTTTTAAGTCATTCCAGTTACTTTTCCCTTGATTATGTGTTATAAGTGTCTTGATATCATGAAAAAAAAGTGGCTGATTAGAACAATGTATCGAAGAAACTGGCAATAGAGTAAAATACCTAGTGAAATGGTTGTTGTGTGTATTATACAATGCATATTCGTAGTTTCAGAGAGCAGGTATATAATAAACTGTAACTGCACAGTGTCACTATATTACAGTAATAAAGAAGTAAAGATGATCCCATCACAGTATGGTCTGTCACACTACATCAATCATGAAAGTGTCAAGTGATTTGTGTACAGTTTGTATTATGTCCCTTGAAGGACATACTCATTTCCTAAGAAGTAAATGTCTGTTGGATAAGATTATGGTGTTTATTTAACCAAACGTGTGTAGTTGAAACCTAATTTAGTTGTTGTTTCAAAATGACGCCTCATGCTTAGTACTTATATAATGTCTGACGTTGGCTCTCTCCTGAGTCAGATAATTCTGTCGTGAAATTTCCTTTGATTTCCATTACCTTTCAACATTAACAGTAGACTTACCTCTTTTCTATACTTCTCTAAAGTTTGAGGTCTTTACGGCACCTTATCGTATGTGGACCAATATATATATATATATATATATATATATATATATATATATATATATATATATATATATATATATATATATATATATATATATATATATATATATATATATATATATATATATAACGGTAAATACCATAAACATAAAGTCTTGCGTCATAAACATAAAGTCTTGCGTTGTTTTGGATGTTACGGCCTAAATGACTTACGGCCGAAACAACCAGGACCGTTCCTAATCCCTTTCGTGGTCCTCTCCAATCGATGTTTTACTCAGCACTGTTGATCCACAACTCGGTGATTCTGCCTCGTTAAGTATTATCATGGAGCGCACCCTTCGGCCGTAGCTGTTGTGGCCGACTAATGTTTCCTTAGGTAGAAGTCTTGGTGCACAGATGTATGGGGGACATACCAACACATCATTACGTCAGATACCTGAATATTAGAGTAAACCCTTTGATAAAGGTACCCATTTTCTGACAATTTTAAAAGAATTTGCGTTAATATAACTTCATGTTTCCTTCAAGGGATGGCAGTGTGCATACTTTATTATTAATGGAAACAATTCGTATAGGAAATGTGTCGTATAGTGGTAAAGTACACATTAGACTATCAGCCCTTGAAGCATTAGCGAATGAACTGTGCGCAGCCTCGTCGAACTAAGGAAAACCATATAAACTATTCAAGGGATTAATTAAAAAAATCTGGTAAAGTATGTTGAATAAAATTCAATAATAGCTGTAAGGTTTTATGGCCAACAGATCTTTTAAATATAAACAAATGCTAAACGATAATCGAGCAATAGTGACACTCAGCAACACCCATTTTATCACAAAGCACTAATTGTTATGATCACATTTGAAAAAAAAGCTATTAATGATAAAGAATGTTGTAAGTTTGACGTTTCCTCTACCTTTGTCGATGATCGAAACCTTTTTGACAACTACTTCCGTGCTTCGAGAGAGAAAGTCAGTAACCTCCGATGGAAGTAGGGTTTTAACTAGGTCACCGTATTCGGCATTTGTTCATGTCACATTTCCACCTCCTAACCGGTGTGATTGCGCAATCCTTATAAACTTTAAGTTAGGCTCATTTCTCCATTTAAAAACTACGAACATAACAACAACATTGCTTGTGAATTAAGTTACTACAGCCATGGTATTCTACTCTGACATTATAATTAATCGGTTAAATTTTTTAATTTGAATTAGCCGCAACCAATTCAAATTTAAAAAATTATTGACATAGATATACATCAAATGGGGTGTATCAGCATGCTGGTACACCCTCCAAAATGTTTTAACAATACATCACTCACCTTCCAAAATGACTTGTTCCAATAGAAATTGGGATACTTCTTCATAATTCTTGGAACCATATTGTTAAGCAAATAACACACTTGCTCTGGAACTGTATCAACACTTCTATCCCAAAATTCAGAAAGTTCAGTACAATATAATTACATAATGACATAATATTTGAGAGTTTTGCTCGTTACATAATTTACATAAAAAAATATTACCATCACCAACATATTCCATAAGTACTTGTATCCTGACCTTAACCTTGTTATAAATATATCAATTTTAGGAAGAGGTTTGCCATATGTAGAAAGGGGATTTCCAGAGACATACAAATATGCCTCATGCTATTACTGACGCCTGCTAAAATCCTTTCCGCATTCCGATGTCTCATACCTCTCCTTATTTGACGAAAACCTACAACACCAACAATATCAACAGTTGTTTTACATGGTGCATCTTTTACTAGTTTGTCAGCAACTTCGTTTAAATATATACCTATATGAGAAGGTATCCAGTAAAATGTAACATAAAAACACTTCGTTCTATCTCATAAATCAAAGCCGTACATTGCTATACCAAATCAGCATTAGAAGGATCTTTACAATTCAGTGCAAGCAAAGCACTCTGGGAACCTACAAAAATATACACATCTCGCTTTTTACTTGCAACAATTTTCACTCCTTCGTGAATTGCAGGTAACTCGGCTGTTTTTGTGGAGCTGTAATTATCCTGCATTCGTTTAGAAATCGTCTCATCAGTAAATGTATCATCACCAAATTCTCGAATGACAATTCTACATCCAGCCTTCACTCCATTAACAGACCCATCACAATATATATGAAAAACATTACATCTCGGTAAATTGCATAACAATGGTAAGAACACTTGTTGTAACTCATTAGGATGACACTCTTTCTGTAATCCAATTTCTTTATACATATCTCAACCTTTGTACATAACCATGGCTTGAAAGGCCTTACCTTTGGCAACTGAACACAGTACTTCATAACATCATAACTTAACACAATGTTATACAATTACCGTGAATAGCTGTTAGCTCGGATTTGATCAAGCATTAAACTTTCTTGATAATTTGGCAATTATCATTTCCATACTTCTGGATTTTTACAGCATATTCGAACAACAGCAATAGAGACAGTATCTCGAATACGGTCAACTACACTAGGCAGATTTAATTCCACTCTCATTAATTCTATCCTGGTACTCTTTGTACATCCCAATATGACACTGTTTTGGATAACCTCTAATTTCTTCAGTTCCTTCTCCGAATAACTTGCCAGTACAGGCGCGCTGCCAATGAAACTGCCAAACAATACTATAACAAGCGTTCGCGAATTGTGTACCCTACTCACCAAGGGACTCACTCATCGTCGCTCTCCTTCCAAATTATTTTATTTTTTCTTTCGGTCTCCTTATTTCAGCTTTTTTATTCTCTGCTTTTCTTGTTTTATCTTTCTTATGAATATAAATGTATCTGTGAAAAGGTAAAATTATCTGAATCTTATGGTGTGCTAATATTTCAAGAATATTACAAATAACCGTAATTTATAAGTGAGCACAAACTCGAATTCCTTCGTTGCCATCAGCCACATCACCCAACTTCACTTAAATGTAGGCCCAAGCATGCAATAAAACTGAATACAATAAGATTTAATTTAACACATGAAGAAGGCACCAGAGAAGCTTGTGGTTGCTACCTCAATAACTTAAGTGAACTGACAATTTTGGCCACATTTTTTTTCCAGCAGGTGGTTTGCAGATCACGGAACTTCACCCCCGCAAACTTTGTTGTAATTCGCTAACTCTGTCTGTCCTGACTTCCTTCGGTCTTTCATCTTTACAGAAGAGGGTTTATCATCATCGAGGGGTTTTAGGTTTTTTAATACTTCAGTCAGGATGCATATTTGCAGAAATGCTTTGTATGTCGATCTTGTGAACAGATATTACATCTGTTGATAAGTTACAATACTCGATAGGAAATACTAGTTCATAAAACCTAACTTCCTAAGCACTTGTAATCTCATATTTATTTAGAATTTCTTCTTAACTGTAGATTTTACACTTGGTGCCTTTATCGTCACAGTATGAAGTTTCACAATCACTTTCTTAACGATATCAGTATATGAAGTTCTTTGCAATGCATAAAAGAACTTCCCTCCCCCCCCCAACTCCTTCCCCTAATGCACTTTACGGCGCCACATATTGGGTGTTGCATTAGTTACTTGTTTAACTGTTTCGTGGACTCATTATCACGTGATTCGTGTTCACTCTGTCCGGTTGGGAGAACGGATTGTTATGCTCGATACCATTTTTGCATTGTTCTGTGAAGGAAAGTTTCAGCTAGTAACATTTATAGCACCTTAATATGAAAAAAACCTTTCGCTTTGCGCAGGTCTCATAAAATTTTGGGTAAAACCTAGCAGGATTTGAAGATTGTTGATATAATAAAATATTGTTCCCCTTAAGGCAGAGGGACACCTAAGGGTTGTGTATTTCGTGGTGTAAGGAAATGCCCTCTGATTGTCAGTTGAGCCTCTTATTTAGAGGCCCGTGGCAATCACATTTTTCATGTGTTCAGAATGCCAAAAAGAAAATGCCTGCATCCTCGCTGCTTTGCATTGTATGGCTTTACTAATGGCCGTGAATTTGTAAAAGATACCCTGTAGTGCTACTAAAAAAAAAAATACAAATGAGAATATACTGTATATACAAAAATTGCACAATTCTTTGGATGAAAACTCCAATTCGGATCCGTGACTTAAAATCAAAGTCTTTTGTAAGAAACCCATTTTATTTATATGTCAAATATAGAAAATAGTGGTTTCACTGACGTCCATAATTCATACAGAAAATTATCTAACAGTATATTGCAATACACGAGACTAGATTAACAGATATATAAATGAACCTGTTCGGATCACTCCTGTCTTTGAAATAAACACCTGCTGCAGTTGCAAAGTCAAGTTTTCCAGTCAGCGACTTGGATGTTGTTTTTCTTTATTTATTTATTGTAAAGGAGTCCAGCCTTCAGTCTCCATATTGTTATGTATCCAAAGAGTCTTCCACATCAGCTTTTCCTTGATCTATAGGTTTTTGATATTCCCCTGAAAGGTAGAGAACAAGACTAGGCCTAATTTAGATGTACAAAACATAAACAAACATCTTGTAATAAAATATAGTAACTGGGAAAGAGTAAGGAAACAAGAGTAAAACTTTTGTAACTTTCACCGAGCCAAAATTAAATAAAATTACTGGATATATTTTTTTTTGTCACATATGTACGTATGTTTTTTTTTTATATTGACAAATATCAAGCCACAAAATCGCTAAGCGCTTGGTTACCATACATAAAAGGGAATTATAATTGCTAATTACTTTAAAGCCATTAATAAAGATTCTACTTTACTTATTAAAGTCGAATTCTTGTCCCGTACCTAGAATCCATATCAGCCCATTGCCAGCATGGGCTGATTGGTATTTGAGAATTTTGTGTATACAATTCAAACGAAAGAGATGGTTTAAGGAAAAGAAGTTTAAGTAATCTTTGGGAAAGGTTCAGTATTACATTAAAAAACTAAATAGAACTTCACCTTGGGTGCTTCTTCTGAAGCATGTGTGGGATAAATGAACAATGACATAAACAATTGCGTAGAAAGAGACAATCAGGCCCATTGTGAGGAACGCTCCCGCACCTCCAAGTTTCTCCAGTAACACTCCACCTCCGAAAGATCCTAAAGATTTTCCTGTGGGGGAATGACAGTGTAATAGTAAAAGATACAATAGCAGTCCTTGTATTTAGACATTCTAAAACATCCAAGATTGGAATGCAAAACATGCCTTTCATCCGCTAACAAGTAACTAATGAATTATAGTAGTGTGCAATACAGTAAATTGTTTCGTTAAAAACTTCTCGAGTTAATGAAGACCATCACTAGCTTGGAGCTTCTTGTTGCACGCAAGTGCCGTTTCTAAGACTGTTAATTTTATGACAAGAATTGTTAATTGGACCTTTGATGGATATCTCTACTGCATCTTTGTGTAGGTCATTCTTGTGAACGTGAATAATAATGTGATGCTGAAAGCATGATGAGTGACAATATTCTTTTGGTTTTATAAAGTTAAAAAACCAGGATGAAACCAGAAGGGTGGAAAATTTAGAAGAATACAAAAAGAGAAGAAAAGAGGAGAAACTGAAATGACCCTAAACATGAGGCGGTTAATGCGGTACTGGTCAGAGTTGTCGGGGGTATGCGTTGAAGTAGGGGAAGTATATCCGAGTGGCTAGCTAAGAAGAATAAGCTTGTTTACTGGAAACAATTTTTTAAGGAATGATAAGATGAAGGCGTGCTCTTTTGAATCCCAAAAACATAATAATGCTGACTCCACCAGGAAAGTGAGACATGCAATAGAAGGCTTGCTAACAGAGGACAGCATGAATTCATGCACGGCGAGGGTGCATGAGCTATTTGTTTGATATACAATAACTATTTAGGAATTTTGAAGCCAATGTGAGTGAAGTGTTTGAAATGAAGTAATTGTTTGAAAAGCCTGAGAGTACGGAAAAATAATTGTCATGTCTCCTTATGGAACTGATAGATACCATGTGAAGAAGGATGAGGGAGACAGTAATTAAGAAGGTGGAAATGACACTTGATTAAGAATGTGCAGACTGTTCAGACGTGTCTTCTGTAAATGCCAATGCAATGTAGAATGGGTGATGTTTGATTTGCTAATGGAGGTTTTATTAGTTGAAAATCAGTTTTAAACTGTTTTTCACGGGGAGGGGAGAAGGCTGGATGTGGATGTTAGATGGGGTAAGATTATGAGTTCAAAGGTAAATGAAAGCAAAGACGATTATGTAATAAATGCTATGATAGTAATGATGACAGACTCATTTGAAGTGGTTGACTCCTACAGGGATTTACAAGTAAATTATGCCTGAAATGTTACTAAAGGAAGAGTAGGTAAAGATATGAGGACAGTGTCAGCAGCTCTGCAACTGTGGAACAGAATTTTATAAATGAACAAAAGTATTTATAATTGGACAAATGATTGACTTTTCTTTAAGGAGGTGAAAAGTGATAATCGAAAGTGTTGGGATAAAAATGGCAAATGTTGAGATGAAATGTCAGCAAAACATATGCAGAGTAAGGAAAGTTGGAAAAGCGAGAAATACAAAGGTGCTAACTGTAGTAGACATAACAGAACAGGTGATAAGAATGCTCGCTCTGTTTTGAGATGGTTTTCCTCAGGTTGGTCAGAAAGATGTGTAAATTCGAAACATCCGAGTGGAAAGCTGTTGGAGGACACAGAACTGTTAAAAAGGAAGGGTCTCAATGTTAGTGATCAATGAGAGTGCGCATCTAAAATTTTCTCATTTTTTATGTGCACCATGCGACATTAATTTTAATGTACGAATAAAGGAATCTGATATGGTGTAATGTGGCTTCTAGTAGGGGAATGAAGTGTTTATGAGGATAGGGTTGGCGCATGTTTCTTTAAAAAAAAACGTCATTGTTCCGTATTTGAGTGTAAATTGTTATGTTCGGTACTGGGACTATGAATGTTCATCTGGTACTGATTCTAATCCAGTAAATAATCTGACTAGTTTATTCATTTTACGGTCTGCTGGAAACGTTGGCATATAGGCGTGACCTTCCACATGTAGCCCCGCCCTCTTCAATAGCGGGATGTTCTTTATTTTCCTGAGCTGTAGGTGGCAACCCTATATAATGAAGATGCGGTAGTTTCTTACTGACATCAGTTTAGATATTTCTAAGGAAAGATTTACTAATCATTAAACAACCACAGAGATAAAATTGTTCAACTTGCCCATTTCTGTAGAAATATTTCTTTTTCACGGAACTTAGGTTTAAGGTCATTGAGGTTTTGCCCTTTTAGCGGCGCCTCATTTGTTTCTGGTGGACATTTTTTTCCTTTCACGTCATTTCATCTTCTTGTCTACATAATTGTCTAGTATTTCTTTTTCCCTCTCAGTTATCTCTACAATAACAACAACTAAAATCTCACCAAAAAAGTTTTGTGCAAGTAATGGTAATGGATCTCATTTAGTCTATGACTGACTAAAAGCTTATTTGCTGGGTCAAGCTAATTTCAGTATTTTAGCGACTGATTTTTAGTGGTTTTCCTTGACCGTAAGTTTTAGCATTGTTGCAGCTGGTATTTATATAATTGTTGGAATAACTGTAGTTTTCTTCTTTACAGATACTTCCTCTCAAGAAGATATGTCGCTGAATAAAAAAGAAGAAAACGAAAAATCAGAATAAAATGCTTAAAAATGGTCTGCACACTCAAGAAAGAATGCGAGGATGATGTGGCACAAGATGAAACGCCATGGTGAGTATTATACGAGATGATCTTGCCATTTAATTCAATGTAACGATTTTAAGGTAATATCTTCTCCATAACTTTCACATGCAAAATGAAAAATAGGATTGAGGAGGCGCTTCATTATACCTCGAAAAACTAAATACTTACCTAGTGTAAAGAATGCCATGACGGTGCTCTGCATTGTAGCTTGCGAGCCTTGTGGAGCAAGGAGGTTTGCATAGGAAACCATATTTGCAAAAAAGACGCCGAAAGATAAGCCGTGGAAGAGATGAGCCACAAGGAAAACCCAAGGGTTCTTGATGAAAGAACACAACAGAAGTCGAAAACTCATTGCTACCAGCGTCAGGGAAAATGTGTGCACATTGGAGAGCCGTTTGATGATGTATGCTGTGGATGTATTAGAGTGGAGGTGTCAAGGACATTTCTGTTACCATTTCTTTTAATTATTTTGAATATTACGAAAACTATTGCTACTGCTTAACTTCAGAAATAAAACTAAAGGAAAATCCTTCTCTCCTTATCTACCAGCTGTTTTGTAGGCTACTTTTATGGAGAGGTTAAAATATATAAACTTATCAAAAAGGGTTTAACTGAGACCTCGGGGAAATTAGATGGTTTTCTGAAAAGTAATATCAACATGAAGTTTCACATCAGGATCGGCATCGTGGGGCCTTTGTCTGTTACTTTGGTGGTGGTGTATGAGAAGAAAGGTTAGAATTTCAGGTTAACAGATATATGAGCATGGCCCAAATTATTTAAAGAGATATCTGACATTACAGGAAAATTAATTTCAACCAGCTATCTGCTAAGAAATTGATTAGTATACTTATGAGTTGGAACTCTACTCAGGATTTATGTGGATGTGTATCATCTAGTTCCTTTGGATATCATAATTATCATGAAAGAAAAAGAATCCTATTGCTTTAGAAATCATTGTAAGATTAGAATAAACTAGTTTCTTACCGGAGAAAAACATGAATGGAACTTCTCCGACAAAGCAGTCCATTCCTACACAAAGTCCTTGTAAGAGATTCAAATCGGAAAACTTAGGGTCCCATCCGAGGGCCACACTTTTCAAGTAGATGAACTCAAAGGTCCATATGAAGCCCATTGCTGACCCTTGAATCAAAGCTGTGGCCTAGAAGAAGAACAATAACTTTCCATTAAAACTGAGAACAAATATGTAGTAGAATAAGGTCACATTTACATTCAATTCTCTGTCGATACTTTCAGACAAACTGATCTTTGAATTTTATTAAAATACCTAGCTGAGAGAAGGCAAGATTTATTAAAAACATTTTCTGAAGCACCTGGCACATGACGAATGAAAATGTGTGTTTCAAGATTCATAGTAAGTTTGCAATTGAAGTGAAAGTAAACATATAAAGCTTGTTTTGCTCAAGCAGGAAAAACTGGTAATGTCTTGCAAGTCTGAATCAAAGTTGAGAGCTGTCTTTAAGACCCCTGACTACAAAGAGTTTCTGCTTTTCACTTCAGTAAAACATCTGATTTGTCACGTTGTAAGTATTGGAAGCTGTACGAATGTGGACGGGCTGTTGTTTAAAATGAATCGGGTAAGAATGAGTCAATGAATTCAACATAGGGGAGAGTGTCAGTTGTATAATCCTGTCTTTGTTCTGATTTAGTTACCACAACAAATCGTGTCTGCTTTCCTAAAGATTATATTTCGTCATTCGGCATAATTTACTAGTGTAAAACAGTGGACGCTGTTGGCTGTCGTTCTATACTTGTTTAGTCAGCATGTGTCACCCATCGGTTCTCATATATTTTCTATAAGTGGACATTTGGAGAAGACTATTTCTCAGTTGTTATTCTTAATTGCAGGGATAACGCCGAAAGTTACATTAGCCGTTAGTAATCGAGCTTTATGCTAGTTCTAGTGTTTTACTTTATCTACAGTAATTGAGAAGTTTTAAAGCTTTCATGGGGAAGGAAGCTGCAACCCCTTTCGTTCCTTTTACTGTACCTCCTTTCATATTTTCTTTCTTCCGTCTTACTTTCAACCCTCTCCTAACAATTGATTCAGAGTGCAATTGCGAGGTTTTCCTCCTGTTACACCTTTCAAACCTTTTACTGTCAGTTTCCGTTTCAGCGCTGAATGGCCTCATAGGCCTTTGGCATAAATTCTATATTCAGTCAATCAATCAGTCAATCAAACAAACCAAGAAAGTACATCAGCTTTGCAGCGAAACCCCTCCATACACTGCACATATCACAGTCATCTCGCAAGAAAGTCCTACGCTTCTCGAATATTGCGGTCTTTTAGTTCCAATAACTGCAACTCCGTCTAACCAGCACTGAGGTTTCCTTTTTTCCATTCTTCACAAGACTTCTAAATTTCACACCTTTTTACTAACGCAAGCTCTCAGATTATGACACCACCAATACAACTCACTCTGATCTGTTTCTCGTGTCTTTGCTTATCTCTTCCTAACCAAGTTTTACTTTCCTCGTTCCACCTAATCTGCCTCTCCCGTTTTTACAGCTTACCATCTGTTGTAACATTTATTGAAGAATATCTTCTACTCTGCACATATATACACATTGTATATATATATATATATATATATATATATATATATATATATATATATATATATATATATATATATATATTATATATATATATATATATATATATATATATATATATATATATATATATATATATATATATATATATATATATATATATATATATATATACATACATATACATACATATACAGTATATTATATATAGAATGTTATTAAATATTAAAATATCTTTGTATTTTTTTGTGGGCCACTTCAGTAGAAAATATTTACCTGTTAGATTACTGACAGCAAAAGTACGTAAATACATACATACACACACTCATATTTATTGATTTAATTTTTTTCCATATCAGAGCATGAACACTATTCTCATGGAACAAGCCCACAGGGGCCATTGACTTGAAATTTAAGTTTCCAAAGAGTATGATGTTCATTTGAAAGAAGTAACAAAAGGTAATAATGAATACAGAAAGAAGAGATCAGTTATTAGAAAGGAAAAATTAAATTAACAAATTAATAAATAAATAGATAAAAATATAAGTAAATTATTAAAATACAAGAACTGTTTTAGGGTAGCAGTGCGTTGCATCTTGGCTTGAACTTTGAAGTCCCATTTGCTCAACATCCTCAGGGAGGCTGTTCCACAGTCCAGCGGGGCGAGGAATAAAGAACCTCTGGAACTTATAAGTTCGACAGCGAGGTACATTTACTGTATATTGGTTTTGCTGTTTAGTAAATCTGGTTACTCTCGGCAGGAAAAGAGGATCAGGGATCAGTTGTGAATGTGAAAGATCTCTGTTAAAATACAACTTACGAAAAATTAACAAATGACGAGACCATCAGTCGATGGTCCAAGTCATAACTGCTAATGTTAGGAACAGAAACCTACCACCACGAATCACTATCTAAAACAGATAAATCTCTGGCAGCAGCAGACATCCACACCGGAGAAGAGTATTCTAGTAAAGGAAGGACAAACGACCTAAAGCAGGTTGCATTGATTTTATCACTGCTATCGATATAGGAGGCCTTATGTACATACCTAACTGCCATGAGCATTTGCTGACACTTTCATGAGATGTTTTTTCAAAACTAAGATGTCAATCAAAAGTTACACCAAGGGTAGTTAAATCTTCAGACTCATTCAGCAGATTCCTGTCTACCTGAAGGGGAGGATGGGAACGAAAATCAGTATGACATCTGCTACTCAAAAGTGTTTTCGTTTACTCACCATTCACTAATCCGCTCCATGTCACGACTGAGAATAGGGCCAGCTTCTTTTCCCATAAGTGGAGATTTTACTACACCCACAAGTGTTGCATCATCGGTATACTGAACAATATTGTTTTCCAGGCAACAACCATATCACTTGTATACACTAAAAATAACAGCGGACCAAGAGCATTACCCTGTGGAACTCCAGAAACAATAGGTCGTGGTTTGCTAAACATCCCATCAACAGCAACTCGCGGTTACCTACCTGTAAGCGAGTGTAAGGAAGTCTTGAAGTAAAAGTAATCCTAAAACATTTTCACTCACTTTAAGATTCTCAAGTTTGTGAGTAAGTGTCTCGTGATTTACTAAATCGAAAGCAACACTTAAATCTTATCAAGGTTCTCTTGCATATGGCAAGTCAAATCTAAAAGAGCATCGTAGGTACCTAACTGCTTCCTATATGCATATTGACTATCAGCATACAATCCTTCAGATATATAATATATATATGTATATATATAATTATATATTTATAAAATTATATATATATATATATATATATATATATATATATATATATAATTATATATATATATATATATATATATATATATATATATATATATATATATATATATATATATATATATATATATATAATATAAGATGTATATGTATGTATGTATTTTGCTTTCAGTAATGTAACAGTTTAATATTTTTCTTAAAAAAGCCCATAAGAGAATCAGACTTATTGGCTACTATATTTCGGCCAATGGACATCGGCCCTCGTCTCAGTGGAAAATGAGGTGTTAAAAAGGCAGTAATTGTATGAGGTCACAGAGTGTTTACATTAAACCGGTTTGGGTGTTTGAAGCACTTCAGTCCGGATTGGTTTTCCTCCGGGAGATATCTTGTGTGCTGTTACTGATTGGAGATGGATTAAAATTATGCACCCTGGAGCCTGGATTACAGAGTTGACCTGGGATTTATTTAGCGATGGTTGTATGGTTGTTGGTCTGGCTAGATTATCTTTTTAAGAAGGAATATTTTGTCCACGAAGTTTGCCTTCCAATGCCCTTCCAATAAATTCATGTTATCTACTTTGCTTGTTATGGTTGATTCCAGAATATTTCTCCCGTATTGAAAGGCACTTTTGAATTTTAAAGAAGACTCACTCCAGTTAATGCGATGTCCAAACTCTCAAAAGTGGACAAAAATCACCGAAAATCTTGTGTTTTGCTAATCTCTGTATTAGCGAATGTCCAGTTTGTCCTACAGAAACTTGCTCACAATCACCACGAGGAACTTTGTAAACTCCAGATTCAGTGTGTTCGATTTTGATGGGCATTAGGGCTTGTATGTTCGATGGATGTCACTGGTCACGTTCTCAATGCCCTCCACGTGCAAGAGTTTTATTTTACTGGTAAAATCCCATTTGTTTTTATACTCATGGCTTTAAAGATATACGGCACCGGCTTTGCTGATAGCTCTCGCGATAACATACTTAGGGTTGAGTAGCGGGGGAGTTGTTTTCAGTGGATATCGAACTCATTTCCTAAGTAACCTTGAGAACAGAAGAAATCTGTTCTCACTGTTACTTAGACAAAGAGTACTATATTAACCATGAGCAGCCCATATTCCATCGTGATGAGGGCCGATGTGTATTGGCAGAAGTATAGTGGCGTATTAAAATTTCTTTGTTTCTTATATTATGCTTTAAAAAAGACATTACACACAATATATATATATATATATATATATATATATATATATATATATATATATATATATATATATATATATATATATATATATATATATATATATATATGTGTGTGTGTGTGTGTAATATATATGTATGTATATAACACTGCACCAACAATTTTGCAAGTACTCCTTCGCCTTCAGGATGTTAAGACCTGTTCCAGTGTCTGTTCATACCATCTATCTACCACTTTAGGTCCTCCCGTCCACTTTACTTCTGGTATTCCACCCTTAAGTTTTTTCATCGAAAGTCTACCATGTTCTACACATGACCAAACCTTTACAAAACACTGATTCATCTTTTCACCTATGCTAACCTTTTCTCACTTGTTCACATAATCCACATTTATTATCCTTCTAGTCATTCTAATTGTTTATTCTAGGCAAGAAGTAAATTTCATCTCAACATCCACAACATTTTTTCCCTTTTATATTTATCATCCCAACTTCATTCCACAAAGGAAAACTGACACTATAATCCCTTTGTCCACTCAGACTTTGGCCTCCATAGATACTCCTCTTCTCTTTCAGGTCTTTTGCCTACACTTTTCCTTGCTTCACCTATTCTGTAACACCTCTTCTCTCATTTCACCTTTACATGTACCGTCAATTTTAGTCCCAGTTACCAAAACGAATTAAATCCCTTCTGTTTCTCCATCAATTATATTAACACTTATTGCATAGTATCACTCGTTTCCATTTAAATTTAAAACCCTGTTACTCATATTTTCTGTGAACTTTCTCCTCTTTCAATCACTTTCCAACTTTTTCACTATGTTCTGCATTTTGTCTTTTCTAGCCCCAACCACCATTCTATTATCTCCAGTCATCAGCTATTCCACTGTTGAATGTAGGATTATTTATTATCACACAATTGTACCTACACGTGATGTACTTTCCTGATTTCTTGTATTAATCTCTCCGTAAGAATATCTAATAGCCGTAGATATATCTTTACCTAAAACCTACTTTTATGCCAAAATCTGTCACTGTCTTGTGTGCAGATTTTAACATATCGCTTCCCTTGCAAAAAATTTTATTCCTTCGTAAAAAATTACCGTCTACACCAGACATCCTGAGCACCCTCCACAGTGCATCTCTGTCAAATCTAGCATATCATTTACGCCACGTGACTTGTTTCTGTTATTCTAGAACTTCGTAAACAACTGTTTCCTAAGTAAACCATGAACAGCACACTCAGTATCCTACCATTCACCTTTCAGAGAGTAGTGATTCAACTGTAATTTTTGAAGTTACCTCTGTCACCTGAATTGTTATACAAAGTTAACAACTCAGAACCTTCCTGCCATCCAGCATACCTTAAAAAGTTTGATCAACACCTTAATCACATTTTCACAACCTCACAGAAGCATCACCCTTGTAATCCATGGACCTCAACACCTTTTCGTTCTTCAACCTCCTAACTGCTCTCCTCACATCCTACCTAGTACCTTAAAAAAAAAAATCTCAGGTCGCCTTAATCCCCTTTCACTCTTACATCATACAGATCTGCCTCTCTCCTATTCTTAACCTTCAACAAATTGTGAAAAATGCTCTCTCTCACTTTCTTGTATGATCGAATATGATCTTCTACTCCGGCATGTAATCGCTCCTCAAATTATGTCTCTTTTGTTTTCACTAAATCTCTCGTTCCATCACGATACTACCTCCAGCTTTTATCTCCTTTACCTATCCTCAGTACCTTCTCTCATTTCTCCTTAATTCTTTGCCCCATTTCTGAATTTTTTGTACTCCCTTTATACTCTAGTCACTGCAGTGCCTGTAATCTTAGCAGTTTTTGTCCATTTCCTTATATGCTACACTTCTTGTAAGCACATCTGTCATTGTGAGTGTATTATTTATGCATATGCACCCAAAATATAGTATTATATACTTGCTTTCTTACTTTCTTTGAATTTTAAAAGGGACATTAATCACAGATTTTAAAACATGAAATACTGTACATGATCTCAAAAGTATTTACAGGAAATTATTGACGTTTTTTCTACCAGTCATAAGAATTTTTCAGTACTTATTAGTTTCTTGAAGTTAAATGCACCATTGTTATATAACTTCATGGTACTTTTCCTTAATAATCCTGACCAGTTCATGTTACAGCATTGCTCAAAATTAAGATGACTATCTAATAAAAGTCATCTATGGTGACATTGCTAAGGAAAACTCTTAGATGTCCATTTCTTTGTACTGTTCCTCTCTGTATTTTTGTATCATGAGAAAACATTAATTTCCAATGTCACCAAAGTCACAAACAATTACGATTTCTGAAGCAAAGTGTATCTCACCTCGGCAAGACTTTCAGAAGAATGTTGCCTCAAGTAGTTTTCTAGTTGCAGTTGATTACAAAGGGGATTCATTCATCTGTTATGGGACGAATTAATTATACATTCAGTTCATCCATTCTGTGTTTGCATAACATAACTAGGTGAGTAGTAGTAAGAACCTGATGATAACGACAACTTACCAGCAGTGAAACAAACGGAAAGGACAGCTTTATGCCATGTGGATTTGTGCCTTGCTTCCCAGGAACGTTAACTCTGATAGTAGCGGTGTATATAAGATTAAAGAGTAGGAATACCGCCGTAATGATCATTGCTGGTGTGTAATTGATGTCAGGCTGGTTTTTGGAGACGAGGTTAACGAGGCCTCCCATAATCGCACCCATTACGCCCCAGCCGAGAGCTCCAAACATTCTGGTTCTTCCATACATATGGCGATCCTTCCCAAGGACAACGAAACACATGGTATCAACCAGTGAAGAGGAGGCATCGATACTTACATAGATGAAAATTATACAAATGGCATTCAGCCAGAATTCAGTTGTGGCTAATAACTCTGACACATAGATAGGTTCATCTTCCAGTCTTCTACAGTCATTTTTGCACTGAAGGTAAATATCTTTATCACAGGCTGTTTCATAATCATCATATGATAAGCCAGTGATGTCATTCTCGGTAACTGTAATGCATTTCTCACTTAGATTTTTGCCAAGTTCAGAATTATTTTTGAAAAATAAATGTTCCCTCTCAATATGTATACCCACTTTCTTTTGACCCTCAGAAAAACACTCGAATTCCCATGATTCCTCTCTGGAGCTTTGTAGCTCTACTTGACCATCAACACAAGAGAGAAATGAACTTAGATTATGGTTGTGAAGCTTGCTAAAGCACAGCCGAGGTGAGGTAACATTTGAGAGGCACTGAACAGAGAGAGAAGTTTCAACTGCTGGAGCCGTGGGTTGTGGTATTGCTGGGAGGAAGAAGAACATGGTGTAAGAAGATGTCAAGAGACCACATATTCCAATAAGCAGTAGTCGGTGCATCTTATAAGCATCAGCTAATGAGCCAAAGAGGACATTACTCAGTGAGCTTACAATTGTATGGGCTGTCCATATGATCCCTACCCCTCTGGCTGAAATACCACGCTGATTGGCCATGGGAGCTAAAAAGGAGAGAAATGCAGATCCTAAAGGGAAAAAACAGTGTTATTTTCAGTGTTGCTGTAAACAATGCATATCATATATAAGCACACTCATAACTAAAGACCCTGAAGGATGCTGTTAATTATGATATGCATCGATATCTATGGTACCTTTACAAATCTTTATTTGATAATACCTTCAACGCTTTTGTCCATTGACTATGAAATTAAGTTTGTTAGGGTAAAGAGTAATTAAAGGCACTAATCACTAAGTTATGACAATTCACTGTAATTAGCTAGATCCATCAATACCAATTTACCATCTGATTTTGTATGTCATTGAAATAACCTGCACAGATATCCTAAAACTGATGACCTCCAGTCCCTCCAAAGGAAAAGACTTCGTGTTTTTCTATGAAATTTAAGAATTTCAACCCCATCTGATGTCAGTTCTACAAAAAAAAAAGAGAGAATGCTATAGCATTAATAGTTATACTACTACTGTATTGCCAAAGTTGTGATGCGAATAAATAGATTAAATTTACCTCCATTCTTGAAAAAATAATGGACCTTGAAAGGCAAAAGGGCCTTATTTATCTTGAAGATCTCCATTTCTTGTGAGTTTCCTGCATGCACTTTCATCCCTTACCGTTTCACGTCTGGTGCTTTATATTTTCTCCTGAAAGCAAAAAACAGATTTATAATTTGAAAAACATCGAGGATTGGTTGAGAATTGCTGAAAGAAATGTAGAAACTAAAGTGATTGTAACCTTAGGCAATTTTTCATCCATCTCCTCATAATCTATTCTTATAAGCAAATGCTTATAGGAAATGGAATTTTTGGGTTAATCATTAAACACCAAAGGGTCAAACTTATATGACCAATTCCGAGGCAAGATAGAATCACTTTAACATGAAGTTCTTTTTCATTTGAAGAGTGGCATAATTTAATGATGGGTTGATCTGTTGTAACGAATTAGGCAGTTCCCGGCTAACGGCGATCCGGTTTTATGTAGCTTGTCTAGCGACGAAAATCGCCGATTTCCGTTTATCGGCGCCGATAATTGGGTATTGTCGCCGATACGTGCCTAACAGAGGCGCCGATAACCGAAAATTGGCGCTTTTCGGTGCCGATAAGCCCCGAAAATCGCCGAAATTCGCCAATTTTCGGTTAGCGGCGATTTTCAGTTAATCATCGCACCCTCAGAACGGAACTGCCGCCGATAACCGGGGACTACCTGTAATTTGGTTTCATTAGTCCATAAAATCTATAATTTATTAAAGATTGTTTGAATTTAGAGATGTCAGTTAGGTAGATGTTAATTAGTCACTGAATCCCATGAACTCATTTAAATAAAATGATGTGTGTAACCTCCTAGAATGCAGGCACTGGTGTTAGCATAACTGATAATAAGTAAAGAAGAAGGAAAGCTTCAGTAATGGATCTGAGTCTGAGCTGTTCACTGTGTAGTAGTTAAAAAAAACAAACTCTTTGAGGTATTGACGTTTCTTTCTTCTGTAACTTAGATATCAACGTAGATTTTGTATAGATCATGGATACTTCCATGAGTGGAGTATTTCCCGTTTCCCCAGTAATATGAACTCTGGTTTCCCTTCAATTTCTGTAGTTCTGATTTGTAAGTGATAAAGCTCCAAGAGCATAAAATTATAGTAATGAAGAATACTAATGCTGTTCAGTGATGTTAATATAATTATTTCCATGTGATCTTCCTGCACTATCTTATTTCTGTACTAATCATGTTAGTTATTCCTGCACGAATACCAATAAATCAATATATTTTCCAAAAATCCTGTGCAGATGTCATGTGCTTACTTTGGGACTTCATCAGTGAGGAGGCCCAAGATACAAAAAGTCTTGGTTTATTGATGCAAGCAACTAACCTGAAAAATAACATTAATAGTTAATAGTAGCAAGTAACCTGAAAAATAACATTAATAGTTTATTCTGTCAATTAATGAGGAATGTTAGGTGACACTGGGTTATTTTATATATAAGAGAAACATAAAAATATTACAACAACTCTGCTGTCCCTGGAGGAAGGGGGTGAGAGGAGAGAGAAAAGACGACATTTTCGTACTGTAGTAGCTTACTACAGTATTGCTGAAAGCAATGCATTATCCAGTTCTGTAAATGATTAATCTTATAATCCTTAAAGTTTTTGCCCCACAATTTATGCTGAGTAATATAAGATGGGATTAAAGGAAAATCACAGTACCATTTTATTGGCATCCCATTAATTATGCAATATGTAATATTTTCCTGCCTATATTTTGGTAGACATTTGCCTGTCTTGCACTCTGTACAGGCAGTCTCTGTAGCCAGCATGGCATTAAAATATATCTAATAAAACTACACAGCGAAAGAATGCTGCCCCTTTATATCTTACGTGGCAAGTGACCACTGAAGAACCTTGAAGGTGAGCAAATTTGCTAGGGTAATGTCTGGGACTACCCCCAGGTCATCGAGGTTGAGCCATCCCAGATGCAGCACTCCTGAAGGCACCAATGGAACTAGCTTTGCAGCAGTAGCATTGGTAGTCAGGGACACAGGAAGTCCGTTGCCCCTGAGAAACTTATACACATTATGTCAACATGTGCCTTTTTGCAGATGAAGGAGCTTGATGGAGAACTGGATAAAACTGTTTGGAACAGTTGATGAAAATGTGAAGAAAAAACTGAAGGGTCATTGACTAAGTTCTCCCCATGGAGGTGGTGCTTTTTGGATCAAGATGACTTTCATTTAATATTGTAAATTGCTGTGAAGACTGTGCATAAAGCGGTAATCTGGGACAAGTTTTTCCATTTGATACAAGGAGCAGAGGAATCAGCAAAAGAGTGCATTCATCAATGCCAGCAAGAATCTGTAGATTGTGCCTTCCAGTGTCCTAATTGCAACTCTGATCTAAGCGATGGTATCTCGCTACACAAATCAGTAAGTGGGTCATGCAGTGTGAAATTGCAACAAGGTATTTTACAGAATTTCGAGAAGAATGGTCCAATCAGAAAAGTTATGGTTAAATGTGAGTTATATGAGGAAACAGAAGAGTATGATATAAACCACCAATATATACAATATTGTATGGGCAGAGTGTGAATTTTGATGTGTGTGAATGTGGCGCAGCACCATCCAAGGATGCAGCAGTAAAAACTACATGCAAGATGCAGAAAGATGAAGGGTCCAGACAGAGTCATGAGCTTAGGCAAAAGTGTGAATTCTGCAATAATAAACATATAAGAAGCCACCAGAACTACCCGTGGAGCAACGAACCTTTTCCTCTGATGACTGGCAAACCATATCATATTAATTTATTGCCATATGCTATACTTTATGCTTGTCACACAACCATTCCTGTTCCAAAACACTGGGTGGAGGAGGTTGAAAGGAAAATTGATGAGGATGTAGAGGCAGGCATACGAGTATTGTGGCCAATTCTTGCAGGAGAGGTCATGGAGTGGTGGGCCTGGATGGTAGTGGTGGGTAAAAAGGGTGAAACCCTTAGAAACTAAGTGCCCATTGCAAAGGAGAGAGACATCATGATGCTGATTGTGCCTATTCAAAGACGAGTGGACACCTACTGGGGATTTCATGAAGTCAGGAGAGCAGAAACTTATGACATTCAGTACCACTTGGGGAAGGTATCAGATGTGTAGACATTATGTTATTGTATGATTCTAATGTGTAAGTGTTTTGGCATGCGTCTGAATTACTAGAGATTTGTGAAAGTAACAGTATTACCAAATAAATTCCTTTTTTTTTTTTTTTTTTTTTTAAGATGTTGCTTTTGTTGGGTGTAGTTCATGGGAGAAGTACCTACCTTCTGAGAACATGCTAGCTGCTGTAAAGAAATTTACCATGCCAAATCACCCCAATTCATCTGATATTTGCTCTTTGTTTTGTAAGTCAGTTAGTGCCATTTGTTGCCACAGCTCTTATTATCCTTCCATTTCGAAATTTGCTATAGAAAGGAGAGAGTGAGCATGTATATTGGGAAGATATGTTAAAAATAAAGTTTGAACAGGCACAGGTAGCTCTCTGTAAACTGATGACTGAGGGTTTGAATTATTATGATAAGTCATACCTGGCTGTTGTGTAAACTGACTTGAACAAAGAGGGGATAGATCTTGTAATATTACAGCAGTATTGTCCATGTGTGTATCTCAAGAGGTTCCTTTTTACTGCTCTGAAAATTGGAAGTTAGTATTATGTGGTAGCAGATATCTTGCCAGTGAAGACAGCAGTTATGCCCCAATTGAAGGTGAAGCAGTGGCAGTAGTTTTTTGCCAAAAAAGGAATGATTATTTTTGTTTTGAATCCCAAATCTAACCTCAGTGACAAACCATCACCCCTTAGTGAAGTAATTCAGTGATAGTGAATTGAAATGCATTTAGAACCCTTGGTTCTTTACATTAAAAGAAAAATTTTGCAATTCAAGTTGACAGTAAGATACATCGCCTTTAAAAGAACTGCAACTGCAGACACGGTATCTCATTACACAAGTCTGACAGCAACAGAAGATGTCATAGACCTAGTGGAAACAGAAGACACTGAGACAGCAATGTCTGCTAGAATGATTGCATCATCACCCATCAGTGAAGATAATGTCATAGTTCTCAACAATCAGGATGTAAAGAAGGCAGCCAATGAGGAGATAAAGCATCAGCTGTTATGGCAAGCAGGAACTTTGTGGAACCTCTGTTGAAAGCATATTTTCAGGTAAGGGAAAGACTCGGCCTCCTTAGAGGTCTAGAGGTTTGTGCATTTGATGGAGGAAATATGTATCTGGTGGTTCTTAGAAACCTACAGGAGAAGGTTGCCAAAAGCCTCCACTCCAGCCATCAAGGAATGGATTCAGTGTTACAAAGGATGTGACAAGCCCAGTGTGGAGGCAGACATAAAATTCCTATTGTCAAACTGTACAGCCTGCAGATTGCACTCACCCTCCCAACAGCAAGTACTTTTGCACTCACCCTCCCAACAGCAAGTACTTTTTATACCCCCACAACCTTTAGAGTATACATCCCAAATAGTAGTTGCAGATTTTTATACAAGTAACTTACCAAGTAATTACATAGCTATTAGTTTCATATATTTGCAGTAGCTTAAATTCAAATTTCTCGGTAGCAACACCGATGTTCGGTGTAGGTGACTAGTCTTGCCCCCTAACGAAATAGTTAGGAACGACTTAGCAGAGAATCCTCAGTCTGTTTCTGCGATGCCTGGTGTTAACATCAAGTGTCGGCAGCAGCTTTTCTTTTTTTGCCAGTAATTTAATTGGAATTCGGTGTTCGAGATGAAAGTCGAGTAGCTTCAGCCATAAACTTTCAGGATGAGATTGTTCCTTTTGTTGTTACTAAATGGAGTCTGGTATATCAATTTTTCACTTTTACAGTGAAAATTGCAGTTAATTGTTTAACTACTTTGCCGAATGGCGTAATATATTGTAAACATTGGTTTGTTGCCAAACTGATATTTACGATTGCTACTGAACTGGTTTTTTTTTGACGCTACAGTAGTGAAATTACGTCTTTGGTTTTACTCACCTGTGCGACAAGTAATGTAATAATGTAAAGTGTTGCCGAGTAACGTGATAAAGTAAACTCTGCATTCGCTACAATGAGTAATGTAATAATGTAAAGTGTTGCAAAGTAATGTGGTAAAGTAAACTTTGCATTCGCTTCCATATATATCGAGTAGCGTAGTAACATGTAAACAGTGCGTTCACTACAGGGCTGATAATGATATACTATATCTTCAAAATTCTAAAATAATGGTTTTTAGGAGTTGAGATTTGTCTGTATGATGGCTCAACAGTGTTGTAAAAATTTGGCAGTTCCTTGCAATTTTTAGTTACTGGCACGGTATCATGGAAGGAAGCGTAGGATTTTCTCCTACTGCCTATTCACCTTGTAGTGAAGTGTCGAAATTTGGGGAGCCAGTCGGGATACAATGTACCTGGAGCACCCGGCACTTAGTGGATGGGTTTGGGTCTTACTTCAGTGTAGGTGACAACATAATCTGGTTGTTTTTATTATGGTACTGCGCCCAGTGCAAGGGCACCTTTAAAGTTCTGCTAGCCATCGGATAATTCCTTGACTGCATAACTTCCACTGATGCTTTGGTAGTGATCGGAGTACTCCTCCGCTACAAAGCTCTCTCTTTAGTAGAGGCAACCCTCGGCTTTACTGCCGTGCCACTACAGGTTAAGTTGAGCACCAAACCAGAGGAAGTTTATACTGCAGGCTCTCTTAACTAACAAGGAATGACAAGCATTGTTTTCAGTGCTAGTAACTTTCTATTTCTAATTCATTACATGACTTAAGTTTTAGAGTAGAATATGTCCATGTTTCCCACTTCCTGTCAATGTGGGATTCAGCTATGTAATTACTTGGTAAGTTACTTATATAAAAATGACATTTTTATAATAGAATTAAGTTTTATATATACTTACCAAGTAATTACTTGATCGGAGCTCCCCTCCTTCCCTCTGATGGACATAGGCATAAACAGACTGAGGATTCTCTGCTAAGTCGTTCCTAACTATCTCGTTAGGGGGCGAGACTAGTCACCTACACAACATAGGTGTCACGACCGCAAAATTTGAATTTAAGCTACTGCGAATAAATGAAACTAATAGCTATGTAATTACTTGGTAAGTATATAAAACTTTTTTATTATAAAAATGTCATATTTTCCAAGTAGACAGTAAGTTTTATTTGGTGTATGATGATAGATTTAGTACATGCTGGCTAGAGCTATCATATTTTCCTAGTGGTGTGACCTCATCAAAAATAATTCCTGTACTAAGGTGAATGTTTTGTCAGTGGGAACCCTGGAAGAGATATCCATAGATGATGTATGAATTTGGTAAGCGCACAGATGCATGACTTTTACAGAAGATGGGGTGTGATACTTTGCACCTCACCTGCCCACTACCTGTAGTCTAACAGGCATGCAGAAGCTGCAGTACAATCAAGCAAAACACTTGATAAGGGACAGTGCAAAGGGTGACAGGAGCCGTGACACTGACACAACTGCAAAGGCACTAATGCAGTACAGAATTACCCCACTTTGAGATGATCAAAAAATCCCCAGCACAGCTGACACTAGGAATGTAGCTATGAAACTCAGTTCTGATGTCAAAGTAGTATTATCTACCAGAAGGCCACAAAGCAGTGAAAGTAAGAGACAGGGAAAAAGCAATAACAACATCAGTGCTAATAAGTGAAGAATTGTACGACTTACATGCAAAGTAGTTGCCACATGTGCAAGCAGGCAACCAGGTTTTGATAGAGGACACTGTTACTAAATGATGTGGTTGGTCTGGTAACGCAATAGAATCGTATCCCCTATCGACAATACCTCATTAAGATAGATAGCAGTGGCAAAATGACCAGAGGGAATAGTTACCATTTGAAATTAACATCTGCACTCAGACCTGTCAGCAGCCCTGCTAGTGTCCAATGAAGTCCCAGCTCCATTTCCATTGCCCAGCCCCACCCATCCTTAACCCCAGCATAGACAAGGGAGCTCCTGAACCTCCAGATGACCAGTGTAAATGGAAGACTGTCCATAGTAAACTTTTGCATGTTCATGCTTGTGTAGTATTATCTCTGTTGCATACTTGCTTACATAACTTGCTTGTGTATGTTCATATTTGTGTATGCTTCCTGTTTTACGATGACTGCCTAAATGAATTTTTTCCTTTCTCTGCCGAAGTGAGGGTTGCCAGTTTTTTTCGTTCTCTTTCCATTTTCTCTTACATCCCATCATCCAAGTTTGTAGTATGTAATCATGTTTCGCAATGGTACTTTGTTTGGGGGCGGAGGCTATGTTAGTTATTATGTAACCTTATGTCAGGTACAGACCATTTTATTAGTGTACCACCAATTATTTACGATGTAATATTTTCCCCAGAAGTTTCTCTATAGCCACCATGGCAATAAGATATATCTAATAGAACTGCACCACGAAAGAAGGCTGGCTCATTATATCCTTCACATAGTAAGTTTAGTTTTGGGATGAAAAGAGTAACAAATTTGATTGTCTTTATTCATAGGGATTCTGCACCTCTGAATAGAGCCCCTGGTTTATATAAGTTTTTTGAGAAGATTCTCTCTAAGCATCTTTGTAAGCTTGTTGAAGATAAGAACCTCCCTCCTACCAGCATTACAGTTTGAGTTTTGTAAAGGCCTTAATGCTTGTGACACATTCTTGTCAATATCTGCTATCTGGGAGAGCGTTCTTGATGAAGGTGCAGTGACACACAAGATCACTTTAGATTTTGGTGAAGCCTTTGACTATGTGAATCAAGACGTGCTTATCTATAAGCTAAGATTACTGGGAATTGGTGGCGCTTTTATTAAAATATCAAATGAACCTTTAATAGGCAGGAACCAAAGGGTCTGTGTTGACTGCCAGTATAGTAGCTTTAGTCATTTCAGGAGTTCCTCAACAGATTGGTCTTGGACCTATTTGATTTATTGTCTATACTTGTGATGTGTGACAAGGTATGGGGAACAAACTGATTGCATGCATCGATGCTGCTGCTCTTCTAGCTGTTTTTCCTTCTCTGTACTTGAGTTCTGTTGTTGCAGAATCCTTGAATAGAGATCTGGTACCTATTCAGGAATGGAGTTGGCTTTGGGCCATGATGCTTAACCCTTATAAAACTCAAAGTATGATAGTTAATCAATCCAGAATACTTTTGCCTTTGCATCCTGATTTGCATTTAAATGATATTGTTTTAATTGTTAAGACTTTAGGCTTATCTTTTGCTAAGATATTGATTTTTGGGAAGCATATATGCAGTATTGCATCCTCTGTTTTTCAAAAAGTTGGTATCTTGCAGAAATGTTTTCAAATGTTTTGGGATGAATCTAGTACAGTATATATAAGTGTGTTAACCCTTATCTTCTTCCTTGTTTTGGAGTGCTGTTCTTTAGTGGGATTCTTAAGTGTTGACTTTCATCTGAAACTCTTGGATAGAGTTATGTAATCAGTCAAGTTTATTTTGTCAACTCTTAATGGTGAGTTGTGGTATAGATGTAAAGTGAGTTCATTATGTTTTGCATAAAATGTACTACAATGGCATGCATCCTCTGCATTCTTCTTTACCTGACCTAGCTGTTTTTGCTTGCACCACAAGCCAGGCTGCTGCTGCAAACAGTGTGCCTTTTGTAGTATCAGCTTTCATACTACTCAGTTTGCCAGTTTTATTTTGGTTACAACTAATATGCGAAATAGTTTCCCTAGTGCTGTTGTGGAATTTTTTTATCTACAAATGTTTAAGCTAGGAGCAAATTCATCACTGGTCTCTGCGGATGTTTCCTGAATTCAGCTGTATCAGTTTTATTTTTTATTTTTTCATATTCATTTGTTTATCACCTTTTCCTGTAACATGTCCCCCTCAGCAGGCTGATTTCCCTTTGGAGCCCTCTTGGGTGTATAGTGTGTTGATTGTCCATTAAAGTTTTCAGTTAAAGATTTAAAGAAAGAAGAGACAGAAAGGCATATCTTACAAGCTTTGGCCAGCCATTCAGTCACACTTTCACCACTATACTACAGAATCTTTCTTGTAACCCCCTCAGCTCCTGGTGTCTTTCCTTTCTTTAGCTTCTTAACTACCCTCCTTACAGCTTGAACGTTCACTTACACCACTTATGCATAATTCTACTCTGTCTCGTTTCTATCTTCACCATTCAGAAAATTTTCAAAATACTCACTTCAGTGACTCATGTTTGCAACATTTTAGAGAACATATGTATATTTACTTAATTTTTTTTTAATCTTTTGGTTCATTAACCTTTCTTTGCTATACTTTCTTCCCGGTAAACAACTTTTTGTTTTTGCAATGTTCTTGTAAAGTTTTTGCAAAGTTCTTCCTCCCCTGTATTATCATAACTTGCATTCTTTTTCTCTTTCACTCTCTTGTTGGCTCTTTTCTGTTATGCAATTGGAGCTCAAAGAATCTTGTTTCCTTCACTGAACCTTTTAATCCCATTTGTATGTTTATTTACTTGCTCCCTCTTCATACCATCTTATTGCAAATGGTCTTTGTTGTCCGTAAGAACTTATCATGGAATTTCACAAAGTCCTCCACATCTTTATTGTCAGCCCAAAGTTAACTATTTTCTTGTATGTCATATTGGCCGTCTTGTTATTCAATATATTTGCCTAGATTACAATTGCAGCCACATTTTCAACCCTTCTCTCCAAA
>NC_089795.1:54229484-54241984 GCF_040412425.1 Macrobrachium rosenbergii
GATAGAAAGACTGCAGCATTTTCATTTATTTTAACATCCACTCTCGTTTGTAGAGCTGTTCTAAAGACAAAGACCCTCACAGACCACCTCCATGAGGTATGCAGCCATTGACCACTTCCGCTTTAGAACTCAACTTCACATATTGTGTGACGTAATTTAATGAAGATTAAGTTAAGTGGCAGTGTATCGGTGTGATTTTTCTGTGATCGACTAAAGTTCAAGTATATCAAGTCATGGCAACAGAGACAGCTGAGCTCGTGGAACTCACCAAAGAGATTGGTTTAGAGGGCCCAGAATTAAGAAAATAGATTGGTTTAGAGGGCCCAGAATTAAGAAAATTGTCACCCCAGCTACCAGACCTAGCCTGTGCAGTGGCAGAGAGAATGAGAAGCAGCAAGAGCAGTAGTGAATTGCGATGACAAGAAGCTGAAAAACAAAGACAAGAAATTGAAAAGCAGAAGGAACATAACCATCAAGTGATGAGACATACAGGTTGGCAATGGAACTCGTAGGGAACAAGTAAGTAGCACTTTCACTCCTGTAGTCACAGTAAAACCTAAATTACCCAGCTTTGAAGAGAAGATGGATGGCATGGACACTTTCATGGAAAGATTTGAGAGGTTTGCAGAGAGCCAAGGGTGGCTTAGGAATAAATGGGCTATCTTTCTAAGTGCAGTACTAGCACATAGGGCTCTAAAATTTGTTTACTATATGCCACCTGATGAAGCCTTGAACTGTGATTACCTTGGGAGAGCATTGTTAAAAGAGATGTGAGATGACTGAAGAGCATTAAGGAAAATTCTGTAGAGCTTGATGATTTGGCAGATTACCTCATTAGGGAACAGTTTGTGAGCGCTCGTTCAACCAAGATGGAACATTTCTTCAGGGAAGGAGTAACAAGACTAACTGATGAAATGATGAAGCAGTATTTGGAGGCTTTGGGATAAGTTTAGTAGAACACCAGAAGCCAATGAAGAGTATCCAGATACCAGAGGACTACAAGATGTCTAAGTAAAGCAGACAAAGAAAAGTAAGGGTAGTTGTTTTGTGTTTCACAAGTCAGTGCTTAGGCAGAAATTGTTTGCTTGTTAAGAATAAGGACCAGCAGAAGTTCAAGCAAAAGGCAGCCAGTTTGATAGTAGTCAAAGATGTGCCAAGAGACTGAAGGATTAGGACCAGTATCCACCAGCAATCTTGTTTGTATATCGCGAAGTACCATATGTTTTGGAGTTGAATCTCCTGGAAGAGGCTTTTTGACTAACTCGAGAGAGTCTACCTCCAGCACAGGGATGCCAGAAGCATTGCTACAGCAATAGGATTAGAAACCATCAGTTCAGTGTGGAATAGAAACTGTTATTATTATTACAAAATGAAGAAAGCATGCTCATGTTGCAGTGAAGAGGTCCTTATAAGTCAAGAAGGCCTGCAAGGTTGAGTTGGTGGAGAACTGAAGGCTCAGCGTGTAACACCCTGACTGGTTACAATAAAAGGGAAGTAAATGGAGCAGCTGCAGCTGTCATTAGAAAATTGAGATGCCTGAGTGCAACTGTCATCAAGGAGGAGGCTGATGAAGACCAAATAATTCTAGACAATGGCTGATTGGAATTTCAACCAAGGCATAATAGAGAAACGTACCAAGCTGTCAGTGTTAGTGGTGACTTAAGCAAGCAGCAGAAGAAGCATTGCAGTTGTTGGAGAAATACTGAGAAATCTTAAGCAATCCCCAAGGGACGTTGTTGGAATACCATGAATCAAAGTGACGAGAGAATAATAATTCAGTACAAAAATGTATACTTTACCTTGTGTTATTAGGGAAATGATCTAGGAAGTTGAGGAGATGATTGAAATGAGATTGAAAGTTAAATTTCTGCATACTATTCACTAGTAGTGATGGTGAAGAAGACGGTGGACCCAATAGATTCTGTATGGATTACCATCTAGTGAAAGCCATAACTAAGTTTGAAGTTTGACAACAAACCAATGGGAGATCCAGAGGCTATGGTGGTGAAACTTCATAATGACAAATTTCTCACCAAGATTAACTTGAGCAAGAGCTATTGGCTGATCCTGATGGAAGAAGCAGCACAGGAGGAGACAATATTCACAGTTTCAGGTGGGTGTTACTAGTTCAGGAGCATGGTGTTTGGATTAATGAACTCAGCAGTGCCTTTCAACAAGGTTATGAGGAAGATGTCAGCCAGAGTCAAGAATACTGACTGTTTTGTGGATGAATTGTTAACTCATACAGCATTAGGGGAAGAACACATTGAAGGACTCGAGGACCCGTTTCAGAGAGTGAAGAAAGCTGGCTTGACTCTCTGATCTTCCAGTTGTTACATTGGAGCAGCAAATTGGAATTTCTTGGACACAAAGTCAGCTTTAATAGGATCACCACGTATGAAAAGAAGCCGAAGAAGTCTCAGGATGCATTACCACCGAAGACCAAGAAGGTTGACAGGCTACTACAGTAAGTTTGTGAACAACTATGTAAATCTTGTGGTGCCTTTGGCTGGGTATTCATGCTCAGGTACCTGTCAGTTCACCCATGGCCGTTCGACGGATGAGCGTCCACAAGTAAAGAGTAGAACTGTCAGTTGGACAGTCAGCTCGAGGTCATTGCCCTTAGTTCTCTCCTAGCCTTTGTCTTGGCAACACTATATGGCAGCTCCGCTGGCTGATAAGGAGGTGGAGCTACATAGACTAATTGCCACATCACTTAAAAATAGGAAAGAAGCAAAAAGGCATACCAGAGTATGGTCTAAATATTGTATGTTAAAGAGAGATGTCTATTCTCATACAATATTAATGAATAAGGTTATATTAGAACGGGGGGTTGGTTCAGTTATTTATGAAATGGACTGTGAAGCCTACTTTCACTATATAGTAAGACCTTTCATAAAAAGGCAGGACACTGGCAGAGGCCTATACCAAATTGTCTATCATATGGAATTTTTTTTTTTTTTTTTATCATAAGATTTGGACTTGCAGCGATCTGCAAATAGTGCCGCAGGGTCTGACAATTCATATTCTGGTCTGAGGAGGTGAGATCCTTCCCAGGTGAAATCCAGCGGTGAACTCTCATAAAATTATTGCTTACCCATCCACACGTGCAATATCCTGTCAATCGCTCGGAAGAACTTTAGGTAATTCCAAAAGCTCATCCGTTCTGGTGAGTGGAATGACTCCGCCCACAAACTGTCATCTACACGCAAGTTTTAACGTCAGTTTCGACGAACTGACAGGTGGACTGACAGGTAAACCTGAACGTGAATACCCAGCCTTTCTCTGACTTAGTGAAAAAACGGAATTGACTGAGCAAAGTGGAGGGGAATGAATCTCGAGAAAAGGCATTTGTAATATTGAAGCAGTTTAGGAATGCACCAATACTACAAGTAACAGACTTTGATAGGACTTTCATTCTTAGGAAGGATGCACTGAATGAAGGACTAGGAGACATTGTAGTATTGGAGCAGTTTGCAGTTAAAAGATTCCATCCGTACATGTATTATGTGGATTTAACCATACAGACAGACAAGACACATAAAACACTGCAAGATTGAAAGTCCAAGAGCTACAAATTTAGAGTGGAGAGCATCCCAAGGAAACTCAACATTGGTGCAGACCACCTCAGCAGGTCAGATAAAAAAAATTATATGAGGTAACTTCTGTTAAGTGGGATTGAGTTGTCAAAGTATAATTTGCGAGATAGTTAATTATTCTTTTTCTTTGTATAGTTCCCCTATCACTATTTCCATGTTGCAGTTTATAGCACAGATGGAATCTTTAATTTTCTGTGGTGTTTGAGCACTTTGATTAAATGTACAGTGATTAAAATTAAGAAATTATTTTTTAGTAAGATTTAAAAATGGGAAACCAAATAATGGGCAAGATGAATAAGATTTGTTAATAAATTAATTAGGTTAATCTTACCTACGGGATAAGATTATACTTTGGACTGTAGGTCTGTATTGCTCTACGAGATGAATTGTGGTACAATGGTGAAACTATATCTAAAAGATTTTGTCAGTTTGAGAAAAAAAGGCATTAAGAAGAAAAAATACGTCGTGAAAAAAAGTGATACCATAAGGGATATTGTGGAAGTTCCATTTGTAGATAGATAATGACGAAGGGAGATGGAGTTGGCATGGCCAACCCCTGAAGAATAGGACAAAGTAGTGTCAGCCGAACAATTCTTGGCAACGGAGACTTGGAAGACCCAGATCTGCTTGGATGAGAACTGTAAGCCTGGATGCTGGAGATGGATGAAGATTAGTGGAATTGAACATTATAGATGGATGTCAGAGGCGGATTTTCCCCATGGCCTTTGTGTCGCTTCTCCCTGGAAACGATGATGATGCATGCGTGTGTATATGTGTGTGAATGCTTTGTTTATATTTTCCTGCTTTGTTGAAGCACATAAAGATTTAATAGTTTTCATACAGTATTAATTAGAATGATTTTTAGCTGTTTAGGACCTCTCTCTCTCTCTCTCTCTCTCTCTCTCTCTCTCTCTCTCTCTCTCTCTCTCTCTCTCTCTCTCTGCCATTCAACTTATTCCACCAAAAGACTGCCTTACTACGTGAGAGTGCATCCTAATATAAGGTGCAAAGCTCAGTCGAGACGTGACTCTGTACTCTACTACGAGTTAATTGACTGATTCGGGTTACCGAACCACTTGGTGCAACCTTGAACCACCTCTCAACTTCAAGGACGATTCGGGTACTATTTTAAGTAAAGATTTTCCTCCTTTTCTTATTTATATACGAAGAAATTATAGGATGTTTAAATATTCATGAGTTTATATCAATCGACATACAATGCCAATAAATTACATGAGTTGGGTTTATAAGAAAACATAACATATTCGTTTGTTGCATTTCTTCTAATTAATCATATACACGTTTGATTCACTTTCACATAAGGTTTATGTTTGTTAATAGATTTTACTACGAATAGTTATATGTATTATTGTCATCATTTTTGTAATTGTATTTCCAAATGTGCTCATATTCAATTGGAGTAAGCTAAAACCGTATAGACTGTTAATAATCTTGCACAATACACAATACCACAAACTGAAACAGAGAAAACAAACCAGAGAGAAGACAGGTATAGTAAAATAAAGACGAAACTGAGTGGTAAAAAACAAATAAACCAATGTGTAAGAAAACACAAAGTAGCACAGCACTTAAGATATTTGAAAAAGTAAATGTAAACGGCCATGGCACTCTAAAGTAAAATTACTGTGCTTGTAATAGTCTTTAAAAGCATCATTATTCATAATTGCAGGCTGCTATGAAGCTGTTACATGGAAAGGGAGTAAAATATATCTGTTTATACTGACTAGCCGTGCAAAGAAGTACATACTCGGTAACATAAGGCATGATTCATAGCAGTGGATGCCCCCATCCCTAGTGGGTAGAGACAGGTCTGTTGGAGGTAAGAGTGTGATGTATTTAATCATGGTTTATCGTTTTATTAAAAAGTATATGAATTGGATGTTACCCCAGTACTGCAATCAATCATTTAGTTGCTATATAGTAAATTTGCAAAGTTTAAATAAGGATTAAAAACAAGAGTAATCTATTTTTTATGCTTATGACAATTTCACTATATCGTGAAAGCTGTCAGGCGGGTGCGAGAGCTGTGGGGTTCTTTTCGAAGACTGGTACTCTTAAGAGGCACAGACACTGCGGTAGTGGCAGTACTTTATTGAAATACAACTTGTGGGTGCTAGATGAAGTACATCTTGGTATATTTAGAGAAATATGTATTTAGCATAGGCTTGGAAATCTGAAAATACGTATTTGCTGCATGTACAAATACGCGGAAAAGGTGAAGCTACAAGACCATTGTTAGAATAGCGATTCTTACCCACGTGATATTAAGCCAGGTATGAGACTTCGTAAGTAAAACAAATTTAAGAAGAATGTTTAAAGAAGTAGAGTACTTGTATCCTTTTATGATGGAATGCAGTGTACTTGAAAACAGACTTACTACCATGGTATATTGTACAATTTTCAATCAGTAACTATCTTTAAATAACGGTAACTATTCATATTGTTTACGTCACTGGGTTGTCTAGAAATAAGATTGTCGAGAAAAGAATGGGTATTCCGTGGTTTTCTTGCCCAATTTTAACCTTGTTTAAAACGTGCCAATAACTTTTAAATCATTCTTTACATTTATAAATATACTAATAACTGAGACTGCTTTTCTGAAGGTTTTCATTCAAAATGAAAGCTCTAGACGAGTTATACAAAACCGATGCATCAGACATGAATTTGCCACTTTTGCTACAATTTTCAGTTCAGTCTGTAAGTTCCTGCCCCAGTTATAATACCGAAAAGGCCAAAGAGTTTAATGAAAGTGCCAATAAAGTGGAATCTCGTATAAACAGTGAGAATGGTAAAAACTGATGTATAGACTTTTCCTATTTTAATTTCATTTTCAGTTTCTCTGACCACTAAATTGCAATGGAATCCCCAAGAAGTCATTTGTATATATTTCGTGAAATTTGCTCCATTACAACAAACATTCTTCTACCTGGTTTTTTTCCAGTACATTTCATTTATGGACATCTGCGATAAACAACACGACAGTTAGATGGAAAAAAGAATTTTGTAAATGCAATATGACTACACAGCCGCTTTAAGGTCGAATACTGTGAAGAATATACGCAGGACTTGAACGTCAAATTTACAGATTAATATAAAAAAGGATCATACGAGAAAGTATGTGATCATTGGCTAAATGAAAATAGTGAGTGGTATGTATATATATATATATGTGATTATAATCAGTTTTTCATTTATCACACAGTGAAAAAGAAGAGACGGGGGTGTAGGTCCTGACTGTTTTCGACTTTATTTCCAAGCTATTGACGGAGGACTGATACAGAGTATTAGAAGTCACAAATATATATATATATATATATATATATATATATATATATATATATATATATATATATATATATATATATATATATATATATATATATATATATATATATATACATATTGTACACAACCATTAGAGACCATATCCACCCACAGGCCTGTGGGTGGATATGTAGTCTCTAACGGTTGTGTATGATCGTCAGTACTGTCCCTGTAGTATATAATATATTTGTGACTTCTAATACTCTGTATCAGTCCTCCGTCAATGGCTTGGAAATAAAGTCGAAACCGGTCAGGACCTACACCCCATCTCTTATTTTTCACTTGTGGTAATGTGTGATGTATATATAATGTATATGTATATATGTATTTATTTATTTATATATAAATACATATATGTTCGCATATGTTTATATATATATATATATATATATATATATATATATATATATATATATATATATATATATACATACACATACATACATACATACATACATACATACATACATACATACATACATACATTGTGCACCGTGTGAGGTACACTGGTGGCACTACCCACCTATGGGGTAGGTTTCAGTTTGACATGGATGTCTGAATAAGTTAATGAGGTGAATACAATGTTTCCTGTTAAAGCTAGAGATTTTAGATTTTTATTGACTGCAAAGAACATACAATATTTTGACAGTTATCAAAAATATACAGTATACATAAACTTATACAAAACTGTATCGATCTTATATAACTGCATACTCTGCAGTCCAAAAAGAAAAAGTAAGTATACCTTAGTTTTACCAGACCACTGAGCTGATTAACAGCTCTCCTAGGGCTGGACATAAATTACTCTTTCTATAATAAATGAACAGAGCCCTTCTATGCTATTATCTACATATACAATTTTAAAACATTGTAAATATAATCACATACTTCCGCGCATTTATCACTCTCCAGTAATTCAGTCAAACTTGTAAAGGTTAGCATATGATATCTATTTCTCAAATGAGCTGCTAGATTACATTTTAGCATCACATGTTTTTGGTTTTGCACTTCAATAGTACCACATGAACATAATCGTCTTTCTGGTGGGATTCTGCTTCATCTCCCAGACTCGACTTTAAGAGAATGAGACATCAGGCGAAGTCTGGTGAACGACTGTCGCTTATAATCTTCAACAAATATTCTATCTGCATACACTGGATGAACCGCAAGCGATGGATTTAACTGCGTTTTGTACGTTTCAAATTTTGTAGCTTCAATAGGTCTATTTCTAATGCTATTTCTAATTTGGTCCAGTGGGTTGATATTCACATTAGCTTCCATTGCATTTGATAAAAACCGATAGCCTGGTGTATTGGCTTGATGACATAATTGATACACTATACTAAAGGGCTCTTCTGGATTAGGGTCCCTAAGCTTTGAGTTCAAGAAAGTGACCAGTTTTCTAATGATAACAAACTTTAATGGGTATATCCCTGATTCTACTAAACACAGTTCTATACTAGTATTGTGTCTAACCCCTAACAGACATCTTATAGCCTTGTTATATTGCTTAGTAAGTATTTTTGAATCTTTTGAAAGCCAAGTTTCACAACTATACAATAATGAGCTCATAACTGCCGCCTCAAAGACTTTCTTCTTATAATAATATGGCATGTCAGTGTTTGCAGCACAAAATAAGGCAAATTTATTTACAGTTGCTTCTCCCGCGGCTTCGTGTTGTTTCACCACAGAGTCATTGCGTGCGTCAGCAGTGAACCATGCCCCCAAATACTTATATCTATCAGAGAATAAAATTTCATGATCTTTCACGTGGAATGGTCTACTGTCCTGTCCATCACCACCAATAACAAAGAATTTGGTCTTTTTACTGTTAATGGCCATCCCATATTCGACACAGTACTCAATACAACTTTTAGTTTCTTTGCGCACATATCCCTTGAGGTAGCAATTAGTACTGTATCGTCCATCAATAACAGTGCGTGCAGAGTAGATAAAAATCCATCCTCACCTATCTCTCTTTTTCAACTTTTTAACCATTTGATCAACATATATTGTAAATAATAAGCAGCTTGAGGGTGAGCCTTGCCGCACACCCACGGTTGCAGACAGTATATCACTGTTCAAAACATTCTTTGTACATGAATACATAGCCTTAATCGCATTCACCATATTCCTACCACAGCCAAGCTTTTTCAAGAAATTTACCAACTTATCACGTGGTACTCTGTCATAGGCTTTACTAAAGTCTATAAACATGACATACAATTTAACTTTCTTGTACTTGGCATAATCACACAGCATCCTTAGAGTCATAATCTGTTCAATGCACCCACGGCCTTTTTGAGAACCTGCTTGGCACTTGTCTATATTAGCCCACATAGTAAGTCTGTTTAAAAGAAGCATATCATATAATTTTGCCAATGTGTTCATCACACTAATACCTCTATAGTTACCACAATCAAGTTTCTCACCAGAATTATACAGTACAGTTAACGTATTAAAACACCACAACAATGGGTATGATACATAAGCAAAAACCACATTGAAAACTGTTAACAAAAACATCAGCCATGTGGCTGGCAACATACCAACCAAACCTGGGCAGATACCAATATAACTTTTGTTCCTGTTTATGGTATTCACTGCAGTACACAATTCTTGCAAATCGAAAGGGTTGTCCAGGATGGGAATAATGGGTGAAGGTTGCTCATCATCCACGATGACCTCTTGTCTTTGAGGGGGGTTCAAGAGTTCCTCGAAATGCACTCGAAATTGTTCATCGTCTGGCTGTACTTCACTAGAACTGTCTATATTCCCTTTCCAGTTGATCGCTTTCCATATTTTCTTGTGGTCACTTGATTCTAAGAGTCCTTTCCAACGTGGCTCTATGTCACCTCCTAACTCGGTTGGTTGTACTTCTTGTCTGCGACATTGTCGGGCGATTCTGTCAATAGCATCCAAACCAACACTTAGTGCATCTTCAACATCCGTATGATTTGCCACCATTGGGGGTAGAAGGTCTTCCATTCCACGAATAAAAGCTTCCTGATTCACAGAACCGTATCTCGGGGTCTTCCTTAGTGCTGTGTATGTTACACGGTTCTGATATACACTTCCCAGTCCGCTCGATCGTTCCAACAGCATGGTTGTTGTCATAGCACTAATAGAACTAATGTCTAATGTTACGCTCAAAGGTGCGTGATCAGATCCAGGAACTGTTTGATTAACACTGACGTTCTTTAACAACGGTAGACACCTTACTTTTAACATACACAAATCAATTTCAGATACCCATCTGTCCCCAGAACGAAATGACAGGTCTCCTCCAAAAACTTCATTATTAATCTGTAAGTGATTTGCTATTACCATCTCGTTTTCATTACATATATTTTGTATCACTCTTCCATGACTATTCACTGACATATCTTTCACATTGGAATATTTCATACTATTTCCATCAATCTCTATTCTTGGCATCCCCACTCGAGCATTAAAATCTCCTAGTATAATACATTTATGAGCTTCAGCACACTGTGCCTGCAACAGTCCAAACAATGACAACTCAAAATACAAAGAATCTACAGGAGGGATATAAACTCCACCCATCATTACTCCAGGGCACACTGAAAGCTCCAGCCAAATCATCCCTTCATCTTTCATATCTACGCGAGTGATATAGTTCACTAAAACACTTTTTACTAGCATAGCAATACCGCCCCTATGTTGACCCTTCTTTGACCCATTGTAATAAACTTTAAAACCAGGCACAGAGCTTTGACTAAAGTATTTTGCTTCTAGTATCCATACAATGTCGTATTGTAAGAGGAAATTCAATATAGTAGGATTTTGTAACTTTTCCTTCACACCACCAATATTCCATGAACATACTTTTAAATAGTTTACATCACCACGAGACTGACCTAGAAAAAAGTAGGGGAAAATTTATCAATCACATTACCATTCCTTAGTAGAACCCGATTTTTCCAGTCATACTCGATGTTAACACCTACATTTTCTGGTTTCTCTTTTTCCTCTCTTTCTCGTGCACAGAGTCTTGCTGTCTCTTTCCTGACTGCAGGGTGTTGGTCCTTCTTCACATACACTGTAGAAAACTGGCTTCGAGTTGACTTGAGGTTCTTAGCTCCTTTCAGTATTTTCATTCTCATTTCAGCATTTTCAACCACCACAAGAATAGGCCGTTTTTTCCTGTCATCCGGTTTTCCGAGCCGCTTGATTTCCCAGGTTTCAGGATCAAACACTTCATTATATCCAGTCCCTTGAACTACGGCTCGTATCTTCTCAACATCAGTAGAACCAGTTGCATCAGCTTCCTCTGATAACCCAGTTATCACCAGGTTCCGTCTCCTCTCTTTATTATCCAGTGCTTCGAGAAACAATTGCTGCTGACTTATGATTTTAAAGGCATCATCTAACTTGGTGTTTAGTATGTTGATTTCCTTCTTGAATTCTTGTTTAATTCCTCGCACTTCTACCACTTGTTGTTTAAGCCCTTTTATCTCTTCCAAGATATCATTGTTTGAAGGTTGGCTGTCACCAAGGAGAGCATTGAGAGCTTGCTTCAGCTGCGGGTTTGACAGTTTATTTACTTGTGCTGGAGTCAAAGCTCTTACCGCATCAGCATTATCGTAGTTGGACATTTTACTAAAGTCTATGGTAATATTTTATCATAGAAAACGGATATGATGAAAACAGAGATTCCCTCCTTTAAAGTTCGAAAAATCTTCTAACTACCACAAAACGTAGATTACACAAGGAATCACGTCTTTACTTTATCACAACAAGCACTGTCACTTTATAAGTCACAAAAGCTCCACAGCAATGCTCTCGCTAAAATATTTCCACTACATGTCAGTAAAAACGTGAATCCCCCTGGCATTCAAAGCAGGAATTTCATGAAGTCCCTGGGAATTCTGCGGATTATGAAGGGAGAGAAATAAAGTAATTACATCAACTTACTAAAAGTTTCAGTGATACATTTAAATCACTGGTTACACTACTTTCCTAACCATCCATATATATATATATATATATATATATATATATATATGTGATAATAATGTGTGTATGTGTATATATATATACATATATGTATATATATATATATATATAACTATATATATATATATATACATATATATACATATATATTATGTATATGTATATACTTTATATAGCGACATATATATACACAGTATATATACTGTATATATATATTTATATATACTGTACATATACAATATGTATATTATATATATATATATATATATATATATATATATATATATATTATATACACATTATCTATATAATTTATATACATACTTAGTAACCTTCGGTAGCATCCTGCATTCAGGTTTGACATGATCTTGTGCAACAGCTCGAATGTTAACTTGATAGCTTCGAAAACAAGACCAACAAGATTAACGTGTTCTCCATATTACATTTGGAAGAGTATTGGATATCTTTTACCTAAAAGAAATAATATTGTTACGCAATCAGATGGTTATATATTATCTACCACTGAAACCTACTACCTGCTATGTTAGTTATTAAAGGTCTCACCGTGACTTCTTT